>NC_080190.1:142596690-142939190 GCF_030028045.1 Hippopotamus amphibius kiboko | reverse complement strand
TAGTTATCTACTGCTGCATAACACCTCTCAAAATTTAGTGTTTATAACAAATGCCATTTTATTATTTCTCATGATTCTGTGGGTTCCCTGGGCTCAGCTGGGTAGTTCTTTTGCTCTATATGAGATTGGCTGGGAACGCAGTCGCCATTGAATGCAATGTTCAATATTTCTTACTCATGAGGCTGGAAGTTAATGCTGGCTTTTAGAAAAGAGCTCGCCTGGGGCTCTCAACATATACCCTTCCATGAGTCTTGAGCTTCTCATAGTATGGTAACTGGATACTGAGATGAAGCGTCCCAGGAGCAAGCGTTCCAAGAAGGAGGAAGTAGAATCAGCCACCCTCTTAAAAAATACCCTTAGACCTGCCACAGTGTGTCTCTTCTACCACACTCCATAGTTGAGCAGTTACAGATTCAAACAGAGGGGAAACAAAGTCCACCTCTCAATGGGGAGAATGAGAAAGAATTCGCAGCTAACCTTAACACAGCAAGTGCAAGAGAATCAACTAGGTAGCTAGAGAAAACAAGGCAATATGCTGTGAATTCTTTACTGTTTATACGTACTGGGCGTGAGGAATACCGTGAGATAACCAAAAATACATGGAAAAACCCCCTTAGCTAAATAGCATATTGTAATTAAACCAAATTTGGTCCAGAAAGGAAAGGGCTTCCTACCTAAAAGGACCATTGTATCAAAACCGAAACATGTACCAGGGGGAAAAATAGTTTGTTTTTTTTTTACCACTAGAGGGAGGACATCCCCAAAACAAAGGCTCTCAGGAGAAACTACATAATAGTTTGCCTGGGTAGACTGTAGCTTAGAATTATTTTAAAATTTGCTGTCTAAGTGACTTTCACTGAGAACTGAAACAGAGCATTTCATTTCTAACTGTGGGTTAATATTTTCTGCATGAAAGTAAGGCATTGCTATGGCAAAAGCACCAAAGAACACTATTCAAATGAAATTAAACCATGAAAAGTATGTTTCATGTGTAGGAGTAAAAATAGTTAATCGTTAATTATGTATCCTTTCACCTTTTGCATTTCATCATTAAAAATATTCCTGAAATCGCAAGTCAGAGCAGGATATTTTTTTAAATGGAAAGCTCTAAGCAGCCGACTCATTAACATTTTTAATCTTTGAAAATATCTTCAGTAGGATAGATCCAAATTCAAACTGAGAAAAATAGAGTCCTGAGGGCTTCAAATCCCCAGGCTTGGGTATGAGGTCACATAATACACTGGTTTAGCAGGTTACCACTTACATTTTTTAGCAAGCAATTGAGCCAGCCAGCCAGCCAGCCAGCCAGCCAGCCAGCATTCATTCATTGAAACACGTCTTTATCAGGTGCTGCTATACTCCATGCACTGGACTAGCCTAGATGTACATTGGTGGATGGATAATAGACACATGTTTCCTAACTTCATGGAGCATTTAGTCTCTGGGATTCAGGCCATTATATGGATAATAACACAAATAATTATAATTAAAATTTTAATTAAATAGACCTGGCTTAATTTTAAAAGAAATTGTGCAAGAACTAAATTAATAATAAATAATGCAATTATGCTTTTGCTTCGTTTTTAATCCTGTCTCATGTTTTGAAATCTTAGACTGTTATATTTGTGAAGGCCATGTTCTTTATAAGAGTATCTAGACACAGTTTT
Organism: Hippopotamus amphibius kiboko; assembly: GCF_030028045.1. NCBI lineage: Eukaryota > Metazoa > Chordata > Mammalia > Artiodactyla > Hippopotamidae > Hippopotamus > Hippopotamus amphibius. The sequence goes on along the minus strand of NC_080190.1, from coordinate 142,937,523 downwards.
TTAAAAGTGTGTCATCTTTTCTGTATTTGGAATTCTAACACCTCTTCTGCCTGTCCTTTTCCTTATGTAGAGTGCTTACCACCCACCTCAAATTACCTAAGTGCATTCATGTCACACAGTCCTAATGACCCCACTCAGTCTCTCTAGCACATACAGAGTGTATCTGTTTCTTCTTAATTATCCACCTATCTCACGGTCAAACCCCAAGTCTTTCAGTGCAGTTAATAAGAGATACTTGTTAGAAGTGTCTTCAGTTGCTCTGAATATTTATCTCCAGCTCATAGGTCCCCTATACTCTACCATAAATCTAGCTGCCTCTTTCACATTTCCACTTGGACACCTCAAACTCACCACTTTAAAAGCGCAGCTGACTTCTCTGTGACACTTGCAGCTGAGATGCATATCCACACGTACCAAATAGTCCTTGAGTATCTAGTCTACAGAGTGTGCTGGACTCTAATCATCCTATTATAACCAGCTCATCACTTGTCAGCCGCCCTCTCTGCATTCTGACATAAACATCACTGATTTTCCAGGTCCTAGTGCTGATTAGGAGAGCACTAATATCTATGTTTTTTGGGAAAAAAGGCATGAATGGTTTTTTAAGAGGATTATTCATTTCAGGGCTCCTTGCGGTTATCATCTCTTCTCCCCTCTCTTCAATTTCTCCAAACATTGTCATTTGCAGTTGTCTTCAATTTATCTTTCCAGCATCCCCTAGTTTATCTGTTTCTGCAGGGGCAGTAATTACAGATTGTGAAGTTTCTGTGTCTAACACTGTGTGGATATTTAGCAGTAGCTTCTTTTAGGCCAGAGCATAGAAAAAAAATCTACCTACTATGTGTCAAGTAGGGACAGGTGGTAATAACATGCCTCTGTGAAAATAGTTTTTCAAAATGTACCTTTGGAGGGCCCAGTGTTGGGCAGGCCTATCCATACAGATGAAAAGGCACTCATACAACATGAGACATAACTGGAAGAAGGGACCTATTTTCAAAATGTAATTCTAAGGTGGTAAAATATAGAAAAATTGCATGCAGTTGGAATCAATTGCAGTGCAGCTCTTAACTTCATGACTTACATAAAGGTAACTTGTGAAAGTTGTTATTTAACTTGTTAAGGGTTTTATAGAGATACATTTACAAGTGAAATTAAAAGACTTTACTTCAGTTTACCAGTGCTATGATTTACTTGTTACCACTGAAAAATCTTTTTTTTTATATCCCTGTTTGAGGAAGGACAGATTGTTTAATAAAAATCCGGGCCACTTTTGGCTAACGAGCAAGATATATGTGGAAGGATATATAGTTTAGATCATTTACTCTGTGAAAGAGTTAATTTTCTTAAACATTATGCAGAAAAAAAATCTTTGGTACAATATAATTTAAGCTCTTTATTTTACCAGATTTTTACAAAAGGAAATGAGGGCTTAAGCAATTAAGTGACTTACCCAAGATGACCCAGCTTTACTGAATAGGAGGCATCTGGTAGATTTAACCTAGGCTGTAAGCACCATGAAGCAGACAGTATGTCTATCTTATTTGCCTCTGTATCTTTAGTGCCTGCCATATTGGTTGGCACAGTATGAGTATTTAAAGCATATTTGTTGGATGAATGAAATAATAGAGTGCGTTATTTCAATCTTTTTTATATTTTTCTGAAGTTACTAAGTCCACGAAGTCTCTTCAACCTCAAATATATGCACTTGTCTTTGCTATTTATTTCTTATTATAACTAAGATTGTTATTATTTTTTAGCAAAACCGTGGGTTAAAGGAAGCACGGACAGAACCTAGGGACTATTGAGACTGTAAGAGCCAAATCAGGTGAAGAAATAAGCCCCACCCACAGGAGAAGGAGGAAACCATTCTGTCTGCATCTGAGAATCCAGCAGTCAACAGCACACAGGTGGTGGGTAAGAAGGCAGTCTATAGAAGGTGTATCTTGCTTGGTAGTGTGTAGAACATGATACTAAGGATCTTTGTAGGCTGAAGGCCACAAACACAGTCCTTTGCTGGCCATTTGGCTCCCTTGTCATTGATCTGGGCTTCAAGGTCAAGGTTTATATCCCTAAAGAACCACGGAAGTCCCTGTGATTATCAGAGAAGAAAGGAAGTTGAAATTCTAGTTTACCAAACCAGGGCTCAGCATTGTATGAGCCAAATGGGGACTGAATCACTGAAAAAAATAATGAAGTTATGGCCCCTGAACAAACTAAATGTGAACAAAAAAAAATTATAAGTAGGTTAAAGTTTTCACATAAACTTTGGGCTCTGTTAGAACACGATCCTTTTTTGGTAGCATTTTCAAGAGAACATGTTCACAGGAAGGTGCCGAGGTGCTACCCTTGGCATAATATAATATTAGTAAGTGGGAACAGATAAAAACTGTGGCAGATTGATGATCAGCTCTACTGGTTCCAGTCTCCTTTTATTCCTCGAATTTATAGTCAAGAGTTCTACTCAGATACCTTAAAAAAATTCAAACATTTCTCTTTCCCGATATTCATAAATTTACAGGTTTTTAAGACTAGACTTTTGCCATAAAATTCTTTGAAAGACAAAATTAGAATGTTCCAAAGGAATTTCTATAGGCATAATGTACAACTTAATAATTATGAGGTGATGAATTCATTTAAAACTAGTGATGGATTGGTGTGCAGTATAGACAGTAACGGAAACTGCGTTGTAGATCCTTACTAATCCAGACATGAAAACAAGCTCAGGCACATAAACCAAGGCCTCGACTGAAGGGCAGCAGATCAAACAGCCAAACGGACTTCCCATTTTATTTTGTTGGAAATTTGGGATCTTACTGTTACTCTCTTGGACATGGATTATACCTTTGAAATGGCTTCCTGCAGAGCTAATACAACACGCTACTGATACAGCAATTTACTGATTAATGCTGATTGTTGATGAAGTTGGTGGCAGTATGAAGGGAATTATTGATCTGATAAGTGGCCCAGGAAAGGGAGAAAACTGTAACAGAAATCCAAGGTAACTGAAGACAAAATCCCAATATCCTTGTTCCCCTTGTTTCTGGCTACTATTATCTGATAGTGTAAGCGACTTGAATGATCTGATTCATCTACTTCTTTTTCCACTCCACTTTGCTGCTAGAGGCCTGGATTCACAGTTGTAGGCAGGGGCAAAGGTTTTCAGGGGAGCAGCATCTGGAGAAGTAGAAAGGTAGAGATTTGCCTTAGGTCCCTCTGTCTTTGCAGACATCCCATGTCCCCTTCTGTGGGCTTTAGCCCCCAACAAGATTCTGAGATTATTTCTGTGTTGTGATTTAAGAAACTCTAGCTCACTATTTCAATGGAGAAGAATCAAGTCCTGCTCTGATACTATTCCCAGTTCTATAACCTAAGCCTTCACTCAGCCGTTGTGAATAAGCCCCCACTTATGCTGCAGTTCTTAAGATACTGGCATGTATCTGCTCAGGGGAATAAGAGTCAGGCTCAAGGGACAGAGTAAAGATCCAGTAACAAGGATGGGGGACCTGAGGCGGGATTTACCTTAAGATTTTAAGCAAGAGAATGCTATTCCAGGTGGTAGAGCTGGACATCAGTTCTGTCTGGACAGAATCCCCAGCATATACTACTTAACACTGAGTACGCTGAGTGTTCAAAAGGATGTACTTTAAGCCCCTCAATGTGAAGAATACAGACTTGGGTTATAAGAGGGGATCAAGCCGTCTCAGTAGTGAGGAGAGGAAAGTATTTGGGTAGGTAACCAAACATGTACTAGTGTATTTCATACGCTGTGTATTTTCAATTACTTGTTGAGCCGGAAAGTGGCAAAAAGAATGAAAGAAATATTGCTATTCTACACCTCGGCTACATAAGTCAGCAAAACATCAGTAAATGATTGAACAGGAAGTGGATCCAACATGCCATCTGTCTAAAAGGCTGCATTAGAAAACTGGCATAACCTCTGCCAGTAACTGAGGGTACAGTTATTAGAGATCATTTTGGCTAAGACTCTGGTCTAGATTGCTTCTGTGCACATGTGCATGAGCACGTGTGTTTCCCCTTGACAGAATTTTTTATATCTGAAGAGAGAGATTTTATTTAGAAAAACTGAAAATTGGAACATCTTAAAGCTCAGTCTTCTTGGTCCTAGATCCCGCATCTCTGCCCATCAAATTCTGCACACTGCATTCCTGGGCATGCTGACTTCTGAGGTCATTCTTTTTCACATTTCATGTGTGACTTTTCAGTAATATAGAGATTCCCAAAATGTGGTTATAGTAAATACTAAGCAATAAAACCATTCTCTGGTCAAATGCATGTAGGAAATGCTGGACAGAATAAAAGTGAAATGGTTTTCTTTATTGTGGGATTTTGCAGAGCCTTAAAAATGTTGAGTTGCTAATCTGTCAGAAGAATTAAAGTGTTGGATCTTTATTTGAAAACAGAACCATTCCTATTTTTTCCTATCCATACGGAGCTCTGGGAACTATTTTGTATTGGAGCATATTTTGAGAAAAGCTTTTGTGGAACCCAAGGAAAAAGCTTAAATAGGACTTTTTCATCTTGTCAAGTTTTGTCAAGTTGTTTCCTCCTTTGCCGCTCTGAAAAATCATGAGGAAATAGTCCTTAGAAATCAGATTCCTTGGGACGAGCAAAAAGCAGATCTTCTTGGAGTTTTAACTTTGCATTCCTGTCCCTGTGTCTGGCCCTGATTCCTTGCCTTGGAGGCATGAATTTTCCTTTCCTAAAATAGGATAGTTTGCTGTAATCAGTGAAGCACAATCGTGGCTCTGAAAGGATCATTTTTAGATACTACTGAATATTTGTTATCATAAACACGATAGCTATATGCTAAAATCTACTGGAAATGTTTCTATAAAAAACAAAGCTAGGCAAGGGAATATTATTGAATGCTTGACATGTTTACTTTACGTACTAAAAGTGTGCAAAGTAATAAGCACAATAAATAACAGCAGAGAGATTAAAGCATGCTATGCACTATAAATTAATGTTAACCAGGCTTCATGGCCAGGAAGGGCATAACTTTAAAACTAGTATAATGTAGAAGTGTGTGAAAATTGTGGGAAATTTTTATAGAACTCATAATCAAACTCTTCACCTTAATTATTATGTTACCCTCTAATCTCGATTTGATTGTTTTGAAAATCTCCTTATTTTATTTTTTTGCCCCTGACAACAGTAATTAAGATTTAATAGAGCTTTACATAGTAAAAGGTTCAGTGGTCTCAAAACCCAAAACTCTGTGAGGTACGAATAATTAATCCCCTTTCAGGGATAAAGAGAAGATGTAAATAACCCAGTTGTAGCCAACTATCAGTACGTCTTAGGGCCAAGACGTGGAGGCACTTCGTATAACACCAAATCCAAATGTCCAAGTGCCATCATCTGTACTATTTAAACAGCTTTAGTATTCAGTGTATGTGTTTAATGTATACAATGATTATATACTTAGTACTTTGAGTCTTCATCTAAAAATTTGTGAGCAAAATATCCAATTATATGATCGGCAGTCACATTTCAATTAAATCGATAGTAAATCTTTTAGATTATGATTGTTCAAAATTCCTTCGACCCTATTCCCCTTGCTTTTCCTACTCTTTTTCCCACTTCAATGCACTAGAGAAAAGGCAGAGGGTACATTTCATAGGAGATGATAGAGAAGCTATTCATCTAGTCTGTTCACAGAGTCTGCAGAATAATTTTGCAGCATATGACATTCCAGGAAACACATTGATAACTGGACATATACCTCTAGAGCAAATGTCAGAAAATTCCCGGGTATGAAAATGTGCCATTCACCCGGATAAGTAAACCATTTTGTTACACATCTGGTCTTCAGTTGTTTCTATCCTCCTTTAAAAGGATCACACCTAACCCTGCAAATTCAGGTTAAGGCATCTAAAAACCTGGTAGTGACCATTCAGAAATGATATGCTGATAGAAGCATACTGAGATTACCACAGCTGACCTATGTCACATGGCTAGATGTCAAAGATGTATTTTGGTCTATTTCCAAGCCAACTACCAGTGTGATTTCCTTCTTTGCCACACATCCCTTTCCAAAGTTGGTCAGGGTTCCCCATGAGAGGGGTGAGGCCGATGGTGACATTATTTCTTTCCAATCTGACCAAAGATTTTACCACTTGCATTTCTTCTTCCCCCCACTGTTGTCATCAAGATTTATATAAATGAGAAGATGCTTTTCTTCCTAAAAAAAAGATCTCCTTCTGCCAATGACAACATACCTACAATAGTCATTAGATCATAAATATACAATTTGTTTTGAAATATTTCAAATGGACACATATCAACCAGACCTACTCACATCTACTAATCATGTTATCTTTTGTAGAGGCTATGCATAATGTCATGCCCACTATACATTCATTCTCATTATCCCACACAGGCTCACAAGGAAAAATGTCATATATTAGATTCTCCCCAAGATTTATTAATTCTCATTACACTTATTCACACTTTTGTTTTAGGACAAAGGCGCATGTTCCACAGTTTATTTCCATGCTAATCTCTAAACATGATTTTATTAATTTAAAAAATATCCCCATTGGGCTTCCCTGGTGGCACAGTGGTTAAGAATCTGCCTGCCAACGCAACAGACACGGGTTTGATCCCTGGGCCCAGAAGATCCCACATGCCACGGAGCAACTAAGCCTGTGCACCACAGCTGTTGAGCCTGTGCTCTAGAGCCTGTAAGCCACAACTACTGAGTCCATGTGCCACAACTACTGAAGTGTGTGCGCCTAGAGCCCATGCTCCACAACAAGAGAAGCCACCACAATGAGAAGCCTGCGCACCACAGCAAAGAGTAGCCCCTACTTGCCACAACTAGAGAAAGTCTGTGAGCAGCAACAAAGACCCAACGCAGCCACAATAAATAAATAAATAATAAAATAAATCTTAAAAATAAAATTAAATAAAAAATAAAAAATATCCCCATTAAGTGGCAAATAATTTTATGGATGGAAAAGCTGGGCCATGAAGAGTTAAGGCTAGTATAAAACCACAAAGCTTGAAGAGACAGGTAGGAACTGAACTTCTGTATCCTTACTCTGCTTTTAATGTGTTGATGTTCTACAGAATACGGGAAGCATGGTAAGAAACATGAGTCGTGGACTTAGATTTAGGAGCCCTGAGCTTGAATCCTAGATCTCCCAGTCACTAGCTGTGTTAACTTTCTAAGTTATGTGACCTCTCTGGGCTCAGATTTCATTACCTGGATGCTGCAGAGAATGTAATTAACTTAGAGGGTTCATAGGAGGATTAAATGAGATTGCCTATGTGAATGCACCTGGCATTGGTAGATGTCCACTAAGTGTGAAATGGTACTTATAAATTTCCAATAAGCAGCTTCAATGAGGAGAAATAAGACTATTGGCCTCATCTATGCAGCTGAGATTGGGATAAGTGGTTATTAATGGATGAGGTATTTTGATTTTAAGACAGGACTGACATGCATCAAAACAGATTAATTCGCCAGTCCAGAGTCCCACAATGTGAACATGGGGAAAATATCTGTGCTAAGAACTTGTCTTAATGTGGAAAAGATTGTCTGAACAATGCACCCCAGGAAATGAGGCCAAAGCAGTGAGCAATTTAATCATAGTCTCAAATAAGCAAGAGGGAAAAGAGAAATGAGGAAAACTCATGAAGGGTCTAGGAAAGGGGTGCTTTTTTGTATAAGGGAAAGAAATGGATAGAAATTGGGCCACGGAAATGGAATTGAGAGTAGGCCAGAGTAGCGCCAGAGAGAGGATTCAAAAGGCAATGTCCTTAGAAAATAATATCAGAACATACTGTAGTATCAGAGCAGAACAGACCCAAAGGGCTTCACTGTCTCCACTGGAAACCTGTGGGGAGCTTCTGGTCTGCACATGCCCCACTGTTAAAGTTCTCATTACAAAGAAATGGCCTGGAGTCAGGAGTTTTTATGTTGAGGTTTTATTAACTATATTGTGACGAAGGGGTATAAATAGCCTGCAGAAAACTGGTCCAGAAGCATGGTCAGATTCCAGAGCTGGAGCAGAGTCAGAAATAATTCAGATAATTCATATTCTAATCATTCAGTGAAACTCCCTTCTTCTGAGATTTGGTAATGAAAGCATCTAATTTTATTTATCTTGTTGAACTAACACAGCTCATCTCAGGCTTGAACTGTTGACATTCGTAATGTGAAAGTACCATAGTTCTACTAGGCCAAAAATTATTTAGCAGGGGAACGTTGATTGTGAAAGAGTCCTTCAGATAGAATAGAAAATAATAAGAGACTGAATGTCAATTGACGTCATTGCAACATGCCATTACACTGTTGTGGAGAATAAACCTCATTTAAACTACATTATACTTGATGTTTTAAGATGTAACTACAGAGAATTAGGAAAGTCTGGTCTGCTATTAAATCTTTAATAAAATCATGAAAGGCTTCCTTTTCCTTTCATGATATATTTAATTTTTTATTTTTTTCATGATATATTTTAATGCTGAATTCAAATTATGAAGAAGTTGGTAAAAAAAATCTTATTCCCTGAAATACCTTTTATTTTAAGCAGGCATTTACACAGTTCTGCAGCATGACCAACAATTTATATAATCTCTTGTGAGTCACCAAGGGAAGCTGGCATGATTGACCTCAATGCTTTTGATGTGCAACAAAGGAGGTGAGGAAAGTAATGAAAATGTGTCTGGAGCCCCACAATCACGTTTGCTACTTTGGGAGGATTCTCTCCTGGGTCTCCTTTGCAAGACTCACTTGACACTATGTGTATCACATAAATTACTACTAATTAAGATTAGACTTGCATCCCATTTTTCTCTGTTTCCTCATTTTGATGTTCAGGAGTGAATTTTATTGAGCATACAGCAACGATGTGACAAAGATACAAAGAAAGAAATAGAAGATAATGAATCATCCTATTTAAGGTTTCTTCTCCTAATAAGTTTTTTTGGTTTGTTTTTTTCGTCTTCACACTAATGCTTTTTGACCCAGGGGAAAGTCAGTTTTTTCAAGAATGCATAAAGTTCCTCATCCTGACAATTTGCAGGACCCTTGGGGATCATTAGTCAGGAAACACTCGCTACAAAACTATAAGGTTTTAAAATTGTGCTGGATTTCCAAAAAAGTTACAAAAGTTGTAAATGTTTCTTAAAAATAATTTAAACAGTTCTGAAGCATCCACAGTAAGCAGTGAAAATTTGTCCTTAATCTCCTGTCCTCTTTCATAGTTTGGTCTGCACTTTTAAGGACACTTTCTCAGTGTTAATCCAACCACATAGAGTAGCTTTGTTGTTGTTGTTGTCACAAAAACTAAAATAGAATCGGATTATGTATATATTTCTTCCCTGAACAATATAAACTTTGCAATTGTTGTTTTTTTAGAACATATAGAAACATCTCATTCTTTTTAATAACTACCAAATATCTTTTAATATAAATACACCATAATTCATTTACTCCTTCCTCTCCTGATGAACATTTATATTTACTAATTTTTAAATTTTGTCATTTTTTTTTCAGAAATAAACATTTTGTATATATGTCCATAAATAGTACTGTAAATATTTCTGATGGGTAGATTCCTACTGTGAAATTATTGGATAAAAGAACTGAGTATTTTAAACTTTGATAATTGTCCACCCAAAGATTATGCTGATTTGCATTCTCATCCCAGGGTATGAGAGTGCCTGTTTCCTCACATTCTTGCTTACCCTGAGTAATCTGTTATTAATTCGTGATAAGTTAATAGGTGGTAAATGATATATAATTACTGTTTTAAATTGCCACAAAAAAACCATCAATGCTATTCTCTTTGCTTTATTTACTTGTCTTTTCTCTTGGTCAGTTCTCAAGATAGAATTATTTTATACCCACGTGTTTTAAATAGTCCCTGTATTCCCTTTGGATATATTATTATAGAATCACAGCAATTCACAGTGGGAAGGGACCTTGGTAGAAATCTATTCCTTCCGCTCATCTGGTGCTTATGTTAACCAAGAAGTGTTTGATCAGCTGGTACTTGAACACTTTCAACGACGGAGCACTCACAATCTCAAGAAGCATCCTGTCCCACCTTTCAATATTCTTTCACTGTACGAAAGATTTTTCTAAGGACCAAAAATTCTAGCCCTATAGTTTCTACCCATTAGATAGCTCATGAGCTTTCAATGTGAAATCTAAGGTCTAGATGGTTCCGTCCTGCCCTAGAGATTTCTTCTGGGGGTGCCTTTCCTAATGCTGCTGTGCATATCTGTGAATTAGTTCAGATTAATTGCTAAATGGAAGTCTTGCTTACATTCTCTGGGACACTACAAGTATCTCAGACTGGAGGTTATTTTCTTCTTATACAGTCAATGGCACTGTCCCTAATCCATGCCTCCTGTCGTTCCTATTGTTAGTGGCTTGAGATGCTATAGCATCAATGTATACACTTTATGAGATCAAGAGAGCAAACAGAGGCGTATGTAGAAAGCCACATACTTCTAAAAGATATTGATTACAGTTAATAAGATTTGTTTGCTGGGGAGTGGATAAAAGTTAACTAGGCTGGATATGTTATGAAAGATCAAAGGGGAAAGTTTACAAAAATGAATTCTTAGGTTGGGTCTAGACTAAGGAATAGAGAGCCTTTTCGTTTTTCATTTTTTTGGCATTTAAACCTCTGTGCATTTGTTTTCTTACTCCGTGTATTTAAGATAAGAGATATCTTTATCTAGGTTGTCACTGCTTCTTGTTTTTCTTTTATTCCCAATTGAATTATTTAAAATATACATATTTCAGCCTCCATTCCTGGAGTCAAGGAAGGAGACCTTTCCCCACACTTGGGATGGAGTGGGAAGGGGAAGTGGGCAGTCCCAGCTCTTTTTTCCTCTTCCCTCTGAAAAGCAACTACCTGTTACCCAACCTGACAATTATGGGTATGATAGTGTTTCCTGTTTCTGTTCTATATTTAGGTCATATTCCAGGTAAGTAGAATACTACTATAATTTTGGTGTTGGATGAAACACTCTCAGATATTTATTTTTTTCTATTTTCAAATTTAATAGCTACCTAAAAGGAATCAGGTCGTATGGAAATCAGGATCTTGGGGAAATTTTCAAATTTAACTTAGTACTTCCAAGTTGCTCTCTGACTGTTTGGATCAATCTGTAGAAAAGCTGCTTAAATGACAGAACAGGTGGCAGAGTTATTGAGATATAATAAAGAAGTAAAAAAAGCTATTTTAGGTTTTCTCCCACAGAAAGTAGGACTGGATTCCATTTCTATTGAAAAAATATTTAAATATGCATAACAGCAAGGTGCAAAAATTCAAACAGAAAAGAAGCCTTATTCAAACCCAACACTCTTAGAAATGTTCTCCAAAAATCACCATTTGAAAAAAAGAAGAATCTCACACACTGTACACAATGGTTAGTACTACAGGTTTCTGAGGAAGTTTCAGGTAAAATTCAATTCCAAATATGATTATAGACAGTTTTAGAGGTAGAGAGATATAAATATTCAAGCTCTGTCACATTGACTGTGTAAATTTGGAGAAGTCATTTAACTACTCTCAGCCTCAGTTCCTTCACCCATTGAATGGATATATTTATACCACTTGCTTCATTAATTTTTCTAGGGCTTGTGAGGATTAAATGACATGGGTTATGAAGACAAATGAGATAAGTGATTAAAAAAATAATTTCGATCAAGTTATATCACTTCTCAAAACATTCTAAAGGTTTCCAATTATAAGTAGATTAAAATTCAGATACTTTATCTTGGTGTGTAAGGTCTTGTGTGATTTAGACCAAAGACAGTTTTCCAATTTTTCTTCAACAGTTTGCTCACGTGTCTTACATGGCCACCATGCTGGCCTTTTTTTTTCCTGACAGTTTCTTTAACATGGAAAATGTGTTTCTACCTTAGAGTTTCTGAATTTACTTTTCCTTCTTTCTGGAATGCCCCTTGCCCAAATATTCCAGTATTGATTGTATTTAGGAAACTACTTAAATTTCATTTCCTTGGGGAGTTTTTCCAACCTACTTAAAATAGTACCTATACTTCCAGGTTGGAGGATGAAACACATACCAGAAGCCTCAGTAATACTGAATGAAAGTAGCTGCCCACATAGTATTCTATAGCCAGTGAAAATATTTCTCAAAAATGAAGGTAAAATATGTTTTCGGGCAAGCCAAATGAGGTAATTTCCTACCAGAAACAAAACTTTTTTTAAAAAGCAATATTCTAAAGAAAGAACTTCAATCAGAAGCAAAATAATCACAAACAGAAAAATGGAATTTCAGACAGGGCATATTTATGTGTAAACATAAATGAATATTGACTTTATAAAACATTGAAATGTTTTATGGAGTTTATGTACAACGAAAAAATGTAAAACAAAGAAAATATATGTACAACAAAAACGCATATGATAATACAGAAGATAGGAGGGGGTAAATGATATTTAAAGGTCTTAAAAATTCATGACATAATTGAAGGAGGAAAATAGCTCCACAATTGAATTTTGAGATTTTAAACTACTCTCTCCATAACTGATAGAACAACTAAACAAAAGATCAGCAATGGCAACACTGATCCAAACAATCCTATCAACCACCTTGATCGAATCGATATTTATACAACACCGCATACCACAATTCCTAAACAACAACAAAAATTTATTAGTGCCGATAGATCACGTACTTGATGATCGCTCAAGATAGATCATATACTGGCCCATAAAACAAGTCATAATACAGTTTAGAAGACTGAATAATTCTAGGTATTTTGGGGGGGGTAAGAAAAGTATACATCAGTAACAATAAGATATCTAGGAAATCACAACATACTTGGAAATTAAATAACATACATCTAAGTAATGCATTGTAGGGGCTTCCCTGTGGCTCAGTGGTTAAGAGTTCGCCTGCCAATGCAGGGGACATAGGTTCGAGCCCTGGTCCGGGGGGAATCCCATGTGTCATGCAGCAAGTAAGCCCGTACGCCACAACTACTAAGCCTGAGCTCTAGAGCCCTCGAGCCACAACTATTGAGCTGACGTGCCACAACTACTGGATCACACTTGCCTAGAGCCAGTGCTCTGCAACAAGAAGCCACTGCAATGAGAAGCCCACACACCACAATGAGTAGCCCTCACTCTCTGCAACTAGAGAAAGCCAATGTGCAGCAATGAAGACCCAATGCAGCCAATAAATAAATTAATTAATTTTAAAAAATGCATTGTAAAAGAGGAAATCGTAACAGTCACTAGAGTATAGTTTGAACTGAATGATAATGACAATACAGAGTAGCGACCTGTGAGGGATGCAGCTAAAGCAGCGCTGAGACAGAAAGTTATAGATTTAAATGCTTATATGAGAAAAGATGAAAGATCTAAAATCAATGACTTGAGGTTCTACATTAAGAAGCTAGTGAGGAAGAGCAGAATAAATGTAAATAGCGAGAGGGAAGCAAAGTAAGTAAGAACAAATAATCAATGCAATATAGTAGAAAGTCAAGAATAGACTTTGAAAAGATCAATGAAATTGATTAATTCCTAGCTAGACTGATCAAGAATAAGTGAATGCTGGCATAAAAACAGAAATATAGAAAGTCCAGAGATAAGCCCATGTATGTATGGGCACCTTATCTTCGATAAAAGAGGCAAGAATATACAATGGAGAAAAGACAGCCTATTCAACAGTGGTACTGGGAAAACTGGACAGCTGCACGTAAAAAATGAAATTAGAACATTCTCTAATACCATACACAAAAAACTCAAAATGGATCAAAGACCTAAATGTGAGACCAGACATTATAAAACTTTTAGAGGAAAACACAGAACACTCTATGACATAAATCAAAGCAAGATCCTTTTTGACCCACCTCCTAGAGTAAAGGAAATAAAAACAAAACAAACAAATAAAAAAAACAAATGGGACCGAATGAAACTTAAAAGTTTTTGCACCACAAAGGAAACCATAAATATGATAAAAAGACAACCCTCAGAATGGGAGAAAATATTTGCAAATGAAGCAACCGACAAACGATTACTCTCCAAAATATACAAGCAGCTCATGTAGCTCAATATTGAGACAAACAAACAAACAAACAACCCCATCCAAAAATGGGCTGAGGACCTAAATAGACATTTCTCCAGAGAAGACATACAGATGGCCAACAAACACATGAAAAGATGCTCAACATCACTAATCATTTGAGAAATGCAAATCAAAACCACAGTGAGGTATCACCTCACACCAGACAAAATGTCCATCATCAAAAAATCTAGGAACAATAAATGCTGGAGAGGCTGTGGAGAAAAGGGAACCCTCCTGAACTGTTGGTGGGAATATAAAGTGATACAGCCACTATGGAAAACAGTGTGGAGGTTCCTTAAAAAACTAAAAATAGAACTACCATGTGACACAGCAATCCCACTACTGGGTATTTACCTTGAGAGAATCATAATTCAAAAAGATACATGCACCCCAATGTTCATCGCAGCACTATTTACAATAGTCAGAATATGGAAGCAACCTAAATGTCCATCAACAGGTGAATGGGTAAAGAAGATGTGGCACATATATACAATGGAACATTACTCAGCCATAAAAAGGAACAAAATTGAGTTATTTGTAGTGAGGTGGATGGACCTAGAGTCTGTCATACAGAGTGAAGTAAGTCAGAAAGAGAAAAACAAATACCATATGCTAACACATATATATGGAATCTAAAAAAATGGTACTGATGTACTCAGTGGCAGGGGAAGAATAAGGATGCAGATGTAGAGAACAGACTTGAGGACATGGGGAACGAGGGAAGGAGAAGCTGGGACAAAGTGAAAGAGTAGTATTGACATTTATACACTACCAAACGTAAAATAGATAACTAGTGGGAAACAACTGCATAACACGGAGGTCAGCTAGATGATTGGTGATGACCTAGAGGGGTGAGATAAGGAGGGTGGTAGAGAGGCTCAAGAGGGAGGGGATATAGGGATATATGTATAAATACAGCTGATTCACTTTGTTGTACAGCAGAAACTAGCACAACAGTGTAAAGCAATTATACTGCAATAAAGATTTGGAAAAAAAAAATACGTGAATGAACACAGGTTTGTAAATTTGATTTCAGCTTAGAAAAACCAATCAATTTAATTCACATTATTAACAGAATAAAGAAGAAAAACCATGTGATCATCTCAATAAATGTAGATAAAGCATTTGACAAAATTTAACATTCATTTATGATAAAATCTTCCAGGAACTAAGAATAGAAGGGACCTTCTTCAACCTGATAGCATCTACAAAAGGCATACAACCAACATAATAATTAACAGTGAAATATTGAATATTTCTAATATTTCTCTAATGTTTGGAGCATGGCAAGGGTACTCACTCTCATCACTTCTGTGCAAAGGTGTCCTGTTTTTGAGTAAGTGATTAATTTACATACGAGGTTGGCTATATAGTAATCATATAGTAATGTTAGCTATTATTCTTTTTTACTTACTGGATCATGCTGTATGCGTTTCTGTAAGGGTACCATTTCACTTGTTTTATTGGTCATGTCCTGACTGATTAAATGAGAACTTCAAAAGGAGGAGCCATGCCACAGAAAGAATACCTCTCATCCTAGCCAACATCTTAACCACCTTACAGATGGAGACTGAAGGCAAAAATATGGACTTAGACTCTAATGGAAGCCCACTGCCACTGCAGCAAAAGCAACTATATGTCAATAATGAGTGTTCAGTTTAATTGTTTTTATTTATCAAGAGGCAAATGCTTGTGAAGTAATAGGTTAATTTTGTTTGCATCCCTGCTGGGCTGCATAATAATGTTTATTTCAGACAAGAAGAAAAATGTCACAGCATTCTAGGTACAAGAATAATAACACCTTTAAATTGATATAGCATCTCTCAGCAAAACTGTATTTACCTGCCCACATCAAGTCTGGTGCAAACTGACAATTAAAATGCCTGCCTGAAGTCCTACTTTAGAAGTGATAGTGCCTCACAAAACAATGGTGAGGGGCTGCCACATGTTATAGGAAGATGAGACAGATGTCAGATCCAACTGTTCAGTTGTTTTTGGAGCATCCTGTATTTACCAGGTCTAGGATCTGAGTTACAAAAAATATCGGACTTTGGGAAAAAGTTTCTTTTCATGAGTTTGCGTAGGAGGCACCTCTGAATAGTCAAAGAATATTTCCAGAAAATTGTGTGACAGAATGTATAGTAATAGCAGTGTGCTTTGTTGCTCTATTTCCTTTCTTCTCCCTGCATCTCAGATAACAGAAAAGACCTATTTCTGGTATTAAGGTGGCTTAATGAATCTATTTTTACCCTCACAAACATTTTGTTATTAATCTAGCCCCAACTGGAAGCCAAGATTTGGGGAGCCATCTACAAATAGGTTATGTTATTTTCTGTTTGATTATTGCAAACCTGGGTTTCTCTTTTGTTTTGTTTCACTAAAAATATTTCAAGTGAATGCCCTCAGGTTTCTAAGATGTCAGTTAAGTTCAGTTTTCTCCAGAAATGAATGCACCAAACTAAGAATGGGGACCAGTCCTCGAAAGTATCTCTCTCTGCTGTGCTTTGCTGCTTACTTTCTTCCAGCTCTCTCCTGCTTTAGTCTCTTCTTTCTATATACTAGATTCTGAGGAAAAGGCTTCTGATAACAAAAATGAGTTGCACAACTTCCTATTTTATTGGGGTCAGTTTCAGTGTCATCAAGAATGACAAAAAGAGAAAGGAGTAGGGTGGAGAAAAGGATACAGGGCCTTTCCACCAATGGGAGTTCACTCTTCATCCTTTCCTAAAAGCAAATCCAGAAACTGAATCAGTATTTCAGCCCTGGGATAGACATTATAGTAATATTTCCTTCTTAAGTCTGACATTGATTGAAAAAAATTCATAAATTTTCATAAATACCACCAACATTTTGGGTTGATTTGAAGATGGGTGAGTGGTCTTTTTTAACCAATGGATTAGCTGAAGTCAGAGTGTGCAGGAAGCAGAGGTGATTTCTAATGGGTTTAAAAGAACATGGTGAATGAGTTAGAATTGAATGATGGCAATGATGATAGCAATGAAAAGTCATTTATCGGTTACCACGTGCACCCTCAGTGCTGTGTTTCAATGGAGGAAACTAAGGCTGAGAGGGTTGAAGTAACTTGCTCAAGGTCATACAGAGAGCAAAATGTGGAATAAACCCAGGTCCATCTGACTACAATGCCCAAATACTTAAAAGTCAACCACAGTTTTATACTGCCTCTTGGAAAGCAGAAAGGAGTGGAGATACCATTCCAGATTGGGGCCACAGCATAACCAGTGACCAGGAGAAAATAATAAATAAACGGTGCACAGAGGACTGCCCAAATTTGCCTGATAAAAAAAAAAAAATTGCTTATTGGGGTTTTGTGGAGCCCAAGCTGCAATTTTCTTGTTAAATTCTCAGTAAGTGCTCTCCTATGCCTGAAAATGCTGTCAGAAAATGTTGTATACAGTGGCAAATGTAATATCAACCTGTATGGACTTTAAGAAGGAAAACAAAAAAATTTCAAATGAGAGCTGGTTGTAAAATTTCCTTCCCTTAAACCCCCTCAAATTTTATTTTTTTCCACCAAAGAGGAACTACATACTTTCTTTTAGGGTAGAGATTCTCTTATAATATAAATCTGGGGTTCTCCTACTAACCAATTATTGCCTATTATTTGCTTATATGGATTCAAGTTGTACAACTGGAAGACATCATTAATTTGAAAGTAAAGAAAGGAACAAGGTACAAATTATTTTGGATTCACTTGATTTTTTTACATAATAAATTTTAGGGAATGGGACATCCAAATGAGAATTCCCTGAAGACTATCAGGATTGTAGGAATAGACCATGAATGACACATCAGTAATGAAGATTTATATGTGAGAATCAGAGATTAACAGCATTTCATTGCTTGAAGAGATCTTAGCATCTGGCACAATCTTCTTATTTTATAGATTATGAAATTGAGCCTCAGTAGCTTCAATAACATGCCCAAAGTCACAAAGCAACTTAGTGTAAGAATTGAAACTGCCTCCCCAATTTTTTGACCATCAATTAGTCTAATATTCCTATCATGCCATCTAATTATTATCAATATAATAATGATCACTCAGTCTATGAAAGAAGTGAATCAAAGAGGAGTGGGAAAAAAAGGAAAATGAATTCAAAGACATGGAAAAGAATGCCAATCCCAGAGCTTTGGGGGACATTTATAATTAAGTTATGCATGGAGAAGGAAGAGTAGCACATAAGGTTAGATGTATGATTTAGGGAGTTGGAATGGAGGCAGGAAGATTGTTTTTCTAGAAATTAATCAGGAAATGCTATAAAGTTTTTTGCAGAGTATATTTTTTGTCTATTGTGTTGTCAAGTAAAACAACAGAAGTGACCTGTCAATTGAGAAGATTCGGAATGTAAGTTTTAAAAGAATAAAGAATGTTTTGTCAGTTTTATTTGTTTATATGTCCCAAGCACAAAATTGACCCTCAATAAACATTCATTGAAAGAATGAAAAAAGTCTTCCTTAACTCTCTGCACTTGAATATGTTACTAAGTTTTCTGATAAATAATACTCAAGTGAATCATGATTTTGGAAAAGGTAACTGGAATCTTTCTTAGAGAATTAAACTAGTTTCAATAAATTTTTAAAAATGACAACTAGCTCACTAATTTCAAAAATCAACAGATTATCTACGGTTGTATCAATAATTTGAGTTAGGGACTATTCTAAAATTAAACTGGAATAGTGAGAAAATAATTCACTAATAATAAGATGGTTTTAAGGAAGTGACATGCTATAAATATATATGATATATTTTGTGTCTGTTAAATTCTGGAGAATCTATTACTTGAATGCTTTTACATGTAAAAAAAGAAGCCTTCCTCTAGAGATTATTATGACATCTGGATTGAAGTAGAGTACTCATAGTATTAAGAACCAATTTTCATGTCATGAATGCTTTGCACATTTTGGAGAAATATGCTATCCAAAAGATGTATTGATGTATTGTTATGACTAGCATATTTAATACCAATAACATTGGCAAGCTGAAAATTTAGAATTGTCATTATATTTGAAAGTAACATCTACCCATTTAAGATACAGAAGTGTAGGCATGGATAAAGAATACAGACACTTAGGGACTTCCCTGGTGGCGCAGTGGTTAAGACTCCAAGATCCCAAGGCAGGCCTGGGTTTGATCCCTGGTCAGGGAACTAGATCCCACATGCATGTCACAACTGAGAGTTTGCATGCCACAACTAAGGAGTCCACTGGCCACAACTAAGACCCAGCACAACCAAGTAAATACATACATAAAATGAATATTTAAAAAAAAAGAATACAGATACTTATAAGGGACAAAATTACTTCTTTTATATATAATTCAAAATTGTTGCATATCATCTTCTTAACACTCTCTTTCTGTGATGGTCCTCTTCTTAATCATAGTTTCCCTGTTTGTTTAAAACTAGAATTTTGAGTGCTTAGGATGTGCAAGGCTATGCTCTAAATGCTTTTATGTATTAACTCAGGTAATCCTCACAACAATTTGAATACATAGTTACTGTTATTGTCCTTACGTATAAGGAAAGTGAGGCACAGGGGAGTTAAGTAACTTGCTTAAGTTTATACAACTAGTAAATGAAACCGCTGAAATTAAAACCAAGAAACCTATCTCTGAAGACTGTATTCTGAGTCACTCCATTATGCTGTCCATTTGTGGACCATTTATTCCCATTAAAGATATATGCCATTTACTCCTACCAATTTTGGGACAACCCTACTTGCGGTTTGTTAAGTTTCTTGGATCTGAGTATATACTTTTTGTCAAATTCGGGGCACTATTTCCTTGTTTTTTCTTGCCTGCATCTCTCTTTCCTCTTCCTCTGGGATTCCATAATTATACACATATTATGGGGTTTGTTATTATTCCATGGGCCACTGGGGCTTGGTCTCTCCTTTCCTTTCCAATCTTTTTTTCTCTTTGTACTTTGATTTGAATAGTTTCTATTTAACTGTCTGCAAGCCCACTGATTCCCCTCTTTTCCAGTGTCCAATCTGCAATTAAGTTCATCCAGTGACTTTTTCATCTCAGATATTATATTTTTTAGTTCTAAAATTTCCATCTGGTTTTTACATTTCCATTTATCTGCTCTGATACCCCATATGTCCACTCATTATGTTGGTCTTCTACTTTAAGTCTTTAAACATACTTAGAATAGCTTTTTAAATGTCCTTGTCTGCTAAGTCCAACATTTTTGTCATCTCATGGTCTGGGAGAAAAGGTAGAGAAGTAGCTTCAGTCAAAGCAAAGAGGCTGGGTGCTTTCATGCTCAGAGAGGGGTCTGGAAGGAGATTTGAGTAGTGCATGTACACAATGGATTTATATACAACCACTAAAGTAAACAATCTATAGCTAAACACAACAACATGGATAAATTTTGTGGCATAATAAGCGATGAAAAAAGCTAGCCATTGAGGACTTTTCACAATATTGTACCCTTTTCTAAAATTGAAAATCAGGTAGCATCAAGTAATATATTGTTTAAATATACATATAGACAGTAAAAAAAAACAACAGAATAAGAAACATTTAGGATAGTATTGATGTTTGCCACTTGGGGGAAAGTGGGAGAGGAGAAAATATATAAAGCTAAGTGATGAGTTTTATTTTATTATAGGTTTTGCTAGCAGCTTATGGAAATTTATAAATTATAAAATAAAAAAGTTAAATCCACAAAGTAAATAAATAAATAAATAATAAATAAATAAAGCAAGATAAAGGAGGTTCATTACACCAGTGATAATGGTATATTATGGGCAATGAATTATGATTATGTATTGGGCAATTCTGTGCCCCTGAGGGACATGCCAACAATTTATAAGAAAATTAAGAAACAGGCAATGGGAAATAATGCTAGAAAGGTAGGAGATATCAAACCATAGTTTCCTCTATCTTCTTCTATCCTTGGAACTCACTTTTGGCTTCATTTATAAGCAATAAGAAACAGATTTGATCTTTGCTTGAATTTTAGGGGTCCATCCCTTCTAAAGAGGAGGTAACTCAATGAGCTTGGCATCCCAACACTCTATTTAGAAGGCCTTCCACTTATGAGGTACCCATACCCAGGATCCAGGAGATCAGTTGGAATGACAGGCCTCCTTAACTAGCTGACACATCAGAAATCTCCAGCTCTCTGAGGTGACCCTGTACACATACGTAGCCTCCATGTGCCTATCTCCAGTTTTGTCTCCTTTGCAACTGACCATCACCACTCCCTATATCACTCCTGCCTAAAAACCCACACATGTGCCTTGCGCGCAGACACACACACACACACACACACGGGGTAGGGTGTACTTCATTGGTCTCTATTACTAAATTATTTGTCCACTATTCTTAATTTCTCAGTTCCCTTTCAAGACTGGATTCATGCCCAGGCCAGGAATTCTGCTGCTTTCACTTTTTCATGCTAGTCTGCAGCTCTAAAGCTGGAGCTTTGTTCCATATTCTCAGTCTTGTGGCTAAGGTCCTGTCACTGTTTGATTTCCATGTCTATCCTGTCATCTGTCTCAAACGTCGTGTTCTTTGACCTTGCTACCTGACCTTATTCTTTGATTGGGGAAGAATTTTTTAAGTATTTAATACATAGTAGGCTCTAAAGCATTTGCAGAGAAAGGAAGAATTTTAGTGAACATAAGAAAGATTTTTTGTGGATTGTTGCTGTAGGGTAAAAACTGAACTTCTGATCATGTTTTCTAAGAACATGTAAAGACTGAAATTACTTTTGAATTACTGTCAACCGCTTGACTTAAAAAAATT
Organism: Hippopotamus amphibius kiboko; assembly: GCF_030028045.1. Classification (NCBI taxonomy): domain Eukaryota; kingdom Metazoa; phylum Chordata; class Mammalia; order Artiodactyla; family Hippopotamidae; genus Hippopotamus; species Hippopotamus amphibius. The sequence continues at coordinate 142,915,661 of NC_080190.1, read as the reverse complement.
ACTCCATTAAAGTTCTGCTTTGTTTTGGTTATGTTGTGTTTAAAATCATTTGTGGCTCTGTGATGCTCAATTTAGATTTCACACAGACATGGGCTGTGTGCCCCCAACATCTAGACTGTGCCTAGGCACAAGCATACTCAATAATCCTGTCAGACTATACAAATACATTGTGCTTAGATGTAAGTTCTAGACAGGGGGCGAGTTTTGTTTTTGGTGCCGTACAGAGGCACTGAGGATTTTTTTTAAGCAGACAAATATCTGGATTAGATTTCTTTTAGTACCGGTAACTATGGAAACAATGTGGAGGGTCATTTGGATATGAGAAGAGAGTGGACGGAGTGAGACCTCTTGTGAGACTATAACAATGGACAATAATAGAGTTTATGTGGGCTTGAATTGGAGTCTGTAAGAATAAAAGTAGAAGAAAAAGTCACTGTGTGGGCAGAGTTGTTAGGACTAGCATCAACTTGTAGGCATCTTCAGAAGCTTATACTTGATCTTTGCATCTGCTGTAGCATGTGAGAATTCCTTGTATTTATTTAGAATTAAACCAAGAGTAATAAGGCTGGGGATAGGTCATGAGTTAGAGGGATAGATGATAACACTTATATTATGAATGTTAGAAATTAAAATGATGAAGTAGCCATTCATTGGGACCAGAAACACAGAAAGAATTAGGGGAAATAAGATTAAGATGTAAGTGATGTCTTACGCTGAAATACTTTGATTTTTATGCTTTATACGGCAACCATGTGGGATGTACATAGGGTGTCTGGTTTGGAGCTCGAAAGAGATTTCAGGCTTGAGACATTTTATTTGAGAATTATTTCCATGGGTTTAATTGTGAAAACTATGGAAACAGTATTTTTAATGGGATAGCACATAGATCATAGTGAGAAGCACGATGCTAAGGTGTAAACTCTGGAGAACACACATTTAGATGCTGGGCAGATAAAAGCATGCTAGAAAAGCAGAGTCAGAAGAAACTGGAGAAGGATGAGAACTAGGCCACTGCAGATTGAAAGGATGCCAAAGGAGGAAAGAATTTTAAGGAGGATATGGCCAATAATGAGGAACCCTGCAGAGGTCAGTATAAACAGAAGGAAGAGTTGCAAAAAAGCAAAAAATTAATGGCAGCTAGAGACTTTGGTGGTCAAGCAGAATGAGGCTAGGAAAAGGTCCATTTAATTTAGCAAAATATTAGTGAACCTTAATAAAGATGATTGGTTAGAGGTGTGAACTGTGCCCAGGTTACATGAACCAACATAAAGTGGAAGCAGTAGATAGTGATGCTCTTTTGAGAAGTTTTGCAGTAAAAGGGAGAAGCTAGCCAGTTTGGAGAGAGAGGAGAATGGAAGAGACAGATTTGGAGCTCTGTAGTTTGGGGGAAGGGAGAAGTGGAAAGGGAGAGTTGGAATATGCAATGTATGTACTGACGCAACAAGGTCCTGGAGAAGCCAGGGATGACTGAAAGGTCCCATAGGAATACAGCTATTCCTATTTATGAGTGCATAAATCCTTCTCAAGAAATAATATTTGAAGGTGAAGGAGAAGAGAATGAAGGGAATTCATATCACATGATCTCACTCATTCCTGGAAAGTAGGTTTTTCTGATTATCTGACAGTTGAAGGATTTCGGTGGTGGCTTAGGGTTTCATGGTGAATAAAAATAATTTCAGATTATCTCCTTTTGTACATTTCTAGAACAGTTTGGAGACTGTAGGTATATCTTGAAAATCCTTTCAAGCTCTTGGGAGAGTATATATTTTATAAAGATAAAATATTACACTTCTTTTACCCCCTCAAATGGATTTATAGCCCTTTATTCACCTTGGAAACTGGGAAGTATTCACCTTGAATCTGTGTATTATGGAATAGCCATTGCAATCAGATTGTCCTCTCCAAGTGATAATTAGCCCTTCATCAGTTTATTTTCTGCCTATGACATTTTGCAGTGAGTTTTCAGTAGCAGCCCTGGGTGAGTGAGTGTGCAGGCAGGACCAGGACCAGCTCCAGGACAGGCTGCCAGCAAACTATTTCCTCCTAAAATGTCAATGCATCTAGTAATCAAGTCTCATCATACATCATTTTAAAAGGACAATTTTCTGTATATCAGATCAAAGTCAGATGATATTATTCCAGAAAAATAGCCTAGATTACAATTGTCATTGTACCCCTAAGAGTGTTATATATCTAAGTGAACTGTATTTATTTATTTTTTACAATTAATAACTTTTTAGCTAAAGAAATCTTTTAAAGTAAGTCTGTGCCATCACTATAAAAATGTCCATACTTTTTACTCCATGTAGGAAATGGATTCCTGGGTGGTCCTGGCATTTGGATTAGAGCTGCAAGCATCATAACGTACTGATCAAATTTGAATGAGTTCTGGTCTAATATACATGCTGCATCTTATATGGTAAATTAGATAGGTTTTGCTTCGGGTATGATTGACCGAACAAACAAATAAACAACAACAACAACAACAGTGGTTTAAAGTGGATAGAAATCTATTTATCTCCCAATCGAAAGTCTAGAGTTTGGCAAACCTTGATTGCTATGACAGCTCTGCTCTGCAGAGTACTCAGGGTCCTGGGCTCTGTCCAGCTCAGTTGGGCCCTATGCTCATAACCCAATACAGAGGAGATTACACTCCAAATAGTATGATGAAAGAAGACATAAAAAAGGAAGTGAGAAAGAGATGTTAGGGAGAACTCTAAAAGTTAGCTGCATAGAACTTCTGCCAGAATTCAGTCATGTGGTCAGCATTTAGTCACATGGCACACCTAGCTAGAAAAGTGGTTGAGAAATACTGACTTTTTCTAGATGTTCAACTGCTAAATTAAAATTTCGAGGTTGTATTACTGAGCTCACCTAGGAGTCTTGGTCACAGTATCTCCTATTCTGTGCCCTGGAGGGGAATATTCATAAGCATGATTAGAAAGGAGGCAACCTACTAGGTGACAGAAAAAGAGTGAGGAAGTTTCTTTGACCAGGAAGTAAATGAAAACTAACTCTATGTTCAAAGCACAGTTAAGAGTTCTTTACCATCCCTCTCTAAATACAAATTGGTTAACACCTTCTTTGGTGCCATCTTCACTTTTACGTGTGTGGTCTCAAGATTCTAAGTATGATCATCAATGCTTTGAAAGGACAACTAGAATTGTCTACACCCTGTTGGGTAGTGAGTCAGCTGCTGAGGGAGGTGTTGAATACTGGCTGTGGAGGGACAACTTTGTGTATGTACTTGTTAAGTGAAAAACATATGTTCTACATATACTCACTGAGTATAATAATAGCCTGGATAAGTTGATACAGTTAGCTTTGTAGTTAACTTGGGGTTAGGAACAAAAAAATATTAGTTCCCAGACATTAATATTTTGTGAGGTGTTCTAGTATCTTCCACCTTTAAAAATACTTTTTTAAAATTTTGACTCAGAATTAAATAAGTATTAAACCAATATTTAGTAATTGGATTGTAGCTGTTGTACATGAAAAATTCTTGGTAGGGAAAAAGGTTATGGCATTAACTGTATTTCATGAACATGTTATTTAAGTACCCATTAGTAGTTAGTCCCCAACCATCCTAAAGATAATGTCTGTCAATATTCACCCATTTTTGTAAAATATATTACAATTAAAGGAGACACAAAAAGATCCAAAATAGCCAAAACAATCTCGAGAAAGAAGACCAGAGCTGGAAGAATCACACTTCCTGACTTCAGACTATACTACAAAGCTATAATCATCAATATAATATGGTAGTGGCTCAAAAACTGACACAGATCAATGGAACAGGATAGAGAGCCCAGAAACAAACCTACCCAACTATGGTCAGTTAATCTACAAGAAAGGAGGCAAGAATATACAATGGAGAAAAGACAGTCCCTTCAATGAGTGGTGCTGGGAAAACTGAACAGCTACATGTAAAAGAATGAAATTAGAACATTGTCTAATACTATATGCAAAAATAAACTCAAAATGGGGCTTCCTAGGTGGCGCAGTGGTTAAGAATCTGCCTACCAATGCAGGGGACATGGGTTCGATCCCTGCTCCAGGAAGATCCCACATGCCGCAAAGCAACTAAGCCCATGCACCACAACTACTGAGCCTGTGCTTTAGAGCCTGTGAGCCTCAGCTATTGAACCCATGTGCCACAATTACTGAAGCCCATGCGCCTAGAGGTCGTGTTCTGAAACAAGAGAAGCCACGGCAATGAGGAGCCCGCACACCACAACAAAGAGTAGCCCCTGCTCACCACAACTAGACAAAGACTGCATGCAGCAACAAAGACCCAACACAGCCAATTAATTAAGTAATTAATTAAAAAAAACAAAAAACTCAAAATGGATTAAAGACCGAAAGTAAGACCAGATAGTATAAAACTCCTTGACAGGCAGAACACTCTTTGACATATATTGCAGCTATATTTTTTTGGATCCACCTCCTAAAGTAAAGGAAATAAAAGCAAAATAAACAAATGGGACCTAATTAAAGCTATAATATTTTGCAATTCAAAGGAAAACATAAACAAAACAAAAAGACAACCTATTGAATGGGACAAAATATTTGCAAGTGATATGACCTCTAAGGGGTTAATATCCAAAATATATAAACAGCTCATGCAACTCAACATCAAAAAAACAAACAACCCAATTTAAAAAACCAATTCAGAAAAACTGAATAGACATTTTTCCAGAGGCAATGCAGATGGCCAACAGGCAAATGGAAAGATGCTCCACATTGCTAATCATTAGAGAAATGCAAATCAAAACCACAATAAGATATGACCTCACACCTGTAAGAATGGCTAGCATCAAAAAGAACACAGATAACAAATGTTGGTGAGGATGTGGAGAAAAGGGAACCCTTGTACACTGTCAGTGGGAATGTCAATTGGTGCAACCACTGTGGAAAACAGTATGGCAGTTTCTGAAAAAACTGAAAATAGAACTACCATATGACCCAGAAATTCCACTCCTGGGTATATATCTGGGGAAAAAACCCACTAATTTAAAAATATACATGCACCCTGATGTTCATAGCAGCATTATTTACAGTTTCCAAGATATGGAGCAACCTAAGTGTCCATCAACAGATGAATGGATAAAGAAGATGTAACACACACACACACACACACACACTCACACACACACGCACACACAGAAATACTACTCAGACATTAAAATAGAATGAAATCTTGCCATTTGCAGTAGCATGGATGGACTTGGAGGGCCCTATGTTAAGTGAAATAAGTCAGACAAAGAAAGACAAATACTGTATGATATCACTTATATTTGGAATCTAAAAAATATTAAAAAACTAGTGAATATAAAAAAAAGAAGCAGACTCACAGACATAGAGAACAAACAAGTGGTTACCAGTGGGAGGAGGGTGGGGTAATATAGGGATGGGAGAGTAGCAGGCACAAATACTGGGTATAAAATAAGCTCAGGGATGTATTGTACAACATTGGGAATATAGCCAATATTTTGTAATAACTGCAAATGGAAAGTAACCTTTAAAAATTGAACAAAAATTTTTAAATAAACAAATAAATAAATAAATCTTGCAACCCTATCATTTAGCACTTTGTTCTTTCATTATTATAGTTCTAAGTCCTTACAATTGATTTTGCTACTGACAAGTAAGAAACAGATGAGTTGCCGAGTTTCATCTTTGCAAGGGTAGGAGGGAAAGGAAATCTATAGTACTCGCCCTGCCATTGATTACTTTTCTAATCCTGTTTAGCTGCCTGTCTCACCATGCTGACAGGCACTTATCTTCCCTAGTGCTGAGCAGCAATAAAAACAATAGCATTGCCTCCTTCCTTCCTTCCTCCCATCCTCCCTTCTCCTCCCCCTCCTTCTTTCTCTCTCTCTCCTGTCCCTCGCCTCCTCTTCCCTTCCCATTCCTTTCCTGCTACTCTCAAACTTAAAGAAAGGAAATGCTTTCGCATGGTGTCAGGTCTGACTTTGCGGCCTAAAGATAAATGTGAATTAAACCTTAGATCTGAGTCTTTAAATTCTGGATCTGTTAAAAGATTAGATTAATTATGCAATAAAGAAATCAGTGTCAGATATTTAAAAAGAGGCAGAGAGAAAAGAGAGACACCAAAACATACAGAGAAGACAAAAGTTTTTCTTTTGTTTCAAAGAAAAAGTCAGCTTTATACTATGATGGGTCATGCAGTAGTTTACAAACATTTTGACTGTGTTTTATCAGTAAAAAGTTTTGAGCTCTCCCTTAATAAATAAGATTATTAATGAAGTGTTTTGGCATTCAAATATTGAAAATCAGATATTTTAACGGGTTAAATACAAAATAAATATGATTGTATTTTTTCCTACTATTTTCCCACTCTTCAGCTGGACACCTCCTCTCTCTTTTTGCCCACTCCACTTTGGACATCTGAAGATATTGTATTTGACATGAACACAAGCTCTGAAAAAACTTGAACTTCCCAAATTCCAAGCCATAAGCAGTGATTCTCATTCAACTGGCTGGGTTTTTTCATCTCCTGAGACAATACAACTGAGTGCCTGATAATTTGCCCACAGATTTCCAGAGCTCAACTGAGTAATTAACAATAGTATTGGATAACTGGAATGCAGTTTTTCAATTATTATAAGGCAACAGGAAGGGTGGGCAGTGGCATTTGTCTCCTGGGATGGAGGATGGTGGGTTAAGACTCCATAAATCTCTGGATATGATCAGCTCACCTGGAAGAGTTGAACTCTAGTGCAGTTAAGAGAAACTGCCAAGTGAAAGTTTATTACAATCTTTATACATTCTGCACAATAGAACTAGCCAGTATACACAGTACTTAGTAAAATACTGATGCGACTTTCTCTAACACATATTTATTGCCACCGTCTGTACTTTAGCAACTGCATTGGATAATACAGGAGTAAAAAATAATTAAGTCGTTGTGACATCTATGACTTCACAAGTAATAATGAAACCGGACATGAAAATAAAATACAGGCGAATATGATGTAGCCATGAGTGTTCAAAATAAGTAGATAAAAGTAATTAACTTCTCAGAAAGATAATGTAATGAAGGTAACACCTGATCATGCTTTTGATAGATTCCAGGTTGTAAGAACAGTATGGGGAAAAACATAGAGATGTGATATAACATGGTTTTGGTTCCAGTTTCACCACTAAGTAGCTGTATTGACTTGGCCAGAATATTGACCTGTCTGGACCTCCCTTTTTTAACCTTTAAAATTAGTTATTTGGCTTTCTGGTCTTAATTCAAAAAAATGTATTTGTGTACCCAGTACATTTTAGAGGAAATAGCAAGGAATAAAACATAGTGCTTTCCCTTAAGGGGCTTTCAATCTATTAGAGGAAAAAGACAAGTAGACAAATAACCGGACTTAAAGCAGTCCTCATGAAAAAGCTGATAGCCTAGAGAGTCAACAAGGAAAAGTTAAAGTGCTGCCTAGCAACAGGAAGAAGACATATGTCAGATTTATCTTAGAATAAGTGATGATGATTACAGCAACTGACACTGGATAATTATATGTTCCAGCACTGTGCACATTATTCAAATTACGTCACTTAATTCCCGCAAATAGTCTATGAGTTTATTATTATTATTGGTTACTATTATTATTATTCAACTTTATGAAAGAGAAAACTGAAGCATGGACAGGTTAGGTGATATGCCCAGGTCATAGGCAGGTATTGCCAAAGTTGATATTTGAGTGCAGACAATGCAATGTGAGACTCTGAGAGTTTAATCATTATACTTTGTGACCTATTTCATCATGTTCCATAGCTTTGATTATGGAGACAAGCCAGGACTGTAATTTGCTGAGAGCAGGAAGATAGTACAGCTGACAAACGCTCCATGTCAGAGAAATTTGCAGTTAGTGGCGACCCAACCATGAGAACGAGGGTTGAAGGACTGAACTTTAGATTTTTTATCAATTGAGGAAAGATGGAAAGATGGGTAAGAATCTAAGGTGGGTAAGGATATAAGCTTTGCCAAAGGAACCAGAAGCCTATTTACTGAAACTGGAGCTCAGTGCAAGAATAAACTACTAGGAACAAATCATAAGCCCAAGTCGTGGAAGAGGATACAAGATTAGAGAAATGCCAGTGTTGAGTTGTGGTAGAGAAGGATTGTTGTTATGTCGTTAAGTAGAGCCTTTGTATTATCCTGAATCTTAGAATAGATTATATTCTGTGAGTCACAAAATGACATGTTGGTTGAGAATACTTGCTTCAATATGGCAGACCTGTTTTGGAACTGCCATTTATACCACTTAATAGCTATAAGCAATGATTTAACTTTTCTGGTAGAAATTAATTTTTCTCTTATATAAATGTAGTCAAGCTCAGGGTTGGTGTGGCAGGTCCAAAATCATCAAGGACCCAAGCTCCTTTCACTCACTGTTCTGCTATGCCTAGCTATCTTCCAGCTTGTGCTTTAAGATGTGTACTCCAGCTCCAGCCATCAAATCTGTATGCCAGCCTGTAGGAAGGAGGGTAAAGGCACTTCTCAGAAGTTGCCTATAACTTCGTTTATGTTTTATTTGTCCCCAGTTAGTCATGTGGCTAAACTGGTGACAAGGGAGGCTGGGGAATGTCTTTAGCCCATATAGGCATGCACTAAGATGCATATCGGGTGTTACATGACTATATAAGAAGGGGAGAACAGATATTGGGAGACAAGTAGAGTGTCTGCCACTCTTCATATTCAGTAACTGGTAACATCAATAGAACTACTTTAGTAGTTATAGTACTAAATGTTGAAGTACCAAGATCCTCCACCTGCAGAAATTATATGAAAATTCCTGAGGGAACTGGAGTTTTGAACAGCCAGTACTGAAGGAGCCCAGGTCTTGCACAGAGGACTTCTCTTAGCAGAAGTCAGATATTGGAGCTTAGCTTTTGTAGCTAATAATACTTAGCTAATCACTAAACCTGTTTCCTTGTCTTACTGAACTCACAGACTATGCTTTTTCTGTTTCCCTTGAAGTTACAGATGATTGCGATGTGGAGTTCTAGTTGAAGAAATATGAGAAGAATCATGCTACCCCCAAGCCTGGCACAGAAAAACTTTTCATGTGTGAGCTTCTGGGTTCTTTTTCCTTTTAAGGTGACCTGGGAAGTCACTTATTTAAGGTGGCAGAACCATTCTTACTCCTCCATCATACTGACCTGCTTCTGCAACATGGTAAGTTCATGCCTATTTCGGAGCCCTGTTACTTGTTCTACTTTCATCGCTGAAACTCCCCTTTATTCAGGTCTCAGCGCTAGAATTCTTTCTTAGGACAGGTTTCTTCTTGTACCCAGTCACCATCTTGCTTGCTTTTTTTAAATTTTTCTTTGATTTTTATTGCTGATAGCTCCTCCTCTCACCATCCATCCATCCAATCTCTTTAAGTCAGAATATAATACCCACAATGGCAAAGACCTTGAGTGGTTTATTCATAACTGTATTCTAGCACTAGGGTAGTGCTTTTTACGTTGTAAGTATTCAGTAAATATATAAAAACAGATTCAGGAAGGAATTTTATTATTTATTTTTCAAACAGACACTTTTTCAGTATCAAATATAAGAATTCTTTCCCCTACATCATGTGATTTAGGGATACGCAGTCTTATAAGAGATGGAAGAGCACAGATTCATTTATGTGCTGTGTGCTATAAATGCTTGATAAACAATATAGATAATATTTGGAAATATATATATCATATGTATATATATGGTACAGTAGATACACAGATACAATATATAGCAATTGTGAATTAATATAAAATGTAGAAATTATCTCCTCATTTACACTGCAAATCCCTTGATTTCAGACTCATTTCTTCTAATGCTGGTATACCTTTTTGGAACCTTGCAATTAGTAATTGATAAATCTATTTATTCACTGAAAAGGTAGACTTTACCAAAATTTTATTTTTTTTATGTGACTACTCTAGCATGATCTCCATCAAAGAAACAATTGACTGACTATCAGGTATATGGTAGCACTGCTTTTCTGCTTTTTCCTATGGTATTAAGCTCAATCCAAGATGGCATCCCCTAATACTTGCCAGTACAAGGGAGAAGAGAATATATAGTATGAGGAGTTCTGGAGGTCAGGGGTTTTATGTTTATTTAGCTATGCAGTTACGAATGATTTGCTTACGCAGTTGATAGACAAAAGAGATAAGGACGTTGTGCAATTTAGAAAAAGATACAAGTATTCAAAACAAATAAATTAAAAATTAAAAGATAAAAGTGCCAAAGAAGGAACTAGGAAAAAGTTGTCCCCCAGATCAACCAAAAGATCTATATACCAGACACAATGCCAAACTTGCAAGATTATGTGTAAAAGTCTCTCCAACGACCTCAGTTTTCATGCCCAGACTGCTGCTTTCCTAGGCAATGCCACCTGTACCACTCAGAATATTAAATGATAGGTTGGTAGTTTGGTTATGCAAATATTTGTGACATATTAGGGGTAACTGCTGCAGGAGTAGGATTTCTTTACACTTGAAACCCTAACCCAGGAGAAGGCATAAACGTTTATAATGTCTTTGTGGCCATCTAGAGGTTGGCTTTTCTGAGTAGAACATTCGACCCTACTCACTAATGTTATTGGACCAATGGGAACTAAAGTTAACCTGATACATCTTAGAATCTATTTTACTCTGTAATGCTCCAGTGACTCTAAAAAAAATCTATATCTACCTGAACAGTATATCTTGTTCTATTAACAATATGCTTAGCACAGAATAAACACTCAATTAGCAAGTTTTGGATGAATTTACTGGAACTACCTGTCTGCAGAGGTTAGGACCAGTGAGAGAAACCAGGTGGTGTAGTGCAATACTTCTTAAATTTGAATGAGCATATTAATAAATTTTTAAATTGCAGATTCTGACTCAGTAGTTTTGGAATGGTGCCTGAGAAAGATACCAATATTTAAAACAAATAGATTAAAAATGGTGCCTATTTCTCACAGGTTCCCTGATATTAACAATAACGCTGGCCCTCAGAGAACATTTTGAGTAGCAAAGACCATTGCTCTGGTCTTCAAACATGGCTGCACTTTGGAATCACTTTAATTTAGGGAGCTCTAAGAAATACATGTACTTGAGTTCTATGTCCAGAGATTTGATTTAATTAATATGAGTGTGGTCAGGTCATTGGGGGTTGTAAAGGCTCCTTGTGATATGAAAATCACTGATGCAGAGGATAAAGACAAGTATGAGAGGAGCACAGTAGAGCTGGAAGAGAATTTTATTGCACAAATTCTCTTTTTTAATGTATGTGGAAATTTACTGGTAAAAATAGTCTAGAACATATTGGCATTTCACCTTTGTATATATCTGTTATGAGCAAGAATAGTTATCCTCTGTCAAGGCAACAGTGTCACCCGACCGCTGGATTTGCACCTGTTCTTAGCTGGCAAAGCAGCTAATGTTCTGAAGCTCCCTGAGTTTAAAAAAAAAAAAAACAGAAAACAAATTCTCTAGTGTACTTTTTCATTATCTTTTAAAAAACATAGTCATATGTTGCTCATCTAACTCTAACTACATGGCTTCCTGAGGGCTGTTTACTTTTATGGGGAAATTGAACTGAGGTTGCTCCTGAGATGAATGCAAACAAGTTCTTTCGCAAGAGGCACATGCTGGCTGAGCAAGGAAGCCCTGGCTCATCTTTGATAGGCCCAAGGGAAGTCAGTGAGTCATTAGGGTGAGCACAGCTCTAGACTGTCTGATAACAGGGAAAATCCTGATGAATCTATGTGTCAAATTTGGCACGTATCTGATTTGGAAAGATTTTCAAAGTATAAATGCAGTGTAAAGAATAATGCAGGAAATGGCTATAGCCCTGAATATTTAATTGAAATATACTCTTTGAGGATTAATATCACAAATATCCATCATTCTGTAAACATTTAACTAGTGACTTATTTTATTTGATGTGGCATTGTGCAAGGCCCAGATATACAGCGGTGAGTAAAATAGACATGATTTGTGCCTTCTTGGAACACAAAGAACATTTAGAAGGAAGAGACAAACTTTGAAAAATATTTAACAGAGGTATTCTGGGAACATGGTGATTCAAACATAGCTCTCTTTCTGTCCCTTGTTCCTATAGTCTAAACCCAAGCTATTTGCCTCTACTGATACAAATAGCTACACAGTTCGGTAGGCAGATGTGCATGAATGATGCTCTAGGCTTTGTTGGCAACCTGGTGGAGAAACATGGTACTGAGATTTCTTCCCTACTTGTTAGGAGAGCAGTTGGAGAATAGCATGTATCTCAATGTAAAATCTGAGATTGGTGGATCCTACTAAGAGCTTGTCCTTAGAGAAGTATGGATGCTTGTGCAGGAGGCTCTCATTCTCCCTAGAATCTTCCTGCAGGTGCCACATCAACAAACTGGCAGGCTGCCTGCATATATACCATCAGCACATGTGGGTAGGACACTTTACCTTCTACTACCTATGAGAATGCTGTCACTCAAGAAACTCTAGTGTTGGCAGCATCCTCATAAGCAGACAAAGAGAAACAAACAAACAAAAAAACCCTACCCATCTAAGGGGACCAAATTCAGAAATAGGAAAATCAATCAGAATAAATGGAATCCATCCCAAGTGAAACAGAGCTCCTAGAGGAGACAAAAAATGAAGAGAACTGAAGAGAAAAACAAGAGCACTTTTTTGGTGCTGAAACATGATTTTCTCAACTGTACAATTCAGTATATAAATGAAGAAGAGGATGGTTTTTGCTAAAACCTGAATTATTAGCCTGAAGATCAAGTTTAAGCACTATCCCAAAGCACAAAGGGAAGTATTAAATAGATTGAAGGTATAAAATGGAAAGTATAATGGAGTTAGTGGATAGGTCCAAGAAAATTAAAAAATGAAAAATAGGAATTGCAGGAGGAGAATGGAACAGATGTAAGAGAGGGAGTAACCAAGAAAATAAAATATTTTTTTCTGAGCTGAAAAAAAAGATCTGCATTGTCAGTTGAAAGCACTTAATAAGTTCCAGACAGGATGAATGAGAAAACGCACTCACCTAAGCAATCTCCGGCAAAACTCTCAAGCTTACAAGCATCTGTGCGGAAAAAATAAGTAGTCTACAGAAGAATAGAAAATCAGATGGATGCCAGACCTCTCATTCACAATGAAGTTGAAAGGCAGTGAAACAGCATCTATAAATTACTAAGGGAAAAAAACTACAACACAAAAATCCAAACCCAGCTAAGCTACTATTTATTCATCAGGACAAATCTTGAATGATAAGACAATATCATAAAATATAAGTTCTCCAGAAATTAACTTACAAACATTATGCAGTTCGAACTAGAATTCAAACAAGTTCTTTTTAAGTAGAAAAGACTGAATAAACTAACCTTAAATATATACAGTAGAATAAATGTAAAAATATAGCCAGGACATATTAATTAGAAGAATAATGTATCACTCTTGCCTTATCAGCGATCATAATACTAGAAAATAAAGCCTTTGTAATCATGTTGATATAATATTGACAGAGAAATAGACAAAGAGTGGAAAATATAGAAATTCAGAAATAGACCTATTAAATATAAGAATTTATTACTTGCCAAATAGCAGTTTAATTCAATGGGAAAAAGATGGATTATTTATTAAGTTGTGTTGCATCAACTGGCTATTCATCTTGCAAGAAATAAAAGTGAACCCACATCTTATGCCAAATACAAACATATTAATCAAGAACAAGAAAGAAGATTTATATGAGGAGGTAAACATTTTGACTACTTAAAGTTGTAACTTTTGTAAGGCACAAAATACCACAATGGTGACACATAAATGTTTTAATTAGAAAAAGCTATTGTTATGCCTATAATGCACAAAGAGCTAAAATGTATAATGTACCAAAATCATTGACAGAAAAAGAAAAACAATGAAAGGAAAATAGGTAATATATGTGGCTAGGCCATCACACAGGAGAATAAATCTAAATAGCCCACAAATTCATAGAAAGATTCCCAATTCCACTAACAATGAGGAAAATGCAAATTGAAACAACCATGATATACCACTTTATTCTCATTAGACTGGAAAAAGACTGTAATATCTATTGCTAGTGGGTACACGGGGAAAATGGAATTCTATATGTTGCTTATACAAATATAAGATTTGGGACTTGCCTGGTAGCTCAGTGGGTAAGAATCTGCCTGCCAATGTAGGGCACATGGGTTCAATCCCTAGTCATGGACAATCCCACGTGCCGTGGAGCAACTAAACCCATGTGCCACAACTACTGAGCCTGCACACCACAACTACTGAAGCCTGCACACCTAGAGCCTGTGCTCCACAACAAGAGAAGCGACCACAATGAGAAGGCCATGCACTGCAACAAAGAGTAGCCTCTACTCGCCACAACTAGAGAAAGCCTGTGCATAGCAACAAAGACCCAATGCAGCCAATAAATAAATTTTAAAAAAAGGAATGTAAGATTTTGCAGCTTTTTAAGAACTTAATCTGACCACGCCTATTACAATGGAAAGTACACGTATTCTTAAAAGTAGTATGCAAACCTTTAGAAAATAACCCCTGGAAATAAAAGCATTAGCACATAAAATATATAACATCTACAAGGATTTTTATTGCAGCATTGGGTATAGAAACTAAAAACTGACAACAAAGTTAACGTTCAACAATAGAGGAATGATTGGGTAGATTAGGATTCAGCTGTACCCACTATGTGGCCATTAAAAAAAATGGCTACCAATTGACTTAGAAGACTTTGGTAAGGCATTATTGAGTGAGAACAGCAAGGTGCAGAAAGGTGTATAAAACAAATATTGTACAAAAATGATCATATATATGTAATGTACTATTGTGATAGTGCTATGAGGAATTTCAGGGGGCTGAGAAGGCATATAAGATGTGTTTTCCCAGAGGAAGTAGCATCTAGAATAAGATATGAAGGACACATCCAAGCTGGCTGTGTGAAAAAGAAGGAGAAAACTGTTCTTGACGGACAGAATGGCACATGAGAAGGTTGCATGTGGGGAAAGAGTTTAAACTGGCACCTAGGAGGAACTGTAAGAATTCCAGAACAATGGGAACTTGGTAAGAGAAGAGCAACCGAGCTCAAGATGAGATTGGAGGGCAAGGCAGGCAGACAGGACCTCAGCATAAGGACCTCAGTTTTACCCCAAGAGCAATGAGCAGCTGTTGCAGAGTTTAAGTAAGCCAGGAAACACCAGCATACTGGTGTTCTAAGACCACTCTGGCTATCATGTGGAGTTTGGATTGTAGTGGGCAAAAGTGAATGCAGAATATTTGATTTAGAGGCCTAAAAGAAGAGGCCTTTCAAAGGTGAATTGGCCTGGCATGGTGGCAGAGAAGTTGGAAAGAGACAAGCTTTAAATACAGTCAATGATTCAGAGGAAATAATTTACAAGCATGATATATTATAGTGTTATTAAAATGGGTAAAATTGGAAACAATTTAAATTTGGAAAATGGTAAGATAAATTTTGGTATATCACTTTGACATACTATTTGTATTTTTCAAACATTAAAATCATGTGAACAAAGAAAATATAGTGGTGAGGAAAACAACGATGATAAGATTTTAAAGGCAAAGTTTATACAGTACATATTATGATCTTAGCTACATAAAAGGAAAAAAAACATATTTATGTATGTATGACCCAGAACATGTACATGAATCTTCAGGTGAAAATACACCAAAATGAGAATAATTATTTTTTGCTTGGTGTGACCATGCTAATTTCCCCCTTATTATAATTTTTTATAGTTTCCAAGTTTGTCCAATGACTACAAATTACTGTATTAATCAGAAATTTAAAAAAATAGGATAATAAAAGTTTTGTCATAGAATAGTTTCTGTTTATTTAAATGCTGAATTAACCAAGCTAATTTTTTTTATTTAAAAAAAGTCTTCATCTGTATTCAGATTGTTATTTTAATTGCTATTTTCTTTAAACCTTTAAATATGTAAAAAAGTGAAATTATCAAAAGTATATACAGATTTTAATTAACCTCAGAGTTAAAGCTGATCTTATTTCTAGTTTACTTGGCAGAAATTCTGGAAAAGTGGTAAATCCAACATATTATTAATGTTTAAGTTTAGATTTCCATGAAAAACTCAGTTGTAAAATGTTCAGAAGCAGTGAGAAAAATATTAGTGATAGTGGGAGTTTAATCATAATTCTGAAATCTGTCTACAGAAATAATAAACTTTTATTCTTAATGTAGACGTGAAAAGATTAAGCTGACGTGTGTGTAGATAAGATAGAATTTCTATCTTAAATACCAGAAAAGGTCAGTTTCATTAGATAGGCTTTCCCAAAGACTAGACAGAGCTGGGTTTTGATCATAGGAATAATAAAATTAGAAGTGTATATATTTTCATTACGTGAAAAAAAGAGAAACTCATATACATTGAGATAGGTGTTTATAGCACATATAATACCTGCATATTAAAGTATTACATATTTTTAAAAATTTTCCAAACCCTTTATCTTTCAAAACTTTTAAGATATCTCTGACTATGGGAATATATCCATTAAAGTTAATGAGAAGAAGGGTATTGTTTTACCTATAAAGGTAAAATAAAGGTTTATTTAAAGATATAAATCAACATTTTAACATTTTACTTTCATTTTGATATAGTAGGTACTCCATACTGTTGGGTTTTTGTAACTAATTTTAAATTATATTTCTGTAGACATCTCTTTCCAGTTTAGAACTATATATTTATGGCATTACACAGCAAAATATCATTCATATATGTGTCCATATTTTATATGATTTTATATTACTTGGAGGAAGGAAGTAATCCTCATGGCAAAGCCGAACTATAAGAAACACCCAAAATGTTTTTTTAGTACCTAGTAAAAGATTTTTAGTTGGTACACACACACACACACACTCACACACACACGCACACACTCTCATGCACACATACACAGACATATCTATGAGTATTTTATGTACTATATTTAAATTTTATAAGTATTTTAAATTTGTTATAAGTATTTAAGTATTTATAATTCTTATACATTTAAATATCTATGTGTAGAATTAAATAATTTAGTAAAGGGGCCAAGGTGCTGAAAAAAGTTTAATTAGCAAACTCCCTGTTTCTATGCAAATACTGCACTTAAAGGATTTTTTCCCCCAAATTCCTAAAGCAGTTGACTGTCCTTAACTTTTAAGCAGATTAAATGGTTCCCTTATCTATAGTATTTAATCTTAGCCGTATAAAAATATTATCTATGAAGGTATATTGAAACTCAAACTGTTCAAACTATGACATATCCCAAAATAATAGTCAGAAAATAATGAGATTTTGCTTAATTATATATTACTTGGTTACACTATGATGGTTTTGTAAAGGTATATTTGATTCAATTAATTTATCATGTGGATATTCAGTAAATGCCAGTGGGATAAAGTTAGACTGAGAGGAGAAATTGCAAAAGGAAAACTTTTTAGTTTTGCTTCAGATTTGCTTTGCTTCAGATTTACAATTCCACATGTAAAACCAGTGGTTAAAATATTTGAAATTAAATTTATACTATGTTGACTTGATGGAATATTTTGAGAAATACCATCTATAAATGTTTTAAATTTCAGCTTATCTAGATTTAAGACAGTTCACATTCATTCTGCAATACTATATGCTACCCTTTACAGCCTAAGGCACCTTAGTGAATTGGATGACATGTTGTAGCTCTTCCTGCTATAGCCAAACACACAGAGCACTGAAGCAAAGCAAAGTAAAACAATAGCAAAAACCTTCTTAGAAAGTCGTTGGAAAATATAACTAACCTAGAAGATGGTGGAACACAGGTTTTATTCATCCTCTTTTGGATTGGTGAACAATCTAATAACTAAAAAAAAGAAAAAAATCCAAAATTTCTGATTTTTATCATTTTTGCTGGTAATAGAAAAAAATTTATTTCCACTGGAGCAGTTTAGAGTCAAGATTGGGAGCTGGCCTAGTCATAGAATACTCAAGGTGAAAAAAGAGACCTGTTAGGTACACTGGCTACTGCTATCATTTCCCACATGAATATATTAGACTCAGAGAGTTGGCTGGCTTCAGTTTGAACACCAAATCAACGATTGAGGTGAGAGTTGAACCAGAATTTTCTTACCCTTGGTTTCACTGCTGTTTTGCAAATACATGCTATTCCCTTTTTAGAGGCATATACATACAGATTAGCTATTCTCCATGTCAAACACAGATTAGTGGTGACATGGTAAAGTGATGTGAGATGGTAAACAGATAAGACATTTTAGTAGTTAAATTTTTTTTTAAGAACTTTTATTGAGATACAGTTAACAGACAATAAACTGCATATATTTAGAGTGTACTATTTGGTATCCCAATCTCCCAATTCATTCCCCCCAACCCTTCCCGCTTTCTCCACTTGGTGTCCGTATGTTTGTTCTCTACATCTGTGTCTGTATTTCTGCCTTGCACTTTAAGTAAGTAAAACAGTAATTATATAGTTAAAATGGTATTAAAGTCTATGAAGGAAAAAAATAATCTTCAGGTGATATAAGAGAGTAAGAGGGGAAACGTTTGCATAAGTGACCAGTGACAACCTGAAGGTGACACTGAATGTGAGACTTGAAACCTGAGGAGTATCTGTATTAGTCTCCTACTGCTGCTGTAACAAATTAACACAAACTTAGAGACTTAAAACAACACAAATTTATTATGCTATGGTTCTGAAAGTCAGAAGTCTGGGGATTTGTGGAGTTAAAGCCAAAATTTGGCAGGGCTGTGTTCATTCGGAAAGATCTAGAGAAGAATCTGTTGTCGTCTCCAGTATCTGCAGGCTGCCTTCTTTATTTGACCTCTTTCATCTTCAAAGCCCAAGAACACATCACTCTGACCTCTGCTTCTATCTTCACGTCTCCTCTTTCTCCTGCTTCCTCTTTCCCATAAATACCTTTGTGATTACCTTGGGCCGACCTGGATAATTCAGGATAATCTCCCCCGTCAAGATCTTTAATCAACTCCTGCAAAGTCTGCATGCCATGAAAGGTAACATATTTACAGGTTCTAGGGATTGGGCATGGGCATCTTTGGGTGGGCGTTATTCTGCCTGTCACAGTCTCTAAACATGCATCACCTGCTCTCAGCTTCCTTCCCTCATCTCCCCTGCCTGGGTGATCTGGTACTCTGTGTCCTCCCTTAGGGTTCTGTGCAGTCCTATCATAGCCCTATACCACACAGTGTTCTGTTTATGAATCTGTCTCCTGCGACTCTAATGTTCTGGAGGGTCATGCCTGGTGAATTTTCAGTTCCCAGTAGCACACAGTATCAGTGCATAGTAGATATTTCATAATTATTGGTTACAAATTAATCTGTAATTTATTTGAAAACATCATGAATGCTGTCAATTGCTGACAAAAAATAATAAACTTCAGCTAGAAAGTTTCATTGCATGTGGGTTTTTAATGACTATCATATACTATAAAAAATTCTTCAGAATTTCTTTCCCTTAGGTTCAAAACAGTGGTTAAGCATGCAGGTGCAGGCATCAGACTTGCCTAGCTTGGAATTCCAACTTTAATACTCTCTAGCTGTGTTATTAAGCACATTTGAAAAAAAAAAAAAAAAAACAACAAAAACAAAAAACTTCTGATGCCTTCGTTTCCTCAAATGTAAAATGGGGCTGATGATGGCACTGATCTCATAGGGCTGTGGTAAGGATTAAAGGGATTCATAATATAAAACTTATAGGCTGCTGCAATGAGTATTAGCTGCTATTATTATCAACAAATATTTAATGAGTTGAAATTATAGTTAGGGCAGGCATTCAATTGAAATTTCACCAAAATCTTATTTCTGTACAACTAATCAAGATTTCATGGAGAGGAAAAAAAGATTTGAGCTAAGGTCAATACACTAATACATTTTACTAGCAGACTGGAAGCCCCCTGAGAGCTATGCTATGCACCTACAAGTACATGGGGGACTGATGTTCAGCTTCAGCACTTACGTTTTTACTTGCAAAATGAGATTCTAAAAATAAATATTAAATTAATAACTGATACATGGTAAAACCTTAACATTTTCAGAGGTGAGGAGCTTGGCTCTGTGGCCATGATCAAATGTCATCTAACCTTTGATAATTTAATGGAAACTAATCTCAGTGATAAAAAATACAGCATTTTCAGGGACAAAGTTTGATTTAGGTGAATTGGAGGGGCCTGGCCTTGTGCACTGTCTTTGAAAGGTTAATGCATATTCCATGTCATGCTCTATCCTCCTATGAGTCCTTCTCAGTCTTCTCTTTTAATTGGTGGTGTTATTCTTTTCTTATTTGCAGATAAATTACATTTTATTGTGGATGTTCCCCAAGATTTGTGACCAGGCTCTATGGTTGATTATGTGCTTTCAGTTTTCTGTCAGGTTTTATATCTTTTAATCTTTGGAATTTCAACAGATGGTAACTCTTTCTGGAGGTTATATGAGCAATTAAAATGCTGTCTGGTTGCTGTGTGTCAGTGCATATGCTATTCACATTTCATGCTAAATGTGAACAAACCACACAGCCTTCTTTTGCCTTACTTTCCTCTTTGGGAATTTAGGAATAGAAATATTCATTCTTCCTGACTGCTGTGAGGAATGAGTCAGAGGAAAGATGTGACAACTAGCTCAGTTAATATCCACCAAAGCTAGGCAGAAGCAGAGACTCTCAACCCTGCTCCTAAAAGTAGTTTTACCAATAACTGTCCTCAAAAGGGGTTCACAGCACATAGTCAAATGATGTTATAAAGACAGGTTGTAAATTAACCTTTAGAACAAGAAATTAATTACCTAGAGATACTCCTCTGTGTGCCCTGAAGACAAATGTGTCATCAGGTAGATATTATCTTCTATTTTGTTAGTAGCTGATATCCGTTTTCAACTTTATTGAATGTTAGAGAGACACAGAAATAGCATTCATTCCAGCCTCATGGCCTGGAATTCTATTAAAAATTAAATGAGATGTTGAATTGTACTGGAACTGTAACGGGTTTTGATTCAATTTAACAAATTTTTATTGCACATCACTTCTTTAATGGATGAATTTCGATACCTAGCAGGGAGGATCAATCTGGGGAATCAAAAAGAAAAAGAATACAATCTTTGCCTGGAAGGAACTTATAATAAATTTAGAGCAGACAGAAATATATTGCCATGTGCCTAAAGGGCACTTAATAGGTGTTTATTAAACAAATGGTAAACGTCCTGGGAGCGGTAAAGGACTGGTATGGAGCACAGAGTAGGGATTGATTTTGAGTGGGACTATTAGGGAAGGCTGGACAGAAAGGGCAATATTTACGATTGACTTTGAACAAAGCAGATTTAGCTCTCGAGAAGAGGGCTTCTTGGCATTGGGATTGGCACATACTGGATTATAGATATAGGAAACCGTTCAGTATAATCAGGGAGCTATGAGCAGTTGGTGTGGCTGGAGATGGTAGTATACAGGCCGCGGAGAGTAGTGGAATATGGAGCCAGAAAGGACTTACAAGGCCAGATTATAGAGGCCTAACATGCTGTGGAAGAATTTCAATCTAAAATAGAACTGGAGGATGTAAAAGGAGAATCTTACATGTGCACTCAGGAAGATAAAACTTAAGCAATAACAGACTGATCTTCCATAAATGCCTGATTCACAGAAAACTCCTAGTTTCCGAATTTTCTTGGATGATGGAAGGTTAATCAGAGGTTGTCTCATATCAACCTTGGCAAATTTTTGCCAGAGGCATGAATGGAAGATGACCCAGGTCAGGTTGTCTCACAAGGTGGGCTGAATTGAGTGTTGTTTATATTCCTGGACTGGTTTTGTCTGCTTAGGAAGTTTTCAAGGCTGATCTCCATTTGTTTTTTTATTTTAATTGACTCTAACTGAACTATTGCCCCATTACATTCCCTACCCATAAATACAACCTATCCCAAACCCTCAAAGGACACACCTGTGGCTTGCTACTGTTTGCTTGTCTCATATTGCAATTCCTCTGCTATCCCCAAATAAACTCATCTTTTTGAGCTAGTCTTGGTTTATCTCTTTATTTAGGTCAACAATGCTAAAAGAGTTTCAATTTTAGGCAACGGAAAACATCAACATTTGCAAATACAGGCAGTATTGTGCTGGTAAACCTATTCTCTAAACAAAAGAAAAGCCTGTTTTGTAGCCTTTGCCAATTTTTGTAGCGTAAATTCTCCCACTATGACTGATTTCAACCTACCAACATGATACCGCTAAACTCAAAGCTGGGAAGAGACGCACGTGAGCACTTGCCAGCCAGTGTGAGCTGGCTCCCAGCACCACGTGCAAATAGCCACATTTGAAAGGTTATCTTGTCCTCTGGTGAGTGAAAAGATTGGAGATGGGGGTCAGAGAATGGGTTGCAAGACTAAACTATGTCAGGTGAAAGATGAAGAAAATTGAAATGTGGAGTTGGGATGGAAAGCTGAGACAGAGTAAGGAGAAAATACTTAGTAGGGCAGAGTTTTTGAGACTGGGGACCTAAGGGTGAATTCTGTGAACACCCTGAAACTATGCACTTTTTCTGTTTAAGTGCCATTTGGGCATGAGTTTCATTAGATTTTCAATTGGTCAATGACCCCCACCCTTGAAATGTAAGAACTGTCATTTTTAGACAGCATAGACAGAATTCAGCAAGCGGTTGTAGGTGTGAAAGAAGATCAGGTGATGAAAGAGAGTTGCATGTAATTTGGAGAATTATAACAGGCAGCTGGAAATTTTTATAGCATTTTCTGAGACAAGCAAGGAAAAACAGGGGCAAACTCAGAATATTAGGTACACTTACTAAGTAAAAGAGAGTTTTTTGAAAAAGATTTTTTAGAGCAATTTTAGGTTCACAGCAAAATAAAAGGAGGGTACAGAGATTTCCCATACTCCTGACCCAACACATGCACAGCCTCCCCCATTACCAACATACTCCACCAGAGGGGCACATTTGTTATAACTGGTGAAATCACAGCGACATATCATCATCACCCGAAATCCATGGTGCACAGTGGGGTTCATTCTAGATGCTGTACATTCTGTGCGTTTAGTAAAATGTATAATGGCAAGTATTCATCATTATAGTATCATAGAGAGTATTTTCACTGTCCTAAAAATCCTCTGTGTTCTGTCCATTCATCCCTCTCTCTGACAACCACTGATATTTTTACTGTCTCCGTAGTTTTGCCTTTTCCAGAATGTCATATAGTTGGACTCATACAGTATTTAGCCCTTTCAGATTGGCTTCTTTCACTTAGTAATATGCATTTTGGATTCCCCCAAGTCTCATGTCTTGATAGCTCATTTTTTTTTTGGCACTGAATATTCTGTTGTGTCAATGTACCACAGTTTATTTACCCTTTCACTGACTGAAAATGGGTTGCTTCCAAGTTTTGGTAAATATGGATAAAGCTGCTATAAACATTTTTGAGCAGGTTTGTGTGTGGACATGTTTTCGATTCCTTTGGGTAAATACCAAGGAGCACCATTGCTGGATCTTATGGTAACAGTATGTTTAGTTTTGGAAGAAACCACTGCACTATCTTCCAAAGCGGCTATACCGTTTTGCATTCCCACCAGCAATGGATGAGAGTTCTTGCTGTTCTACAACCTTGCCAGCATTTGGTATTGGCAGTATTTGAGATTTTATTCATTCTAATAGGTGCGTAGTGGTATCTCACTGTTGTTTTAATTTGCTCTGATAACATATGGTATGGAATATCTTTTCATATGCTTATTTACCACCTGTATATCTTTGATGAGTTTCTGTTAAGGTCTTTGGCCCATTTTAAAATCAGGTTGTTTCTTGTTGTTAAGTGTTAAGAGTTCTTTGTATATTTTGGATAATGGTCTTTTATCAGATGTGTCTTTTACAATATTTTCTCGCAGTCTGTGGCTTGTCTTCTCATTCTCTTGGCATTGTTTTTTTGCAGAGCAGTTTTTAATTTTAATGTTGTCTAGCTTATCAATTATTCCTTTCATGGATTATGTCTTTGGTGTTGAATTTATAAAGCTATCACCATACCCACAGTCATTTAGGTTTTCTCCTATGGTATCTTCTAGGAGTTTTTATAGTTTTGTATTTTATATTTATATGTGTGATTTATTTCACACAAGATCTGTTTTTAGATTCTTTTTTTCTTTTTTTTGCATGTGGTTGTCCAGTTGTTCCAGCAGCACTTGTTGAAAAGACTATCTTTGCTCCATTGTATTGTCTTTGCTTTTTTGTCAAAGATCAGCTGACTATATGTGCATTTATTTCTGGGAGTAAACATGATATTTAGGAGAGTTCTACAACAAAATAACTCACAATGCAGCAGAGCACAATACATGAAGCATGAGAAAATTAAGTGCTAATATCAATTTTATTACTAATTATGTGAATCCAGATATAGGAACTCAGAATATGTTTTGTTATGGAAACAAAATGATAATTTTGATTGTATTTCCAGGCCAACTCAAAGACCTTTCAGATGAGGAAGAGGGGGAGGAAGAAGGAATGTAGGAGGAGGAGAAGGAGAAGAAAAAGGAATAAAAAGACAAAGAAGAAGCTGAAGCCCTGTTAAGTTCTATTTTTCAAGCAATATGTGGCAGCAGGTATCAGAATTAAGAGGAACTGCAGTGTAGTGAAAAGAACACAGGCTAAGAAATCAGAGGACCTTTACTTCATATATCAACTTTAGAGTCTTGTTACTGAAAGAAAAACCCAAAACCTGAGAGTTGTGATTTTCAGTTTTATTCATGGACCTTACTGAGGACTATAGTCCAGGAAATAGTCTCTCCGATAGCTCTGAGAAACTGCTCCCAAGAGGTAGGGGAGGATCCACTATATATATATATTTTGGAGCCAGGAAATATATATAGCCAAGCATGCATCTTGGTAAAATATTACCACTAATCACAAAGAACAGATATCTCAGTTTAATGATTTTAGTGCTTTTCTATGTATGGGAAAATGCAAGACTCTGGGGTCACTGAAATTCTTCTTGAGATATGCATCTTAACTATCTAGAGGCCTCGTTTTATCCAAAGTACAGAATGCCTTATCCTGCTTTCTCCATCCTGAGTTTCCCTAAGGGCGCACTGTAGGTAGGAGACTGTAGTGGGCTGATAGGTAACCTTTTGTATAACTGGATGATGAATGACATTCTTTGTTCTTTTCTGTTGTTGTTCACAACCTTCACCAAGGCAATTAAACTCTCTAATTCTCATTCTCCTCATTTCTTGTTCAACATAGGTTTGAACTACATTGGTCCACCTACATGCAGATTTTTTTTCTTTCTTTTTTTTTTTCAATTCAGTAGTTTAATTTTTTAATGACAATTTTATGTTTTGAGAACAGTTTTAGGTTAACAGCAAAACTGAGTAGAAGGTATAGAGATTTCCCAAAAAGGCCCCCTGCCCCATGCACAGCCTCCTGTGTTATCAACACCCCCCACCAGATGGTACATTTGTTACAACCGATGAACCTTAGTGGACACCTCATTACCACCCAGAGTCCACATAGTTTACATTTCTTGGTTCACTCTTTGTGTTGTATATCCTATGGGTATGGACTGGGGAATTTTTTTAAAGCACAACTCAGATCCTGTCTCACTTTGCTAAATAAACTTCCACAGGCTTCTCACTACACTAGGAATAGGGACGTTCACACCTCAAGGCCTTGCCCTTTCTGTTTCCGATGTTTCCTGTGCTAGAACACTCTCTCCTCAGTTCTTCACATGACCAGATTTTTTTTCAATAGTTGATACTACAGTACTACACAACCCATAATTGGCTGAATCCTCAGACTGGGAAGTACAGATACAGAGCAACCACAGATAAAGGTACAGAGGGCCAACTATAATTATATGAGGATTTTTGACTTCATGGAGGATCAGCTCTCCTAACTCCTCTGTTGTTCAAGGGTCAACCACACTAAAATCTACTTTTCAAAACCATTGTAAAGACTGGAGATTCTGTCTATAATGAATCTAATGATAATTGTTCAAACTAGCTGTTATTATTAAAGCAAGATAATTCTTTGGTGTTTATTGTGATGGAATCTTTTAACTTTCAGTATGAGTAAAAAATTTGATGGTGTAGGTTAATAAAATTTACTTCAATGGGATTTTGGTCTCCTGTGGCTTCTCTCTAATCAACCATTACTTGAACTTGTGGATGTATAAAAGAAGTTAAAAAGAATTCCATGCAACAAATCAGTGAGTCTCATAAATGTCTGCTTATTCATTAATGGATTTCAGAGAAAACTGACTTTGTTGGTTGATAATCAATATGCAGTTGAGTATGCAGTGCCCTGGAGTTTAGGATTTTAGTGATATAATTTTTAAGGATTTGCCTTCAGTCTTCCTTTGTCTTGCTGAAAATGACTGTTTAAAACAAATCTCTGTGAATTGAACAAGAATTTCAGTTCCCACCCTAAGTAATAAAATATGACTATGATAGATTCCAAAGGTTTCTCCTGGACATATTAAAAAGAATTTGAAGTTTAAGAGTTTGAATTTAAATAAAGCAATTTAAGTAGTTTTCTAGGGCTGCTGTAACAAATTACCACAAACTTGGTGGTGTGAAACAACAAAAATTTATTCTCTCACAGTTTCTGAAGGGCGGAGTCTGAAATGGAAGTGTCCACACTGCATGGGGAGAATCTGTTCCTTGCCTCTTACAGCTTCTTGTAGCTGCAAGCCTTTTTTTGATTCTCCTGAGCTTGTGGCCATATCGCTTTAGTCTCTGCCTCCTTCTCCACTTTTTCCTTTGTGTGTGTGTGTGTGTGTGTGTGTGTCTGAAATCTCCCTTTGCCTCTCTCTCATAAAAACCCTTGTGATGGCATAAATTTAGGGCCCAGAATGATCTCCTTATCTTAAAATCCTAATTTAATCACATCCACAAAGACCCTTTTTTCAAATAAGGTAGCATTAACTCTTTTGACATATCAGGTAATAGTGAAAAGTTCTAGGGATTAGGAACTAAATATATCTTCTGGGGAGGGGAGGCACTTTTTTCAGACTATCACAGTGGTTGCCATAAGTTAAATGTAAACAGAAATGTTTAGAATAAATTTCTTTAAAAAATACTACAGAGTAACATATAAAATATGTGAAAAGAGACACACTGCAAAGAGATAAGATTCTTAGAGATAGGAGATTCTTACTTCACTTTGGTCATGCCTAAAGTCTTCACGTATGTGTTTCTTTTTACTGTTAATAGCTAGGAATTGCTTTTGTCTATGCTCCTCAATTTTAACTTGAGTTGAGTGAAAATCTAGTGACACCATGAGAAGTTACGAAAATGGTACTGGTGGGAATTCCTAGGTGGCACAGTGGTTAAGAATCCACCTGCCAATGCAGGGGACACGGGTTCAATCCCTACACCAGGAAGATCCCACATGCCACGGAGCAGCTAAGCCCATGAGTCACAACTATTGAGCCCATGTACCGCAACTACTGAAGTCCAGGCGCCTAGAACCTGTGCTCCACAAGAGAATACATCGCAATGAGGAGACCACACACTACAGTGAAGAGTAGCCCCTGTTCGCCGCAACTAGAGAAAGCCCATGTGCAGCAATGAAGACACATGCAGCCAATAAATAAATAAATTTATGAAAAAAATGGTACTGGGAGTTCACATAGCCAGCAGGCCTACATATGCCTCTCACTTGTTTACCTCCCGCTTTGGGATATTTCAGCTTTCCTAGGGAGGCTGAGAATGATTAGCACTGGTAGGTATCACATACACAGAAGATATTTAATAAATAGCTGATTCCTCTGTGAGATTTTAGCCTTTTCTTTTATAGATCTGAAAGCAAATCTTCGATTGAGAGCATTGTGTCAACCCAAAGGCAATTATTTTAACACATTTTAAAGCCTGGGTTGAAAAGTCAAAATAAGTAAAAAGTAGTAGAAAAGGTAAATAAATACAAAAGCTAGTATTTTGAAAGGTGCAATAAAATAGGTAAAACAATGCAATAAGATAAGGAAATAGGGAAAGCAGAAATATTCAACATTAAGATTGAGAGAATATGTAATCACAGATATAGAAGTAATTTTAGAATTGTAAGAAATTATTTTATGCAACTTTCTATAACGTTAAAAGAATATATGGCAAAGAATTTAAGGATCTAGAGAAAATGATTTCCAACTAAAATATTATTAAAAATTGGCAGGACATCTAAATGAATCAATCACCATTATAGAGTAAGAAAAGATAATTGAAAAATCATCATTTTAAGCAGTATAAGCCTGGTTTTTCAGCTGAGTTTAACTTAATTTCTAAAGAGAATACACTTCTAAATGTCATTGAAACTATATTTAACAACAGAATAAATTTTTATGAAGCATAAATGCAACAGAAATATGTAAAGTTAGTATGGAAAAAAAAACCTAGACCAACGAATTAAATAAGCAAATATTTAAATATATTAACTTAAATAAGCAAATATTTAAATATAACAAAGACTATTTGCTAAAAACTAAAAGCAGATATTATATCAAATAGTAAATGATAAAGTCATTTCCATTAAAATCAGGAATGACAGGAAAACCCAAAATTACCTCTATATTTTAATACTGAAGGTGATTCTGCAAAATGCAATAAGAGAAAAAGTTTTAAATACTGCAAAAGGAGAAAAAATTTTTATTTGCAGATGATATAATTCTATACCCAGGAAATCTAAAATAATCAACAAAATGAATTTTAAAATTAGTGAGGAAGTATTAACACATTGAAAATTCACTGTAAATTTAACAACATGGTATCAGTATTGGAATACACAAAAATATTGGTGAAAAAATGGAGTCCTAAAATATTTTCCTAAAGGTGTATAGCAAAGTTGGCATTTTAATACTGCAGGAAATATGATGGTTTACTTAATAAAGATGGTCATGTAACTAGCATTTACTCTGGAAAAAATAAAGGTAGATGCTGTCTCATATCATAGACAAAAATATATTCCAGATGGATTAAGAATATAGGCTACAGTACAAAACAATAAAATGTTAGAAGAAAATTTAGTAGATTGTATATTTCAATTTTGGTATGCCTTTTCTTTTATTAGGTAAGAAACTCAGAAAAGTGAAACACAACTCTTGAGTAACTAAAATATAAATAAAAATATATAATAGCAAAAGGAACTATAAAAATAGTAAAGGATAAATGTTATCTAGGGGAAAATATTTGCAATTCACACTCAAAGGATAAAAATTCAAACTATACAATATATTTTTATGAATTTTTGAAGCAAAAAACATACAAAGTAATTTTTATATGGGCAAAAAATATAAAAATACAATCCCTCAAAGAGAAAATACAGGTGGCCAAAACATATTAAAAGATGCTCAATCTCATGAATTGGCAGAAAAAAGCAAATTGGAAGTGACAGGCAAGAAAGAGATCTAGCTGCTCCCTTCTGCTATGTCTGAAGGGTCTTTTCCTCCAGAGGAACTATCATGCTGTACCCCTGAGAATTCAACCAGAGTGGGCCTGCTAACTCAGTAGTCCTTCTTATTCTGTTATGCCTCATAGAATCTAGAGTATTTTACATCTTCGTATTTTCAAGTATTTGTTCAGTACCTGCCTGCAGAGGGTCTTTGTCTAGGATGGGAGTCAGATACATGTAGAGAATACAATGAACTAGGCAGAAAAATGCTATAGAGGCCCCAAAGAGAGAGCCTCAAACCTTGCCTACAGAGGTCAGGAATGGAAAGACCGGTTGCCAGATATTCTTTTCTTCATCTGTTGGTTAGAAAAACTGGATTCCCAGAGTTTAACAGCAGTTCTGTAGAGTCTGTAGTGATGTCATCTCTCCCATCCCCGTCTTGGTCTTTTGTGTCTTTCCTCTTCTCTGCTCTGCTCTTCCATCAGTCTAGTTAGAGATTTATCAAGTCTATTGATCTCTCAAAGAACCAGCTTTAGATTTCATTGATTTTTCTTTCTTTTTTTAAAAATTTTTTTCTATTGCATTTGTTTAGTTCAAATAACTGGTGTGGTTTCTGCCTCCTGGATGGATCCTATTTATTTTTTATTTTTATTTTTATTTTTTGGCTGTGTGGCATGTGGGATTGTAGTTCCCTGGCCATGGATTCAACCTGTGCCCCTTGCATTGTAAATACAGAGTCTTAACCACTGGACTGCCAGGGAAGTCCCTCATTGATTTTCTTTATTGCTTTTCTTTTTCTTAGATGTCAGTTTGATCTTTATAGTATAATTTCATTTTTTTCAACTTACTTTGGGTTTAATTTGCTTTTCTATTTTTCTAGTTTCTTAAGATGGAAGCTGAATCCATCAATTTGAGAATCTTCTTCTTCTTTAATAAAAGTTTTTAGTTTTATACATTTCCTTTTAAGTACTTCTTTATCAGCATCCCATAAATTTTGAGAGGCAGTGTTTTCATTTTCATTCATTTCAAATATTTTTCCATTTCTTTTTTGATTTCTTTTTTGATCCATGAGTTGTTTTGAAGAGTATTTAGTTTCCAAATATTTGTGGGAATTTTTTCAGGAGTCTTTCTGTTATTGACAATTTCACTGTGGTCAGAGAATATACTTAGTAAGTCTTGAATTAATTTTGAATATTTTTGAGACTTATTTAGTGGCCTAGAAAATGCCTAGAATGTATATACTCTGCTGCTGTTGGGAGAATGTTCTATAAATGTCAATTAGGTGACTTTGTTAAAATCTGTGTTATTCTTACTGTACGCCTAATCGTGATTTTCTCACTGTATAAATTTAGTTTCTATCAATGTTTACAATTTAGAAGATATTATCTGCTCTTTAAGTTACTATGTACAGTAACATATAGCTCCCTCTAGTGACTAAATTCAAAATTTTTTATTTTAATAATCATTTGTTTCTGAATGTTTAGAGAAATGCATCTAGTAAAAAATAAATACTTTGGGAATTACAGATTATTTTTAAACATGTCTCAGCATGGTGAATTTAATTAGAGTGTTATAAATAAAATTTTGGTCATATACATATCAATTTAAGTTTAAAAATTATATTTATCATCATGGAGGTTCAAATGTCTATATTATTTTTCTAATCTCTTGGTCAATTCATATATGGTCTAGAACTTTTATGTATAAACTGAAAGATGAGTCCATTTGTCACAAATACAGTTTACTGGTCAGTTATAAACTCTACTCTGTCCACATAGGTGATACAAATTCTTCATTCTCCTAATCAATTATTCCATATGTAATAACTGAATACCTATTACGTGCTGTTATGGATTGAACTGTGTCCTTCCAGAATTCATGTGTTGAAGTCCTAACCTCAGTTCTTCAGAATGTGACTTTACTTGAGGATAAGGTCTTTAAGTGAAAATGAAGTAATTAGAGTGGGCTCTATCCACACTACAGGTTTCCTTATAGATGGGGGAAACTAGAAAACAGAATAATTCATACAGGAAGACTATTATGTGAACATGAAGTATTCATTTGTAATAGATTTTAATATATCATAGATACATGATAACATCTAGGGTAACCACTGAAAGGTAATAAAAGAATGTATAACCAATAAGTTAATAGAGTAAAATGAAATAATAACACTTGATTAATCAAAAAGAAGGCAAAACAGAAGAAAAAGGAACAAAAACCAACTGAACAAATAGAAAGCAAATAGTAACATGGTAGAGATAAACCCCAATGTTCCAGTCATTAATTTATAGCAACCAGTTAAATATAAAATTAAAGGGCAGAGAGTGAATTAAAAACAACTGTAAAATTTAAGGATATGCTGCCTATAAGAGACACACCTCAAATATAAGGACATGGAGGTTAAAAGCAGCATAGGAAAAGATAAACTATGCAATCACTAACCAAAAGGCAGCTCATGTAGCTATGCTATAACACACCTTTTAAGGCAAGAAGCATTGCTAGAGACAGAGATATCTCTAATAAAATGGTCAATTCCCTAGATAGACATACAATTCCAAATTTGCTTGTAATTAATAACATAACCTTAATTTATAAAACAAAACTTGGCAGAACTAAATGAAGAAATTGATAAACCACAATCATAGCGAAAGATTTTAGTGACTTCTCTCCATTGGATGGCCACAGTGTTTAGGTCCAAGGTTTTGACATTTCTGTTTTGAGTCAACAAAAGGGGAAACGCTTATAAAAAATGGGGAAATTTGAATGAAAAATAATATTTGAAAACATTTTAGAATATATACATATATTCCAAATTATATATATTTGGAATATATATATATATTCCAAATTACATTTTAAAGTAAGCAAACTTGGACTTTCCTGGTGGCACGGTGGTTAAGAATCTGCCTGCCAATGCAGGGAACATGGGTTCAATCCCTGCTCCAGGAAGATTCCACATGCCGCGGAGCAACTAAGCCCATGCACCACAACTACTGAGCCTGAGCTCTAGAGCCTGTGAGCCACAACTACCGAAGCCTTTGTGCCTAGATCCCATGCTCTACAAAGAGAGAAGCCACCGCAGTGAGAAGCATGTGCGCTGCAAGAAAGAATAGCCCCTGCTTGCCACAACTAGAGAAAGCCTGCACTTGGCAACGAAAACCCAATGTAATCAAAAAATAAATAAAGTAGGTAAGCAAAACTTTTTAAGTGTATTTGAAAGAAATTTTTCAGATTAATTTTTCTGGGTGAGAGTTTGATTTCTCCTCTGAGATTTTACTGTATGTGTGATCAAAAACTTGCATTTTAAATTTATTTTCTGTTACTTAATATATCCAGAATTGCTAAATGAATTTTAATTTCTAGTGATGAGAAATCTAAAAATGCTTATGGTCTTTAGGGAAGCTCAGTTACAAGAAACCCAAGTATTTTACATTATTAAAGCTTATGGACTGTGAGGAAGGTTTGTTGGTAGGAAGAGAACCTTGTATTGCTTCCTGGAGAACATGAAAGATTTGGGTAAAGATGACAGAGTTTACTGCGAAGCTTCTTTTTATCCTTTGTATTCTGACTCTCCATCAGGTTCTGAAGAAGACAGAGTCAAAACTGGCCACATACTTCTAAAAATAGAGGCTGTCATTTAAGGGAAGTGAGCCCTGTGAAAGCCCATACTTAGAGTATCAAAGTTTGATTTTGCTCCTGAAGCAAATCTGGCCATAACCTTTTTTAGATTTCCTTTCTTTGCTATTCCTGCACTTCTTGTATATTTCTTTCTTAATTCTGCCTGCAAATATTTCTTAAATAAACACTGGTTCTAATGTTCCATGTTTTTAATTTTGTGTGCTACATTTTAAACAGATGGGATTTCTTCCAGTTATTTTAAGATAGAGAATAGAAGAGACCAGGAGAATTAAAATAATTTCTATATTGGATGTGTATCTCAAGTTGCTTTGATTCTCTCGGGTACTTTAGAGAGAGTTATGCATTCTTCTTCATAGCTAGCTCTCCTGCATCCTACACACAGATCAATCAATATTCATCACTAGTTCTCTTGAGGTCCTACTCACAGATCAATAAGTGGTGCTTTCAGGCATACTAACCTCTTGGTATAATCAGCTTCTCATTCGAATGTGCCATCTGTGCTCCACCAGGGCCATCTTTCTCTCACAGAACCGGCAATAGTGACAAAGTTCATTTGAATTCTCAGTCCTCATAATCATAAGCAGTCTGAGATTCTCTTTTGTAAATACAGTCACTTCTCCTTGGAAAACTCCTACTGCCTGTTACAGTAAATCAAGGTTCACATTTATCTTCTGTGCTGGAAAAAGAATGCCTCGTGGTATTTCTCTTAGACCTCTGATCATTCTACAATGTTTTTCCATGTTCCCCCAAACAATCTCCTTCTTTGCCATCAAGCCTTTTCACCTAAGTCCACCAACATGGAGGCTGAAGGAAACTGAATAGAAATCTCTGTGGGAGCTGTGAGACCATTCTTTAATCAGACTTACAGGTTGCTGTTCAACAGCATGAGACATTAGTTCTCTATCCGGAGATTAAGTGTTTGCTCAGAGGCAAAGTTCAGGAAAGTATCATAGATGCCTATGAAACATGCTAACTCATCAGGGGTTTATTTCCTTTTTTAATGTCTGAAAACAACAAAACAAACAGAAAGGTAAGCTCTAATAACAGGCCAGCACTCTAACAAGGTCTAAGCATATTTCAGGACAGGTTAAGATGATGCTCATTAAAAAAAATGAGTCAACCTGTTTTGAGGATATAAAATATAGATGCCAATGGATTTTCTTCACATTTACTTGTTTTCTATACCTAACAAGGAATAAACTACTGAAATGCTATTGCAACAAAAGTTTTTTTCCCTGGAGACTTTTTAACTCTCCCAATATTTCAAGAGCAAATTAAAAAAAATGATACCAATGGAAAGAATGTGAGTTATTCTGGGATAGTCCCAGAAAAGTAGAAAATGATTAGTCAATTTGGAAAAGAGATTTGGTTGGGGGGTTGGAGCTTTAGCAGTGACATAAGCAATAGTCTTTCAGTTTTGTAAATGTTGCACCATTCGTAAAGCAATGAAACCTTCATATCTCCATTATGGACAAGCTGACATTGCCTTTGGTGATGAAATATTTGTTAACATTATGATGTCAGGGCTGTGCTCAATTTCAAAAATTGCTTATTAGGAGTCTATGAAAATGTTCATTCGTATTTTATCCTAAATATTTTCAACTTCCAATAATGTGAGAAAATGGAAAGGGTGGCTTGGTTTATGGCTGGCACTTTTAGCTGATATCTGGTCAGAAAAATAGTTATTAATCCATTCTAAACTATTGAATAAATACCTATTAAATGGCAGGTGCTGCATTAGGCATTGATGTTGAAGAAGAAAAGCACATACGCAGATATACAGAATTATTCTTAGTATACATTTGCTGTTTTATGGATCAGATATATTTCTAAAAAATTGCATGGAAATCAAATTCTATAAATAGATTTAAAATATAAAAATAGATGTATTTTGTCTTTCTATATTGCACATATATACCCCCCCACACACGTAGTATCAGAGGATGGAGGACCTGACCCTCCATATCTAACTTCAAATATACACGAATATAAACTACATATCTATAACCTCCCAAGTTACATTGTGACCTGGACTTTGCATTTTTCTCAAAACACTTAGAAGAACGCCATAAGCATTATAGGTGCTCACAAAATTATTAATTGGTTGATGTAAACACAGTGATTCAATGGGAATCGTACAATGTAGAGAGGCCAAGGAAGTCATATTAGGCAGGAAGTCTTCTGTTGGTTACTTAGCACATTTTTTTCTGGGAACACACAGAGAATTTGAATACAAATGCACAATGGCACCCCACTGAGACGCAAGCTATATTCACATTCTAAATCTGAAATGATGGTTGCCATTAGAGTCACAATGTGCATATGTTAATTGTCAGCCCCAGAATCTTTATTTGTCTTCCTGTTTACAGCTATACAGTTGTGTTCAAATTAGTGAAGGATGGTAACCAACTTTTCCGTCATAAGTTTGGATAAGAGAAGACAAAATAAAGATGTTCTTTTCATGTAGAATTAGTATTTAGCACAAGAGGAACTTCTTCCAAGTGAGTTATTCAACATGGAGGAATAGTGGCACCACCGAGGCCTGGGATATGCCTTTATTGACTACACTGTTCAAAAGACACTTGATACAGGTTTGTATTCCCCACAAGAATATGCACTGCTAGGCAGTGGGTGTCTATGTAACCAAAGGTGGGGTCTGGCTGCTCACTGCTCAAAAGCCAATAAAGAGGCAAGGTTGGTGGAAAGGATAGTTTGCTTTATTTTGGATGCAAACAACTGGGGGGGGGGGTGGATATAGGGGGACAGATGCCTGTCCAAAGGCCAACTCCTCCCCCACCCCTGATAATCAGTGGGCAAGAGCTTTTATAGGTGAAGGGAGGGGGCTATATGCAGAAACAGCACAGTCAGCTCTGACAGTCATCTCGAAATTGGTTGTGTGGTGGCCTGACCAGTGTCATCTTGATTGTTTTAAATACAGTTAATCTTCAGTTCCAGGGTCGGTTTGTTCCCATTTCCTTGAGGCCAATCCTTGGAATTGTGGCAGCTTATGTCATGGCTACAGCCTGGTCATTATATAAACTTCTTCCACCTGGTGGGCATTTCAGTATCCATAAAAGAGTCATAGGATATGGCTCAGAATATTATCTACAGCCCTTGAGAAGCAACAAAAGATTCTTGATTTTGCTTAATGACTAAACTATTATTATTTGGTCTCCTTTGTTCTCCATTGTTTCTGCATTTTCTCACTTCTCTGATTAAATTTATTCTTTGGATAAAGTTTTTCCACAGACAAAAGGTAGGCAGAGAACATGATGGGGAAGGACCACAGGGTCCTGCTCCATTTCATCTATACCTTGTTAGCTTTGTGTTTCCATTTCATAACACATTGTTCACTGTTTGGGGATAAATGAGGGAGTCCCCAGTGTAGCTCAGAAGCTTTCTCTCCACATAGGATTCTGCCTTAAGCCATGGAAGAGGGTTGTAACCAAAGCTGGGCTCAGTTTCCTTCCCCAATGCTTCCATAACAACACAATCTCATCATATGTCTTGAATTGTAGGTTTACTTCTGTATTATCAAAACTAAGGCTATTTCTTGTTTATCTTTGCTTCCTTTTAAAGCTCACTGAAGTGCTTGCACATAGTAGGTATTTAACAGATGTTTGTGAATAGATGAATGAGTGAATAAAGAACACGATTTTTGGTCAGCTCTAGGTCCTGTGAGGTTCTCATTTCATGCGTTTCTACAGACAATATGTGTTTATTTTCAGAATCCTGATGTTTATCTTGGAAAAGTAACCAGTAATTCCTAGGGATTAATTTGTCTAGAACAAATAATGATGAACACTATAACTCTGTCTCACGCATCAAATCCATGATGAAGCTATGAAAGAAAATAAATTCTCCAAACTTTATTAAGTTGGCAAATTTTTGAAGGCACACAGAGCAGAAGGTAGCAACAGAAATTTACCTTTAGTTTTCTCATCCAATATAAATAAAAAACAAAATTCCAAAGAAGAAGGAAAATTTTGTTCCACAGGGTGAAAAATAGATATGTTTCTATTTTGTCTTGTATAAATACCCTTAAGTATTTAAAGAGAGGAAATGAACTAGAGTCTTCCACAGTAGCAAGATAGTGTTTCACATTATTTTTTGTTATTTTGTATGAAATGAACCTTTGGAGGTTATCTTTAAAAAATGACAGTTCCTCCTGCAGAATTAATTATTCTATACTTATTTGCTATTCATTCAGTGTTGGGTAAGTCACTCATGCTCTCAGATTCTCAATTACCTCATCTGCAAAATAGTTTGTGAAAATTTTATGAGGATAAGGGATAATGAATGCTAAATACCTAGTGAAATGTCTGATACATACTTGATGCTCCACAACTAATCGGTGTTTCATCATTACCACCATCATAACGATCATCATGAGTCAGCACTATGAAAATTAAAGCTTGAAACAGATTTTAGACTCAGGGCACAAAATGTTACAAATAAGTCATATGTTAATAATAAGTGGAACATACCACGGTCTTCCCAAATCATCCCAAATCATCCCGTTCTTCTTTAGCAGAGGCAACTAATGGATTTATCAAATCACTGGCTTAAGTTTAACTGAATCAAAAGAAAACACATAAAGCTATAAATGTGCTAACTTAAAGTGGGCTCCTTGAAAATTTGTATCCTATAATTTTATTCTAGATACCAAGAAAAATCTACTGTTTTTAATGAGTTTGCCCATCTCATCATATTTCCTGAATTGTAGGTTTACTTCTGCTTTACCAAAAATGGAAGGCACTGATTATGCGATTGTTTAGAATACTACAAAAGACTTCACACAGGATTAGAGAAAAACATGATTAATCATGTAGCAAACATGTTAAGAAACTCTTTCTTGCTAATCATCAAAGAAATAAAAATTAACTTTCTTTTTTAATGAATCAGTAGCATAGTAAAAATAGTAACAAGACAAATTTGACACTTGTTTCAAACTAGTATATTAACATATTTTTATGACGTTGGAAATTAGAATAGCTTTTAGGGGAAGCAATTTCTCTGGAGGTCAAAAAGTCAAAAAATTTGTCTTCCCTTGATCGAGCAAATGAAATTTGTGGAATGTATTCTTAAAAAAATAATTGTTTCAGAGCAAAAGATACATAGAGATGTTCATTAAACATTTTCTATGTAATTAAAACCAGATAATACTCATAATAGCCAACATTTATGTTGTACTTATCCTGTGCCAGGCATGTGTTAGATGCTTTACATTCTCATTTAATCCTTACATGATCTCTTTTTATCTCACAGATAAGAAAACTGAGGTACAAAATGCTTAAATAACTTGTTACAGTGTAGCAGATATCAGACTGTTGATTTTATACTCGAAACTATTACATTACCTATCCTCACAAAAAGAAGGAACAACTTTTGGCTTAGCAATAGGAAAATTGTTATGTAAGTTATTATTTTAACTGGACAGAATATTATGCAACCATTAAAACGAACCATTATGAAGAATATGATGCAATGTAGACTTTTTAAAATTATGCTGTCATAAAATGATGTAGTATGATCAATCCATTATGGTTGCAATTGTAAAATATGGCTCTCATATGAGGAGCTTAATATAAATGAGTATGCAGAGCCAACCACGTGCACACAGAGACTGAGAGAGGGTTGAGATAAGAAAAACAGGGCAAAAAAAGATATAGACACCTACCAAATCCTACTGCAAGAGAACAATTGGCCACAAGACCCAGGGGTTATGGCAGTATACCCATCTGATGTTGCACAGGCTTCCCACCAGAAAGGCATTTGAACTGAATGATGGAGAAGAGCACCTGGCTTTAAAAGTATGAAGTAGAGATGGAGGGAGAACCAGAGACAGAAGGAAGAATTTTCCTTTTATCAAACAGAGAAAAGTCAAGGGAGATTGAAACTTGAGCCTGACCCTTAGTTGGATGGAGTTTAGAATTACAATCTCTAGCCTGCTGGCTCAGATGGTGAACAGAGCTCCTTCTGGTGCCAGTGCCTGGCAAGCAGTGTGAAATTGTAGATATCCAAAAGACTCCAGCAGAGGTGGATGGTTGTTGATGGGAGTGGGGGGTCAAAGCAGAAGGAATGTGAGCCTTTTTTAAATTGGAGTTAATTTCTAGAAATTGTGGGCTATTATAAAACACAAAGAGCTACAGAATCCTTAGGTATAGAGCAAGAGAAGATCCTCTGAATCC
This sequence comes from Hippopotamus amphibius kiboko, assembly GCF_030028045.1. Classification (NCBI taxonomy): domain Eukaryota; kingdom Metazoa; phylum Chordata; class Mammalia; order Artiodactyla; family Hippopotamidae; genus Hippopotamus; species Hippopotamus amphibius. The sequence goes on along the minus strand of NC_080190.1, from coordinate 142,876,420 downwards.
TTCTCTCCAGAACTTTGGAAATCCTTGATAGCTTTCCAGTCTTTGTTACTGTGGGATTCAGGGGAGGGACAACTGGAAGGAATGAGTCAGGGGCATCAGATAGCTGGGGTGGTGCAAGACCTGCACAGGACTTGACAACAATTAAGTAAAATATAGAAAGTAATACATTCAATTAAAAGAGTGAGAAACATGATATTTTTATTGTAGAAATTTCTTTTAATGTTAAAATATTTGTTTGGCAATTTTTAAAAATCTGGTAATTTGTGAAAGTTGTACTTTAGCAAGTCTCCTCTTTTGGCTGTGTACTCTGGCTATCTATTTAAGTTCTTGTAAATGAATGATTTTAGATGAAAATTTTCCTTCTTTCTCTTTCTCACACACATCAACAAAATAAAATGATGTAGTCCAATTTGTTTATTTTTGCTTTTGTTTTCCTTGTCTGAGTAAACAGATCCAGATAAATATTGCCAATATCTACATCAAGGAGTGTATTGCCTAAGTTTTCTTCTAGAATTTTTATGGTTTCAGGTTTTACATTTAAGTCCTTAATTCATTTTGGGTTTATTTTTGCATATGGTATGAGAAAATGGTCTAGTTTCATTCCTTTCCAACATCGTCTATTGAAGAGACTGTCTTTTCTTCTTATTCTTGTATATTGTATATTCTTGCCTCTGTTGTCATAGATTAATTGACCATATATATGTGAGTTTATTTTTGGACTCTCTAATCTTTTTCTTTGATCTGTGTGTCTGCTTTTGTACCAGTACCATACTGTTTTGATTACTATAGCTTTGCAGTTTAATTTGAAGTCAGGGAGCATAATACCTCCCACTTCACTCATCTTTCTCAAGACTGCTTTTGATATTCGGGGTTTTTTGTGATTCCATACAAATTTTAGGATTATTTGTTCTACTTCTGTGAAAAATGCACTGGTTATTTTGATAGAGATTGCACTGAATCCATAGATGGCTTTGAGTAGTATGAACATTTTAACAATGATAATTCTTTTAATCCTTGAAGGTGAAATACCTTTTCACTTATTTGTGTCATCTTCTATTTCTTTCATCAATATCTTAGAGTTTTCAGAGTACAGATCATTCACCTCCTTGATTAAATTTATTCTTATGTATTTTGTTATTTTTGATGCAGTCATAAATGGGATTGTTCTTTTGATTTCTCTTTCTGGTAGATCATTACTAGTGAATAGAAATGCACAGATTTTTGTGTATTAATTTTGTATCTGCAACTTTCATTTATTAGTTCTAATAATTTTTAGTGAGATCTTGAGGGTTTTCTATATATAGTATCATGTCATGTGCAAATAGGGAGTTTTACTTCTTCCCTTCAAATTTGGATGCTTATCTTTTTCAAACACAATAGTATTAAACTAGAAATCAATTACAGGAAGAAAACAGGAAAAAACAAACAAACGTGGTGACCATGGGCAACCTTGACTTGGTCTTGATCTTAAAGGAAATGTTTTCAGTCTTTCAACATTGATTATGATACTAGCTCTGGGTTTGTCACGAATGGCCTTTATTATGTTCAATTACACATTCCCTCTATATCAACTTTGTTGAGTTTTTATCATAAATGGATGCTGAATTTTATCAAATGCTTTTTCTGCATTATTGAGAATATCATGTCATTTTTATCCTTTGTTTTGTTAACATGGAGTATCACATTGATTGATTTGTGGATATCGAACCATACTTGCATCTCTGGAATAAATCCACTTGATAATGATGAATGATCCTTTTAATGTATTGTTCAATTTGGTTTGCTAATATTTTGTTGAGGATTTTTACATCTGCGTTCATCAGTGATATTTGGCCTGTAGTTTTCTTTTTTTGTAGTTTCTATGTATGGATTTGCTATCAGGGTAATGTTAGCCTTGTAGAATGAGTATAGAAGTGGTCCTTCCTCTTCAATTTTTTGGAATAGTTTGAGAAGAATAGGTATATGATATTGTCCCAGAGGTTACTTAAACTATCCTCATTTTTTTTTAATTCTTTTTTTCTCTTTGCTATTCTAATTGGGTGATTTCTATTATTCTGCTTTCCAAGTTGCTTATGCATTCTTCTGTATCACGTAGTCTATTTTTGATTCCCTCTAGTGTATTTTTCATTTCAGTTATTGTATTCTTCAGCTGTGATTGGTTCTTTTTTATATTTTCTAATTCGTTGTTGATGTTCTCACTGTGTTGCTCTATTCTTGTACCAAGTTTGGTGACCATTTTTGGTGAACAGTTTGGTGGCTATTCCTTTGAACTCTTTATCATTACTTATTTCCACATCATTAGGGTTTTATCTTGTTCTTTCCTTTCGAACGTATTCCTCAGTATTTTCATTTTGGTTGATTTTCTCTGTTTTCTTTATGAATTAGGTGAAGGAGTTACCTCTCCCATTCTTGAAGTCATGTCCTTCTGTAGGAGCATTTCTATGCAGACTGCTTGTGCCTGGTGGCTTTAGCAGTAGGGCTGGAGCTGAAGTGAGCATGGGCCAGGGCTTTTTCTGGAGCATGCCAGGGCCACTGCCTTGGTGGGGTGGGCTGGAGCTTTTCCTGATACACACTGGGGTTTCTACCTTGGGGTGGGGGTGCTGGAACTGGAGCCTGGCATGAGCTGGGGTTTCTCCTGGGATGTGTCAGAAGCCACTACCTTGTTGTAATGTGGGGCAGGAGCCAGAGCCCTATGCCAACTGGGACTTCTCCAAAGGTGCACTGGGAGCTACCATCTTGGCAGGGGGGTTAGAGCTGGAGTCCAAGGCAGGCTGGGGCTTCTCCTGGGGCAATTTGAAAGCTGCTACCTTGGTGGGGTAGAGGGGAGTAGAACTGAAGCCTGGTGTAGGCTGGGGCATCTCCTGAATGCACTGACAGCCACTGCCTTGGCAGATGCTGGATCAAGAGTGTCTAGAGCATGAGCTGGGTCTTCTCCTGGGGCTCATCAGAATCCACAGCCTTGGAGGAGTTCGTGGGGCTAGAGCCAGGTGTGGACTGGGTGTCATGCTTAGGTGGCCTTGGCAGGGCAGCTAGAGTACCAATCCCTTTTCAGTCTGGTGCCTCTGTGCTGGGACACAGAGGTGATGAATATGTGCTCATGCCCGTTGTTTCCTATCACCCTCCAGCTCTTCTGGTAGAAAGCCCCGTTGGTTTTCAAAACACAAAAAGGGGGCTCACCTTCCCAGTGCCCATCCCCAGGCCTGAGGTGCCCAATGTGGGACTCAAATCCCTTGCTCCTTATGGGGGACCTCTGAGTTTGTAATATCCCCCTTCCTCTTTTGGGTCACTTGTCAGGGGCATGAGTCCTGACTAGAACACTTCTCTTCCCCTTCTACCTGTCTCAGTGTGCATGTTTTTTTCTTTTTATCTTTAAATAAGGAAGAGCTATTCTGCTAGTCTTCAGGTCACTCTCAGAGAGAGCTGTTCTATATGAAGTTGTAGTTTTGGTGTGTCAGTGGGAGGAGGTAAGCTCACGATCTTCCATCTCGATCCCAGCTCTCCCTACTACATTGTACATTCATTTTCCAAAAAGCCTTGGCTATCATTCATAGACTCAAGTTCTAACATCAAAAAAAATTTAGTATGAAATTCTTGCCACTGGATTACCTTGGGGTTTAAAAGAATCAAGTACTACTGAAAAGGGTGCACTTATCTGTCTTTCTAGACTAAAATTCATCAATCTGAACCAACTAGCCAAATTACATTCCTCTTAAACTACCTATACTGTCTAAGAACTTTAAATTTATCTTCCAAGTAGCAAAACTTATGTATTGATTGGATTGTATCCCAAACAGAAGTTGTTCTAGGGGATTTGCATTAGGAAATGAGGAAACCCGACTGTTGAGCTTTGCAAACAGTGTCATACTATGGCATAAAGCATAAAGCATAAATGCAGTTCATAAAGCATAAATAAGCTGTCCTGTACTGATGCTGGGCCAGCTGGATGCTAATGAACTTCTTTTATAGGGCCTTAATCTGCTGCATTTCCTGTGACTCAGCCAAGCCTCCCACCTTCTGTTGAAAAGAGTCATGGATCATTTTGGAATAGTTTGCAGTATGCACCCTTTATACTGTGATGACATCAAAGGTAGTTTAATTTAGTCACTAAAATGCAAACATTTGCCCATGGAAGCAGCCACAGCTCTCCCTTTTACCAAAATAAGACACCACTTTTCACCAATAGCAGTGGCTAACTTTTTTTAAATATTCACTGTAGTCAGGCACTTTTCTGAGCACATTTCATCTATTAATTCCTTTAATCCTCTTAATAACCTTAGTGAGGAGATATTACTTCCATTTTTCAGATAAGTAAACCAAGGCACAGGAGGTTGGATAACTTGCTCAAATTCACACAGAGAACTTGGGGTTGTAGAGCAAGGAAAATGGCACCAGATTTCCTGCACAATAGTCTCAATTCTTCTCTGCCCTCTCTTGCCCCAGCCATCACCTTCTGGTGCTTTACATATAATCTGTGTTCTGATCCAAACACATTCTTATTCTTTGAGTTCTTAGATCCCCTGCTCATGCACTGCTTTTGTTCCCTGAGCTTGCTGTACTGTTTTGTTACTCTATGAAGGATGTATGCCTCCCTGCCTTTAAACCAAGGTATTAAGTGGACCTTTGCAGAAATTTTGTACTTGAGTTGGGGGGGAGGGGCGTGTTTCAGAGGACATTCAAAAGGGAGACTTACTTTTCTTTGCTTTAGTGTTAGTCTGTTTAATTTGCGGTGGTGGGTTGAGTGGAAGGGTAGTAGAGAGGAAAATTACAGTAAAGATAGGTAGGATTAAAACTCCCCTACTATGCTAAGCATTAGCCCCTTAGTTGGATACTGGGAAGGAAAATAAATTCCTGTGGAAGGAGCTGGGATAGGTAGGACAGCTCTAGAGAAATTTGTGGCAGGGTCTGTTCATTTATAGGTAAAATGCTACTTAGATATTTAAAATTTTATTTAGGGCCCTACCAGTGTGTCTTGGCTAAGGGTTCTTCCTTTGTAGTATCTTGTGTTAGTGGTCTAACTGGGATTCTAACCACCCCCCACCCCCATTCTCTTCTTATTCTGTCCTTCTCTTTTATCACAACTGAAATATGATTTTGTTTAGTAATAATCCATTCATATTCTCATCTCAAAGTAGTAAAGCAATTTTTCTCTGTCTAGCTTCACTAAGAATATATTGAACTCTTTGATTATTTCATCTTGGAACCAATATTGACAGGAACCAAGTACACAACATATTTCAAATTCTGTGCTCCCTGGTCTTATTTTAATCTCTTTCAGAATTACAATTTTCTTTTATTTTCTGTATTAGAAACATACAGCTTTATCCTTCTGTTGATAGATGGAATATCTAACGTCATCTGTCAGGGCTGGAAGGTTAAGAACTGACATCCAGATTTTAGAGAATAACTAAATCAGGTATCTCGGTTCCTGCTCTGTTTGGCTTACATTTCTTTTTCAGGTATGTGGTATACAGCCCAACATCCTTCTACAGCATCAAATAAATATCATTTTTAAGGAAACATTCTATATTCATCCATTGACTTAATAGTCAATAGTCTTTTGTACTAGACAGATTGAAGACAAATATTACTAAGCCTATGCACAGGTAGAGAATTTGAGACTTGGAGAGTTAAATAATTTGTGATAGGTCATACAGAGAGTAATCAGGTCATGTGGCTAAAACTTTGGTCTTTCTGGCCTGTATTGTTTTCTCTACATTACACTGCCTCCCTGATGAGTCAACAATTTACTTTCTTTTCCCTATAATTACTATAAATCATTTTCTTCCTCATATTATACTCAGATGGGGATTGGCAGAGGTTAATGTTCCTATTAAAAACCTAAAGGATGCTGGGGTGGTGGTCCCTATCCCATCTGTGTTTAATTTGCCAGCCTGACTCTTGCAGAAATGCATGGGTCCTGGAGAACGACTATAGTATAGACCACTGCAAGCTCGAACAAGTAGTAACCCCGTTCACAGCTGCTGTGCTGGATGTAGTGTCATTGCTACAGCAGATTTATAAAGCCTCATGTTTCCATGGTATGCAGCCTTTGATTTAGTGAGTGCATTCTTTTCTATTCTGGCCAGATAAGGGGATCAGAAACAGTTTGCATTTACATGACTGGCACACAAAAGCATTCATTTATGCTTTTACTTCAGGGCTACATTAGTTCTCCTGCCCTCTGTCATAATATAATCTGGAGAGATTCAGACTGTCTGTGTTGCTCAGAACATTACATCAATCTGTTATATCAATGATATCATGCAGGGTGGACATGAGGAACAAGAGGTGGCTAGCATATGGAAGGCTTAGGAAGTGAAATGCACTTCTAGTGGTAGAAGATAAACTATTTGAAGCATTTACTTTAGAAAACTTGTAAAGTCTTTCTCTGCCCCTTGGAATCTAGTCTCTTGGCAGTTTCATAGCCCAGGAATGTCTTTCTCAAAGACCTGGGAGCGATCCCTTAGAAATGTAACCCTGAAGAAACACGGTGCCCCTATCTCCCAGCCTCTGTGGGAGGGTAGGAGCCTAACTCCACTAAGCGTCCATTACCAAATACAGATGATCTAATCACATTGATCTATGTCCCCATCTCACCATGCCCTCCAGTACTTTTCCATTAGCTCACCCCAGTGTTTAAAAACTTTCATCTTCCTCTCTCTCTCCTATTGCAAGCCTCCACCATCAGCCCCCCTCGCCAATTACTGTGACATAATTGACATTTAACATCGAATAAGTTTAAGGTACACAACAAATGACTTGATATATGTATATATTGGGAAATGATTATCACAATTAGTTAACATCCATCACTTCACAGTTACAAACTTGTTTTACTTGTGTTGAGAACTTTCCAGATCTACTCTCAGCAACTTTTAGAGATACAAGTACAATATGCTATTGTTCATTTGAATTAAGTCTCCCTTGCCTGTTTAACTCAGTCTGAAGCAACCTGTCTTTGATGCAGTCTTCATGATGAGAAGAACGGATGTATTTGTGATTTCAGAGCTTCCCTTTCAAGCCTGAACCACCTATCTCTGGACCATGACATAAGAGAAGAACAAACATCTATCTTATTTGAGCAGCTGAATTTGTGTGTCTCTTTGTTGGAACAGCTTGGCCTGTGTCATAAGTAATATAAGACCTATTTGACCAAGTTCCTTTAAAAAGGAGACCAGTTTGAAAAAAGTGAAAAAGGAAATTTAATTTTGTTTTTGTTTTCTTCCTCTGAGCATGAATTATGGCATTGAACTTTGTTAAACGTCAAAACTAAGGAAAATACAACAGTGCATGCAGCATCCATCACACACAATTCAAATAAATGAATGTGGTATTTAAGTCTTGGACCAAAATTGCATTGTTCAGAACAAGAAAGGACAAAGAGATGAATAAATTTATAACATTTTAAGATCCAAATTGGCCAAGTTACACAATGATTTATTTATTAGAAAAACTGCAGAGAACCTACCCTGAAGTCCACTTTATTTTCGCAAATATTTAGATTGCTCAGAAAAAGTGAATATAATAACATGACAAATGTAAAAAGGAATACTTCTGTTATTATGGTGTTAAAAAAAGAAAAAAAGGAACAAAAAATGTAGGTTATCATTCAGTTATACAAAGGGTTAAATCTCAACCCACTGCAGTCACCCACAGACAGTGTGCCCTGAGGGGAATTCAGGATGGGAAAAATAGGATAGGGCATTCTGTGTTTTGAATAAATAGGCCCCTAGGTAGTTAAGATGCCTACTTGAGGAAGAATTTCAATGACACCAGATTCTTGCATTGTTCTGTACAGGGGAAAGCACTAAAATCATCAAGCTATCTATTCTTTGTGATTAGCAGTTAACTTTTACCAAGATGTACCTTGACTGTATGTATTTCCTAGCCAAAAAAAAAAAAAAAAAAAAAAAAAAATTCCTATCTATGCTGGCTCCTCCCCTACCCCTTGGGAGCAGTCCCTCAGAGCTATATGAGAGGTTATATCCTGGGCTATGGTCCTCAGTAAGAAAAAACTGAAACTCACAACTCTTGTATTTCTTCTTTAAGTCGACAAAAGTCATGTGTATTTATTTTGTGATTTCCTAATGAACTTTTCCCCGTGTCCATGTTACAGTTTTCTTGGGATAATGCTAATTTTCACCATGTCGTTCATTGACATCTTTCTTTCCTTGCTCTTTCTCCACTTGTAAATATTCTTTCATTAATTAAATTAATTCTACACAAACTTCTGAATACTTACATTGTGCCTGGAATTGTTTGAGGGACCAACAAAATGCTAAAGTGATCCTAAGTGGGGATGGACAATAAAATACGAACAATCACATAAACAGGAGAATATCAGTTTGTAACACAGTACAAACTGAGGTGGGGAAAGTGGGGGAAGGAAATGTAATGATGACTAGGAGATTAACTGGGTTGGAGAGAGAGAGCTAGGCTGGATAGGCTGACCACAGAGCTGGGGAAGAGGATTCCTGACCCATGAAGTGCAAATACAAAGACTCCTAGAGGGAGAGAGCTTAACTCCATGGAAGAGTAGGAGGCTGTTGAAGCTGGAATTTATGGAGCAAAGAAGAGAGTAGAATGAGATGAGGTGGGAACTGGAGAGGCTTCATTAGAGGAAGGACTTAGGAGACAGCCTAGGTGTTTAAATTTTGTTCTAGGCAAAAAGCAGGGTTTTAAGGAGATCAGTAATGGGATTGGATTTACATTTTTGTAAAGATCAGTCTGGTCATTGGTGGTGCCTGGATTACAGGAGAGAGAGAGAATCTTATCTTTCACCATTGAGGTCACATGCTTCTGGGGGTGGGGATTCAGAAGTGATGACTTCCCCGATTTGGAAACTTGTAGTGAAATCTCTGGATGCCAGAGTTCATTTTGTATCACAGCTTGATTGGTTTGAAAAGGTTTCTTGTTTGTATTCTGGTCAGACTTCCAGCCAGATGGCTTGGGGCTGAAGCTGAAGCAAAAATCTACCCAGCTATGCACAGGGGTTTTTGTTGTTGTTTTGTTTTGTTCTCTTGCTTTTCAGAAGGGCCTGGAGATAGCATTGGTGAGGATCAGGGGCCACAGGGCAGTTTGCCTCTGCACCCCAAGACATGAAAGCAAAAAAGAATCTCAGATGATGACATGGCTATTTTTCTAGGGCATCAAAAAATCAGCAAGCACCACAGCAGGTGTTCCCATTAGCACTCCATTTTAAGTCTGCATTGTGCTTTTATTAGTTATGCATCCATTTTCTCCATATCAGGATCTAAAAAATAATTTTGTTCTTAAAACTTCTCAACACTCTTTATGAGTATCACCTTGAAGTTAAATGAGTTGGAATGAAATCATTCATGGACTAATTTACATGTAGCAGAAAATCCAAAGCGAGTGCTCTAATACTTAGCAAATTATTATTGAGGAGATGAGCATATTTGAATAATTAACATAAGTAATTAACATACTTTAAGACTATTTTTGCTGTATTATGGGAAAAAGGATTTTAACCATCTGTGAAAAACTGTATTGGACAAGCATCCTTGATGATTAAAACTCAACAGCAAGTCGACTTTTTTTTTTTTGCTTTCTTTTATAAGAAGAAGATTAATGTATTTGAAATGCTTCATTAACTGGAAAGTCTGCTTTATGCCATCCAGAGCTGAATTTATACTTGTGAAATATGCAAATATTTTCAAGGTATAAAATTTTAACTGCTGTTGAATTCATCTGAAGCAGCCTGAAAAAAAATAACTAACATAACCCATAATTCCATTTTTCATTTTAACAACCTTGGCTAAACATTTTTTCAGAATTGAGATTTCTGAAATAAATCAGTTTTAGTGACTATGATCTCACTTCCCCAAGTTATGTCTGCCAGGTTTCACAGGGCACAACCACCACCCTCAGATGCCAAACAGGAACAGAGTAGCACCCGGGCTTTGTAAAGAGTCAGGAGCAGCCCAGCAGCTGCAAACTCTACCTATATATACTCACTCATTCCTTTATGTTAATAAATAGCCTCTCTTAAAATGCAAATGCCCTCTGGAAAGATGAGAGTTAAAATTGCAAAATTTACTTGTCCTTCATTTGTTGGCTTTGACAAACTTTAAACATTAAGAAAAATGTAACTGGGACTTCCCTGGTAGCGCAGTGGTTAAGAATCTGCCTGCCAATGCAAGGGACACAAGTTCGAGCCTGCATGTTCCCAGACCAGAGCCCCTGGTCTGGGAAGATCCCACATACCATGGAGCAACTAAGCCCATGTGCCTCAACTACTGAGCCTGTGCTCTAGAGCCCATGCACCTAGATCCTCTGCTCCACAAGAGAAGCCGCCACAACGAAAAGCGCGTGCACCGCAATGAAGAGTAGCCCCTGCCTGCCACAACTAGAGAAAGCCCACATGAAGCAACAAAGATCCAATGCAGCCAGTGAATAAACAAATAAATTTATAAAAAGGAAAAAGAAAAATGTAACTAAAAGAAGGATATTTTGATTTTACCTGCAGATATTTTCAGAGTAGAAAAGTTATTTTTACAGCCAACACTGCTACCTAGGAGCATTGCATGGGGTGCCTGGAAGTTAGTGATACAGTGATAGGGCTGAGAAGGAAGGGATCATCGTGAGAGAAGGTCCAGATATTTAGAAAGGAGAGAAGAGGCATCCATTGTTTCTAGGGGAAGGAAATCTTGGGCTTGGATAACAGGAGATCTTGATTTTTATTCAGGTTTATAAACAAAGCCATCATAATTACTCAGGTAAAAATAGATCCAGGGCAGATTCAGCCTGGGGGGGAATGAAAAAAATATATGAATACAAAATTAGGTATAGAGCTGTTGACTTGAAAAAAAAAAAGCACAACATAAAAACCATAAGTAGAATTTATTCAGTATCTTATTGAAGAGTGTAGCCTGGAAGACAGAGAGCTCTGAGGAACTGCTCTGAAGAGGTAAGGGGGAGGTCAGTGTATATATAATCTGGGCCAAGGGAGTACATGCAATCAAGTACACATCTCAGTGGAAGGTTGCTGCAAGTCACGAGGGTCAGATACCTTAGGGTTTTAGTGCTTTTCTAGGTATGAGAAGATACAAGAATCCAGGTTCATAAAAAATTTCTTCTGAAAGTAACTATTTAAAGGCCTGTTCTGCCAGTTTTCCAAGAGGACAGAGTGCCTCATTTCTGATCTCCACCTTGAACTCCTTTCAGAATGTATTAAAGGTCAGTGGCTGCAGTGGCTAATGATTCAATCCTTGTAGAACTGGATGGCTAGCAACCTTCTTTAGTCAGCAGCGCCTTGGAAGACCTCATGCCAAATGACAAAACTAAAACAACTTAGTGATGAGTTTGATGTCTTTTGTTTAAAAGAAGACAATCCATGGATTGGTGGAGTACAGTGCCTAACAAGCCATGGTGCGCTCTTCCCCAGGGATTTTGGGCAAGAGCAAGTTTTAAAGAATGTTAAAGGAAACTAGAGGCAATGATGTAACAGAGCATGATTGGCTAGGAGGTGGGGGATCTCCTTGTAAGTCTAGCAGGTCCTATTTTCTAGGGTAAGGTAAACTAGCTAGAACTGACTTGGAATACTGTGGTTGGTGTTTGGTTTCCTTGGCAGTGAGGCATTTCCAGTAAATGAAGGCTGACTTAGGTTTGGATATTTGAAGTGGGCCAGGCCCCTGGGGCAGTCTCCATTTTTGGGTCCCCATATAAGCTTAGCTTCATGTACAATATTACTCGTGGTAGAGATCAGAATTTCAATTCTCATATGACATAGCCGAGATCCAAAGATAAGAAGGCTTCCAGTTAGTACTTTGATACAGCTAAGCCTTGAACCTGGTCTCATGAAGCTGGAATCTCTGCTATTACAAAGCGGGACCTCCCTATGTGACAAGCAAGTTACTTCATCTCTCTGGACCTTCAGCCCTACCTTGAAAAATGAGAAGCAAAACAAAACAAACGCACATTACTCCCCAGTTTAACACAAAGCACTGCCCATTTACCCAAGTTGAAAACCAAGAAAGTTATCCTATGGCTTCTCAGACTTTTACCCCTACAGGGTATCACATGGTGACTGGCAGTACTGCTGTCATATTGCATTCTTATGAACCTCTGGTTTTAAAAAAAATCTTAAATAATTAAACATCTTTAAAAGAGATTTACTTATACTGTGATAGAGACTGCATTTTACTTCTTCTGTCAGCCTCCCATTGTTTGATTCCTTGTCTTACTCTACAATAGCCATGGTTGCTTGGGCAAGGTACCTGGCCTCTGCTTCCTCACTTATAAAATGGTGATGGCAGTAAGTACTGACAACATTAAGTTATGATGATTATTCAGTAACCTCATGCAGAGTACAGTAAGAATTAGCCATCATTATTTTTTAATCAGTCACCAAACCAAGAAAAGCTCCCATCCATATCTCTGAGCATCTTCCCCCATTTTGCTTTTGCTTTTTTCCCATTGCCAAACAGGATGCTTCCCAGAGCTCACTTCAGTATCAGGATAGAATCAGGGTATGAGCACGCCTATGCTTTCCGTTTCTCCTCCACTATTTTCCACATACTAAACAATTCAGGTGGGATGTTTCTCAGTATCTAAGGGTCCATCATCTTTCTGTTCTTTTGTCATCCCTCTTTACTAAAACAATATGCTTTCATTTATCTTTTTTTTCTTGTCGTTGGAACTCTCCCTTCTTCCTGCTACATGTCCTCAGGAATTCTGAGTGACGGAGTTTTGTTTTGTTTTGTTTTAATTTTTATTGTGGTACAGAAATGTTGTGTTAGTTTCAGGCATACTGCAAAGTTAATCCATCATATCTATACATATATCCACTCTTTTTTTTAGCTTCTGTTCCCATATAGGCCATTACAGAGTATTGAGTAAAGCTCCCGGTGCTATACAGTAGGTCCTTATTAGTTATCTATTCTAAATACAGTAGTGTGTATGTGTCAGCCCCAATCTTCCAATTTATTCCTCCCCTCATTCTTACCCCCCTAGTAACCATAAGTTTATTTTTTACATCTGTAACTCTCTTTCTGTTTTGTAGATAAGTTCATTTGTAGCCTTTTTTAAGATTCCACCTATAAGCAATGCCATATGATATTTGTCTTTCTCTGTCTGACTTGAGGCACCTCTCTGCCTCCCACATATTTCAGCCCCTCTAATTAGCCACAGATTGATACTGACTTGACTGCAGGTTATCGTGAGGCAAGTATTAACCTCTCAAAGCCTTTGTTTTCTCATTCAGAAATTGGGATAACCATTGTTCCTACTTGACTGTGGTGAGGATTAGACTAACCAAACCATGTGAATTAGCACTCTGTCTAGCGCACTGCAAGTACTCAAGAAGTACTGACTGTTATCATCATAATTATTATTATCTCCAAGGAAGTTTGGTAATGCCCTGTTTCCTTTTCCCGAGGAAAATACTTTACAGAATGGGTTCAGTGGCATCCCAGTTTCAAGTTCTGAAAATAAGGAGCAAAAGATAATAAGGTTATCTTCTAATCAAGGACTCTCCTTTTTATGATTGCAGAATCCATTCTTATGCTGATATACAGCAATCATATTGCATTCTTAGGAATCTCTGGCTTTAAAAAAAATCTTAAATAATTAAACATCTTTAAGAGAGATTTACTTATGCTGTGATAGAGACTGCATTTTACTTCTTCTGTAAACAATCTTATAATAAGTAATTTCAAAAGATATGTTCAAAATAGGAATGCCATCAGGGAAGTGTTGGTACAGATGGGATGTTTTTAGAGCTCAAGTAATTAAAAGTTCTTGGCAAGAAGAAACTTTGAAGAAAGATAATCCAATTCTTTACCCATGGTAGTTTACTGTTGTACCTTTAATAAACACTTAGTGATACTTATTTATGATATATCAAAATGTGGGATAAAGGCATATAATTGAAACCCTCACATTCTGGGTACATTCATTTAAAATATTGATTGAGCCAGTGTCCTATTTTACAATGTTCTACTTTAATGCAATAAAGATGAACTATTTAGCATGCCATCAAGAATGATACCAAGTTCTGGAGTTGCTGTTTGGCATGAAAAGACAGTACACCTAATAATGAAATAGTTTATTGGCTCAGAAAGTCCTTTAGAGTTTCTTACACATTTGTATTGTTGATTAGGTTTCTGATGACTAACTGAATGGTGTGAACATCTTTGGTCAAATGCAAGTACAGCCCGTACCAATAAAAAGCAACACTTTGTTTAATGAAAAAAATGAAAATAAATGGTTTGTTAATGTAAATCATAATATATAGGGATTCAAAGCATCAAAATATAAATTGTGGTCATTATAAACTAAAATCTGTACTAAATGTTATGTCCAAGAAACTATAAATTCAAAACTAGAAAATTTAACATTCAAACATCCTTTATTGACTTATTTATCCAAAATTGTGTGTATCAACTATATGCCAGAACTCACACCAGTTGCTGCATACCCAAATGCTAAAAGAAATATACATGGGACCTACTTTCAAGGAGGTGAACAATTAATGGAGACAAAATAAAAGAAATACAAACTGTGGTCTATTTGCAATTTGAAACTTTAAAACCTTGAAAGAAACAAAGAGAAAGAAATGTTAGAGAATAATAGAAAAGTAGAACTTAGATAGGGTGGGTGTGACATTTATGGTGAGGCCTAAATGTTTCCAGGAGCCTGTCATAAGGAGAGAGATTAGGAGGAGCTTCCCAGCAGAGGTAACTATACACATGCCAAGAACCCAAGGTACTCAAGCGTCTGAGAAATAGGAAGGTCAGAGTTGCCCAAGGTTAGTGAATAAAGGAAAAGATGGATTGAAATGACTTTGGACAGACAGACAGAAATCAGATGATGCATGTAAGTAGGACAGTTATATTTTAATCAGTACACAGGAGGGACCCTTAAGGTCTGGAAGGGAGCAGTTAATAGAGAAATTATACATTGAATTACTTCCACTAGATAGCAGATATCATTCTTCTTAAGTCATAGAACAGATCAGAAGGCAATGTAATGAAAGGAAGATAGGGAAGAGGGGAGGGAGTGTGGAATAGAAGTGAGAGGGGAGAGCACACTGTGACTGGGATTGGAGGAAAGATAAGAAGTTCAGCTTTCAATATTGATTTTTAATTTGAATACTCTCTTTTCCAAAGATTGGACATCTCAGTTTCTAATTGACGAACAATTTGTTCAACAAATATTTATTGATCATTTGATATGTGCCCAGAATTTTCCAACTGATTAAGATTTAACATAATCAGATTGACAATACAATAATGGAAATTACAAATGAAAGATACGGAAAAGTAGAACTCTCTTTGGTGCAGAGTCAGGCAGTTGCTTCAGTTGGAAGACAATCTCATTCATTCATGTGAAAAATATTTTGTATGCTGATCATATGAAACTG
The DNA here is from genome assembly GCF_030028045.1 of Hippopotamus amphibius kiboko. Classification (NCBI taxonomy): domain Eukaryota; kingdom Metazoa; phylum Chordata; class Mammalia; order Artiodactyla; family Hippopotamidae; genus Hippopotamus; species Hippopotamus amphibius. Next base: position 142,861,035 of record NC_080190.1, on the reverse strand, counting down.
CAGGCAAGGCTTTGTACGCTCTGCTGTGTCCAGAGTTGAGTCAAATTTGCATCCTTCCCTCACATCCAAGAGGGAAGTAAGAGCTTCCTCACATCCTCACAAAGAGCTCACATCCAATGGAAGTAAGACGATTATAAAAGAGTCGAACTTGGTAGGATTCTGAAGATCCCTTATACCTGCAACACAAGAGCTGCAGCTTCATTCATTGATCCACAACAAAATACACTGATCACCTAATTCATGCGAACTATCACCAGCATGTCTGCTCTAGAATATAATTCCTTTACAGAATTTTTTAAAATGTGAAGGAAAGTAATATATGCTGTGTACCTACCTTGTGCCAGACAATGTGCTGGATGGAGTTCCTCTTTATTCTCATTCATCATAACTTTACTATAACCACTCCCTCCCTTTTTATGAGGAAACAAAGCCCATACAGTATATGTAATTTGCCCAAATTCAACTAGCTATTAACCAGCAGAGATAAAATGTGAATTTATCTTTGATTCCTGTTTTCTCCTAATCTTGGCTATTCCTGGATCTTTACTTAGTAAGATGAAATATTTTATCTCAGGAAAAAGGGACATATTTTGATGCAAATTTTAGAACAATAAATTTTTAGGTAGATTTCAATGTACAGAAGTAGAAAGATATTCAAAACATATAGTTAAGTGGGAAAAAAAGCACTTTGGAGGTCAAAACATACCAATAAATAATAAACCCCAAACCAAAACCAGTAAACTGTAGGACATATAGGAAAGGGATTTAAAGGTTATCTACATAACTGGTAAACAAGTTTGCCTCTCAGAAAGCATGGGGTTAAGAAGTGGGAAGAAAAACTCTTGCCCTGTCCTCTCTCTAGTTAAATTGTTTTGCAAGAATGAATCTACGAGTTACAGATGTAATTAAATAATATAAATACCCATGTAAGTAAACTCATTTTGTTTTCATCAAAATAACTGGGTGATAAGGGGAGAAGTGTGGTTTCCCATGTGTAACAGAGAGTTTGGAGACAGTTTCCGCCCTTCTGTGCAGAGGCACACTTTCTCTGCAGTTTTACTAGATATAGAGATCAGCCATCAAATAGCAGAGCTGATGGCAGCAGAGCTTTGCATGCTGCCAAGGCTGTTTGAGACGTTACTGTGGGCAAATTCAGACTCAAGATTTTTGGTCGCTACAGGATCCCCATAGCGCAGATAACATATGTCAGCTATAACGTAGTTGCCAGATTCTGTTCAGAGGTGAGGATTCTTGCTTTTAGACCTTATGCTTAGACCTTTCAGAGCAGCAATATCAATCAAAAGGCCCTTGTTTCACCCACAAGGTAAGCACAGACTCTTACCTTCCCCAGTGTTTGCCAAGCACTCCTTCTGACTGTTAGTTTTCAGATGTTTTCATACACCCCTTGAGATGTCTAGTGTGCTGTTTCCATGGCTACTCCTTCTGAAGAGTTCTTTTGGCAATGGTACAACCTGCATGACTCAGAAGATTTTTTCAGATTTTTCCGTAGAACAGGCCATCTTTGTGAAGAGGCTGTGATTGCCAATGAACTGGATGTATCATATGTTCCGGGTCTGAAATTTATGTTAATAATGAGTTTATTTTCTCAAAAGCTTTTTCCGAAGCATTTAGCTTTGGATCAAAAAATTCCTGCATGATTACAGAGAGCAGATCTCATGATATGGAAGGAAAAACCATGACCCAGAGTCACTGAGTATGTTCAGCTGATAAAACATAAAGTAGAACTGCCAGCTCCTAATTCTTACTTTGGTATACTCTCTGCCTGCATTGTGGTACCCATATGTAAGTCTTTTTGGGTGGTGTCTGCTTACCCTGAGTCATCAACCTCACACCATCACAAAGCCAAAAGAGATGCACCTTCACAACCCATCTTGCTATGGACTGAATGTTTGTGTTTTCCCAACATTCATAAGTTGAAACCCTAATCCCCAAATGTGATGATATTTGGAGATGGGGACTTAGGGAGATAATTAGGTAGAACTCTCATGATGGGAGATGAGACAGCTTTCTTCCCCTCTTTCTGCTCTGTGAGGATACAGCAAAAAGGTATCCATCTGCAAACTAGGTACCCAATTAGCCAGCATCTGATGTTGGACTTCCCAGCCTTCAGAACTGTAACGGATAAATTCCTATTGTTTAAGCCATCCAATCTATCATATTTTTTTTTCATAGCAGCCTGAACTGAAACACATCTAGAACAATAGATTTCTTATTTATGATTGAATAAGGAAACAGTGGAAAAAATTCTCTTTAACACCACACCACAGAAATTTAATTCCCCATTAGATATCTATATCTTTCTCTTTCTCTACAACAGGTTCTATCCACTGCCAGGCTTCTCATTTTTTGTCTCTGAATTTTGCATGGAGATACCAGTCTCAAGCAAACATGGGTATGATTGTCTTTAAATGCAAATCATTCTTTGAAACTGGACAAGGTGAAATGGTAAGCCAGGAAAAGTTCAGAGTTTTTCTACCTTCCCTTTCACTGTTACTATCTGGAGAATACATAAACAATTAGGTAAAAACCATTCAATAAAGAAGAAAAAAAGCAAGATGAATAATAAACCAGCAGAAATTTAGTCCCTTAAAATCAGCATCATGAGCGAGGTAATTTACAAAAATCTTTTAGGGCATGATAATTTCTTATATGTGTGCATGTATATACATACATCTATTCCACACACACACACACACACACACACACACACACACACACAAACCAAGCAGCACAATGAGAGGGTATCAGGAGCCAAGAGGCCAGGCTTGATGTAACATGTGAATTTTTTTTTGTTTTGATTTTTTTAGTGTTTAATATTTAAATTAATTTCAGGTTTATGGTAGTTATATATACATATGAAAGAATTTTATACCTGGTTTTATGTTTGTATAAATTTTAAGTCATTTTACAAAAAATTTATATATTAACACCAATAGCATAAAAGACATTTTGTTTTCTGAAAGTGGTTTGTACATTTTAATTTTTAGAAACATTCACAAAATCTATAATAATCAATAGCTAAAAGGATGCCACAACCTCCTTACCTTATAAAAACAGAAAGAGAAAGATAGTTTCTAAGTCTACCTACATTACTTTATTTGAAGATCTCCCAAAGAAACAGCAAATGTGACTTAGACTATCAGAATTCCTTCAAAGTAATCACCCATGGAAGAAGGGACAGAGTTAAAAACCCTGGTTGAATCTGCAAATGTAATTGAATCAGAGACACAAGGATTAAGTTAGCACAAGAATCCAGTCCTTTTAAATATAAGCCCTAGAAGCTTGGCTTAATCAAATGTTTCACATAGCCTTTATCAGGTCTTTGATGATTTAGGAAAACTAAGTACGTAAAACTAAGTAAGTAAAAACTAAGTCTTTTCAATTTTAAATGAGCTAAGGGATTTTGTTTGTTTGTTTTTATAACCATGTAACTTTCTGTATTTACAATGCAAATCTTTTCATTGTCACTTTGGTTAAAGGGCTAACTACATATTGTTTCACAGTGACTTATGCTCCCATTTGATCAAATATTTTAAACCTTTTGATATTTTGGACAAACTTCCTCAAATCAAATTTTGAATGAAATGTTTTTGACCTTGAACTAACTTTGGGATTTTCCAGAGGAAGATCTCAAAAGATTTCTTCTCTCTCCTTATAAAAGAGAAATGTTAATTTAAGCTTATTTGATGTTAAATTGCACAGGAAATATTGTCAAATAAAAAAATAATGTTTAGCTTCCTTAGATTATACTTACATAGGCATATCTTATTAATATAAGTAATTCAGAAATTATATGAAATTCCTAAAATTCTGATATGGCCTGGTACAATGTTATCAGTCATAATTCCAATTATTATCTTAAAATATGGTATATCACAAATATAAACAAGTTTACTCAACAATTTTTTTGCATCTTTTTTTGTGTGAGTATGAACTATCAACAGATCTTTAACCATGGATGTTTTTAAGTCTTTTGTCATACATAGCTATTGTTTTATTCTGGATTCTTCTCTGAAAGCATTTGCAATCAACTACAGGCAAATATGCTTCATCTTCAAAGATATTCATAGGAAAAAAACCCTGAGAAGTACTGTAGAATACAGGTTTCTGATCCCTTTAAGACCATAACACTGAACTAGGTAAGAATTTCTAAAACTAGTGGGAACCTGATTCACAGAGCTGCTAACCCAAGATGAAGCAAAACAAGCATTACAGGAGACTGAATGTGCTGGTGAAGATAATTCTAAATTCATGACTTCATTCAAAACATTGCTCTTTAACGTTTTGTTTTCCAGATTTAAAGGACTCTTTTTTTCTCTTCCCTTTTAAGCTATCTATAACTTATAGCAATATGGTAAAACATCCGTTCGTTAACAAAAGTTGAAACATTTGTTATTCTCTCTCCCTGACCCCTCTGGAATTCAGAAACTCTTATTAAATATTCTACTTTTCATGACAATATATGTACTTACATAAGTTCAATAAGAATCTGTTCTCCTGTGTAACAGAAAACAATTAGACCTTAGCCTGGCTCCTTAGCCTAGAGACTTTAGAGGTCTAATCTGAGATTCCTTATCACTAAACAATTTAAAGAACTAAGGCTGACTTTACAAAGCCAATAAAGTCCCTTAGATATGACCCAAGCTTTGACTAAAATGTCATTTTTAAGAAAATGCATAGACTCACTATTTTTACATTTATATACATAATCAAACCAAGTTTAACAAGACTAGACTTACTTTACAAACAAATTGGTTTCACAGTAAGTATCTTTGATAAAAATTTGATAACTATAAAAAATGTGTTTCAATAGACCTTTAACCTTTGTTAACCTTTCAACCTTTATTTAAAATTAACATTTGTTCTTCTTTTGTTTCCATAGAAATGCGTCTCATTAAATTACCTGATTGCTTACATCATATAGAGGCCTAATTTAGGTGGAAGTTCACCTACAATGACATCTCCTGAAATGAAAACATCCGTATGTTCATCGTGTCCTAAGTAATTATGAAAATATGTGATTGCTAATACACCATGTTGTGCCTATGTAAATAACTCAGAAAAAAACTGAAACCCAAACATATACACATTATCCAAAAAAAAAAAAAAAAAGTGGTGAAACCTGTCTTATTATAACCCACTTTATTTATTTAATGGGTTAAATCTTGTCTTCTGCAAATCTCTTTTGGAGGAATTTTTCAATCCTTGGCTATTTTTCTCCTTATAGTCATCCTACTAACCTCTCCAGTGCATTATATCTTTTCAAGGGCATTTTAAAATGCCTTTTAGCAGCTACTCACACATCAGATGATATCCACGAGGATTAGGCAACTGGAAGAACTCAATCATCTGACCTCCCACATTAATGATGACACGCAACTATTGGTAACAGCAACTACATGACCCTCCATCCTGACTACTCAATTAATGGAAACAGCAAATGTGTGATTTTTTTCAGCCTGACTGCATTAACAGTGGCAACGGCAAGTAACACTCTACTAGTTGGTCACACTCTCAGCTTACCGAGAGAATGAACAAAAGGGGAAAACTGTTCAAATTGAACACAAAATGGAGACCAGATCTGAGAATTCTCTGAGCAGACAAAAGCCATGTTAGTAAAACTAAATCTTATTTCATGAACATAAGCAACACTTAGGTTATTCCTTGTAAATGCCTCTGAAAATCATAAAAGAAACTTAAGCCATAATCTTAAAAATGGCAGGAGGTAATCACTTTTAACCAATCTCCTGCCATTCGGAAACCCCCATTGTAATAACCAATCATTGTCAAGGTTAACAGCTTCCTGATTTTCACTTTATAAGCCATCCTGTAACACCATGCCCCTGAGCTTCATAGGAGTCTTTGAATTTGAAAGCTCCCAGTTTGCAAACTGTTCTTAGATACACAATAAACTCTTACTAAATACTATTTATAAAATTGGTGGCTTTGTGTTATTTCTCGATTTTTGACAGCACCCATTTCCATGAAAATCTCTACACTAAGGAAGGTGGAAGCACATGCCTTTGTGGACAACTAGCTTTCTTTGCATGAATAATAATAATAACAGTATGTATTAGTTTCCTATAGCTGCTGTAACAAATTACTTTAAACTTAGTGCCTTAAAACAATACCAATTTATCATTCTATAGTTCTGGAAGACAGAAATCCACAGTTTCACTAGGTGAAAATGAAGGTTTGGGCAGAGCTGCACTTCTTTTTAGTGGCTCTAGGAGATAACCCATTTTCTCACCTCTTCCAGAATCTAGAGGCTGCTGGCATTCCTTAGTTTGCAGCTCCCTCCCATCTTTAAAGCCAGTAACATTGGGCAAGTCCTCTTCACTGCCATCTTTCTGGTTTTCTCTCTTCCGCCTCCTCTTCCACTCATAAGGACCCTGTGATTAACCTTGGACCCGGGGCCCACCTGGCTAGCCCAGGATAATCTCCCCCAACTGAAGATCAGCTGATTAGCAACCTTAGTACACTTGCAACCTTAATTCCCCTTTGCATTATAACCTATCCGTTCACAGGTTCCTATGATCAGGACATGGACATGTTTAGGGGGCCATTATCCTGCCAATCGCATAGTAACAAAAAGATTAGTCACAATGGCATTTATTAAGTACTTTCTGTACATGAGAACCATTGTATAGAATAATTTATTTAATCCTTACAAAAGCCCAATCAGGTAGGTATTTTTTATCACCATTTAATGAATGAAAATACCAAGGGAGAGAGATGTTCAGCAGACTTTTGCTTAAAGTCACAGAGCCAATGAAGGAAGAAAATAGGTTCAAACCCAGTTCTGTCTGACTCTAAAACTCCTGTTTTATCCCAAAACATCTACCTCTTTCCCATCAGATCTTTATTCCCTATTTTTCTGTGGATGTCCTTGCTGCTTACTTTTTTGACAAGAGTGAAGCCACACAACTCTCCTTTTAAAATGCTTTCATATTTTCAAGTGGTTGGAAAAAATCTAAAGAAGAGCAATATTTTGTGAAAAGTGAAAATTATTGGAAATTCAAATTTCAGTGTCCATAAATAAAGTTTTATTGGAAAACAGTGTACTGATTTATTTATATGTTGTCTATGGCTGCTTTCTCGCTACAACAGCAGAATTAAGCGGATGGGACACAAATTGTAATGCCCACAATCTGGTCTTTTATTAAAAAAAAGTCTGCTGACCCCTACTTTTCACCAACACTGCCAGCATCCAGCTCTCCATCAGTGGCAGAGCCCACACACACTGCACTGGGCTGAGGAAGCAGCATTATTGTGGGGAGAGAACAATGTTTCACTCATACCCCTGTCTTGTCTGTATTCAAGGCAGATAAAATTTTTTGAAAATGGAAATAGTATTGAAGAGCATCCTTACAACCTTCCTCTGGTCTGTGAATAAGGAATGATCTAGACTTTATCCTTAGAGAGAACTGTCTACTCTGACCAAGCACTTGTGTGAAGAGTCTTTTATTTATAATATCATTTACTCTTCACAACAACTTTGAGAAATATTACTATACCCATTTTACAGATAAAGCCACTGAGGCACAGAGAATTTAACCCATTTGCTCCAGATCTCAAGTGGCTGAAATCTAGATTTTTTTTCTCAAAACAAAGGCCATGGGTCATTTTTCTATACAACACTCCCACATTGGGGATCCCTTGAATTCCAGGATAAAAAACCGTGAACAAGAATTCTTAAATTATGTTTTTCATTGTTTCCACCTGTGACTCTAAAAAAAAGGTTAAATAAATAGGAGCTCTCTTGTATGAGTATCTTTCATGATCAACTGAGGAATCATATACCGCAGTGTGAAACAGTACCAAAGCAAGATAAAATCCTGCTTTTTTTCCCCCACCAAAATGGGACAGGAGGGGCTGTAGCAGACTCTCCAACTGCTGAAGTGGAGGAGGATCATTCAGAACTGCAAATTAAATCTGAAGTACTTTGCCAATTGACTCCCAATCGATTATTCCAAGTGTTTGTGCTGCAGAGAATGTGATTTCTCCCAGGGACGCTGAAGAGTGGTGCTTAATTATTCATCATGAAATTTAATTTCAGAGCTTGTAATCACGTAACTGTTTAAAATGGAATTTGTCACTGAAACATGTTGTGAGAAGATAGAGGATTATTTAACATCTACTCATCTCACTTCAAGATTGGTTTAAAATTGTATGCATTTCGTGATTTCATGACGGCAATCACATAAGGGCCATGTAAGCTAAACTCCTACATGTTTTCTGCTAATTTGGTTGATTTAGGTCATTTTCTATCGTGAATTGGAAAGGATAGTACAGGTTAGGGGATGTAGATACAGGTTTTTCTTTCCTCCCAAAGGTCCAGCTCCACAGAACCACAATTAACTTACCCTGAGCTCCTTGAGATGTTTAGAAAAATGCTAGCTGACAAATTGAGGCTAAGGTAATAGATGAGGAAGACACTAACTGAATTAAATGTTAAGGATGAAGTGATTCAAATTAGTTTTAATTTTAGTTAAAAGAGGCAAAACGATGCCTTTGAACTTGACAGTATCAAAGATTACTGAGGAATACTTTCATCAGAAAACTCCAGTCGTGGGTTTGGCTATAGCCAGATAACAGAGTGAGACATTCTACAAAGATGTTTCAGAGAGCCCTGCCTGGACACAGATGACAGAGGCAGAAAACCATTTCCTCAATGTGTTGATGAAAATGAAGTTTAGTGAAGCTGAAGTAGAGGCATTTTTTTTTAATCACTACTAAAACATAAATAAAATGCTAGGTCACTCCAGAAGTAATGAAACAACTACCATTAAAAAGAAAACCTGACAATTGTCTAGTAACCAATTGTAAAATTTAAAAATATCTAACTTTAGGTGATATTATAATTTTCATTACCTGAGGTTATATGGTTCAATGAATGACGTAGTTTTCACCCCCCCCCAAAAAAAAAGCATAAACATTTGTCCTATTGGGTATTCTCTCATCTGTTCCCACACAGCCATAAATCTGACCTTAAGGAGCAAACCAACTCACGTTTTAGCTTAAATCAGATGCACAGTCTTTTTTACACGGCCAGTGAGGCCCTGCATGATCTGGAATTCTGACATCTCCTCCTTTTCTCATGCTACTCTGCCCTCAACACTCTAGCTTCTCTTTTATGCTTCAAAGCCTATCATTTTTTCCTTTGTCCCTACTTTTAAGCCTTTTCATACACTGTTGCCAGAACCTGAAAAGTCCCAGCCCCCTCTTCATATGACTGGCTCACCTCTTCTGGGTCCCAATGTAAATGTCAACCCTCTGCCAAGGTCATTCCTTTAGCTCATCTAAATTATACTCTTCCTTCCCTCCATCCACTTTTCTCCCTCACTGCACCTTGTTAATGTCAGAGCATTTATAACAGTTTATAAGTAACATGTCTATGTGTCTAATAACTTACATAGTATCATTCAATCTGAAATTTGATTGTAAGTTCCATAAACTTTTTGGCACTGAATTTTATTTATCAACGTCTACCCACTGCCTGATAAACAAGAGGTGTGCAATGACAATTTGTTGAAGAAACTGATGAACTCACATGTCCCTTCCCATCTCCAAACCACTCCATTCACACACATTTATGGGTAATTGGCTAAATTCATGCCTTTAGAAGCAGTAGTGTGTGTGTGTGTGCATGTGCGTGTGTGTGTGTATGTTTTAAGACCTTTTATTGAGATATAATTGACATACAATAAACTGCATGTATTTAAAATGTACAATTTGATTTTTTTCTTATTAGTAATGTATATATGGCAATCCCAATCTCCCAATTCACCCCCCTCAATCATCCTGCCCCACCTCCTGTTTCCCCACTTGGTGCCCAAATGTTCTCTACATCTGTGTCTCTATTTCTACTTTGCAAACCGGTTGATCTGTACTGTCTTTCTATATTCCGCATATATGCGTTACTATATGTTTGTTTTTCTAACTTACTTCACACTGTATGACTGTCTCTAGGTCCATCCATGTCTCTACAAATATCCCAGTTTCATTCCTTTTTATGGCTGAGTAATATTCCATTGTATATGTGTACCACATCTTCTTTATCCATTCATCTGTTGATGGACATTTAGGTTGCTTCCATGTCCTGGCTATTGTAAATAGTGCTGCAGTGAACACTGGGGTGCATGTGTCTTTTTGAATGGTGGTGTTCTCTGGGTATATGTCCAGCAGTGGGAATGCTGGGCCATAGGGTAACTCTATTTTTAGTTTTGCAAGGAACCTCCATACTGTTCTCCATAGTGGCTATATCAATTTACATTCCCACCAACAGTGCAAGAGGGTTCCCTTTTGTCCACAACACCTCTCCAGCATTTACTGTTTGTAGACTTTCTGATGATGCCCATTCTAACCTGATACCTCACTGTAGTTGTGATTCACATTTCTCTAATAATTAGTGGTGTTGGGCAGTTTTTCATGTGCCTCTTGGCAATCAGTATGTCTTCTTTGGAGAAATGCCTATTTAGGTCTTCTGCCCATTTTTTGATTGGGTTATTTGTTTTTCTGATATTGAGCTGGATGAACTGTTTATATATTTTGGAAATTAATCCTTTGTCTGTTGATTTGTTTGCAAATATTTTCTCCCATTCTGAGGGTTGTCTTTTCATCTTGCTTATAGTTCCTTTGTTGTGCAAAAGTTTTGAAGTTTCATTAGGTCCCACTTATTTATTTTTGTTTTTATTTCCATTACTCTAGGAGGTGGGTCAAAAAAGATCTTGCTGTGATTTATGTCAAAGAGTGTTCTTCCTATGTTTTCCTCTAAAAGTTTTATAGTGTCTGGCCTTACATTTAGTAGAAACAGTTCTAAAACTAGTAATCACATTCTCAATAATATAATGAAAGGTAATTTATTTCTCCAAAGTTTCTTAAATCCAATTCATAGATGCTCTACATTATTCTAATTGTTAAGAGAGATAAACAAGTTTTAAGATACACTCTCCATCAACAAAAAGCTTGTATTTTATTGGAGCAACACCTGTGCTTTACAGGTACTAGATAATCAGATAATCACGCAAGATAATTAAATCAAGTGCTGAAATAGTGAGGAAACTAGAAGTGATTGTCAAAGGATTTAAAAGAATTGAGATAGGATATTAATTTGGTTAAACATAGGAGGAAAGAAAAGCCCCAGAAAGTATATTTTAGATGGGAATGCCAACACGAGGAATGACATAAAGGGAAAAGATAACATGCCATGTACCAAAAAAAGAGCACAGTTAGCCAGGATTAGAGGATATCTGTTGGGAAGCAGTTTATGTGGGTTTGGGTTGATAATGTAGCCTCAGGGAGGGACATTACTGCTAGATTCAGTGTGTCAATGTGAGTTCTTAGTCAACAAGTTGTCATTGTTGACGTAAGAAAGAGAGATGACAAGGTACAACTGAGGTTCTAGAAGAATCATCTAGCAGGTCATATTGGAGGACAAAATGTTCTCTGTAACAAGATAAAGAAGATGACTGAAGCAATGCATAAAAGATGGCAATGAAGACAAAAAAATAGGAAACAAAATATGCTGAAGGTTATCAGTAATTCCTTTCACCCGAAAAAAAGGAAGGTTTTATTATGCTGGAATAAAAGATGGAGAAATTTTAAGAGACTTCTAAACTAAGTTGTATTTTTCTTAATAAGTACAAACTTAAACAATAAGAAATAATTTTAAGTGAAAATGGATTCAACTTGAATAACCAAATGGCACACTGGCAACTTTTGACAAGCATTCCTCACACATTCACTACTGAAGTTATCAGCTAGAATGAACTTCTAATCAATCGACATTCAAAATAATATAAATGAGCAAGGAGTTTGGATTCAATTTTCCTTGACCCAGAATGTTTCAGCTTTATTTTACAAAATGGGCTTAAAATTTTGGGCCCTGTGAATAGCAGAAGCTTTCTTAGCTTGACATTAGTCTCAGATGTCATCTCATACCTCTAATTTATACCAAATGTGAAAAGTCTTTGAGAAGCTAAGCACATAGGTCTTTTTAATGGAGACAAGCTAGGAGGGAACACAGTGCTTTTTTGAGAAATTAGAGCAGGACTCTTTGAACCTTTTTACCCCTTCATGTTGCTGGTTTTATAAGTTTTGATTCTATTTCAATCTTTAGTATGTAATAGTTATTTGCATAAAGTCATCTTCAAGAAAAATTGCTCTTGGGAGTTAGAAAAAATGTCTGCTGCCTCATCTTAGAGCATCTTAAAAGTCACAGAAAAAAGCCAGAAGCCCAGAAAATGGTACTGACTCTGTTCAGCAAAATCTCTTTTATCATCTATGCGTTATAGACATTTAGAGGTCTGCTTTTCACAACAGATCACAATATCAGCAAAGCATGTTAGTACATGCCTTTCAAAAATAATGTACTACTATTTTTTAAATATAATGTATTGGCTTTCCCTCTTATCATAAAGGTAATTCCAGTATTCTGAAGCACATTTGGAAAATACAGAAAAACATAAACAAGAAGAAAATTTTTTGTGATTTCATCACCTAACTTAACCACTTAGTCTGACTCTAAATTGGAATCACACTGCACATTCCACTGTATAACTTTATTTTTTCACTTGATAATATATAATAAACATTTGCCATGCTTTTAAATACACTTCTCAAACATTTTTATTGGCTGTCTACTGCTAGTTGAATCATATTTTATTTTGCTAATCACCTATTGCTAGAAGCTTTGTGATTTTTTATTATAAATAATATCGCAATTAACATCCTTGTGCAAAAAATTGTGTATTTCTCGTTCTTAAGGTGAATTTCTAGGATTGAAATTGCAGAGTCAAAGGTGTTTATATTTTATGGACTTTCAGTATATTTCCCAAATTGCCTTTCTATTGTTCATAAAAATATAGTTTCAGGTTAACTTATTATCTATAGCCATTCATTTGTGACTATGTCACATGGCACTTAAGTTTTTATATGCTTTGCAATTCTGTCCTTTGAGCTGGTCAGCAATGCAAATTATCTTCTGTTGGGGTCTTGTACACATTCTGGGGTATGAATGCATGCTCTGTTCAGTTTCCTGGTTGCCTCCATTGGGGAGAGTCCGTGGGATCAGATGCAATACGATATTGAAGAGGTAGTCAAGGGCCAGATATCTAGGACTATGAGTTATATTTAAGAGTTGGGCAGTGGCTGTAGAATTTGGATTGTGTGTGTGTGTGTGTGTGTGTGCATGTGCACACGTACCTCTTGCTTAGACGTGAAAGATTGGGCAAATACGTTACTAACCAGGATGCACCAGGATGCACCACTCAGTGTGCAAAAGTGCAACCATACATACTGTCAAAACACTGACATAATGTCATTCTTGTTAGAAGTAGTTGCTACCCTGTGCCCAAGTGTCTTCCTGCCATTTGGGTAGTCCTAACTCTATGGCAGAATCAAGTAACCAAAGAGTTAGTACCTGGTATAGCAGTGCACTTCCAGAATGCATTTCCAGCACTACAGCCAGCATCTGCTCTTATCAGTTGATCCCTGTCTAGTAGAAATTGTAAATATTTTATAGATAATGCCTTCCCAAGGGGATAATTTTTAAGAGAATTTTCATAGTAGTTAAGGAAAGAAGTAATTGTAACTTGTCCCACTTCGGCTAGGGTAAGGGTAGTCAAGGAAAAGGGAACTAGAAAAAGTTGATTTAGGAATTAAAATCAAAGAGGTGAACTGAATGTGGAGGTTTAAGGTGGATACTTTGAAATGGTGGCTACAGAAGGCTTCTCTCAATTATTGATATGCAAGCTGAGCTCTGAATGAGAAAGGAGCATGGGGAAGAATATTTCTGGCAAAGGAAGAATAGTTACAGAGGCTGAGAGGTGGAAAAAGCTTGTCACATTTGCAGGCATCAAAGGAGAATAAGGCCACTGGCATTCCAGGAAGTGAAGTGGAAAGGGTGGGAGAGTGGAAGAAAAGAATAACACGGTAGGAGATAAGTACCTTCTTATGGTGGCAAGAATGATTTTCCTTAGATAGGGAGGGAAGACACCCCTACATGGCAGAAGGATTGGTCCAGGTGCATATAGGTCAGTGGATTTGGTACCAGACATTGAATGAACCCTAACCTGATTTTATTTTTAATAATGTTATTAGAATTATAAATTATCAATATCAATATTATTATTTTCCAGATACATCTCTTATCTTAATTTTTTAAACAGTTTTTCTCAAAATATTCATGTAGGCAAGGCAAAGAAATGCAGCCTGAATCACTATCAAGATATCTTAGTTGTATCTACAGTCAACTATAACATATTGATACATACACAATGTGTAATAACTAATGGATCAGCCACTGTGCATTTGTTCATTCAATAGATACACACTTACTGAACACCTACTATGTGCAAGGTATTATGCCAGGTCCTTGTATTATAGTAATAAAAAAAAATCAGGCACAGATTTTTGGGGAAAATGTCCCAGCTCTCTTTCCTTGGGTTCTTTCTGACAACAAAGACTGCTTGCTTGTTGGTAATTTACTCTGAGAAAAGATCCTAGGAAACTAGCGTGGGTTAAAAGAAAGGAGAGAAACAGGAAGGAGACAAAGGCAATTCAAGGACACATTATTAATCTAGCTACCACTGTGGGCCCTCAGAGGAATATGTTGAAGCACATCAGAATTTTCGACCCTGGACATGGACGTGGGGAATGTTACCCACCGTCTCCCATCTCCCAGTGGTCAGAGGTTGCCCAGAGGAGTGCTGACTCCCTTGCACCTCCAGGTACACCATGTAGAGTGTGGTTGATTGGGTACCTTCAGTTCCCCATGCTGAGAAACCAGACAGCCCAGGACGGAAAGTGCAGAAGGGGCGGTGTTGTGAGGGTACACCTGTAGGCAGCTGGTTTTAAACAGCAATAACTGTGGGTTTGGGGAAGAAGGGGCAGGGGCAGATGGTCCAAGGGTGAGAGCCTTCATGGTCCAGGGCTTATACTGCTTACATACACTCATCACAGAGCCTTAAAATATGTAGTTGGCTGCACTCTACAAAAGACTCTGTTAGAAGGGTCAGTGTTGGGTTGGCCAAAAAGTTTGTTTGGGTTCTTCGTGAGATATTACAGAAAAACCTGAAAGAAATTTTTGGCCAACCCAATAGTTTCCTAGGGCTGCTGAAACAAAATACCACAATACTGGGTGGCTTAAAAAAGAACAGAAATGTATCCTGCCATAATTCTAAAGCCTAAAAGTCTGAAATTAAGGTGTTGACAGGGCCATGCTCCGTCTGAAGCCTGTAGTGGGGATCCTTCCTTGTCTCTTCTAGTCTCTAGTTACCCAAGGTGTTCCTTGGTCTGTGGCAGCATAACTCCAATCTCTGCCTCATCTTTATATCCCATCTGGTCTCTGTTTCTGTGTCTCCATACGGCATTCCCTGTTCTGTGTGTCTCTGTGTCCAAATTTCTCTCTTCTTATAAAGACACAGTTCCTATTGGATCAAGGGACCACACTACCCAAGCATGACCTCTTAACTGATTACATGTGCAACCATTCTATTTCCAAATAAGGTTACATGAAAAAAAGTCAGTTAAGGAGACACTGCAACAACTACAGTGCGAAGAACCAAAATCCTAACTAATAAGCTGGTGATGAGAAGTGAGAGAAATTCACACCTCTGAGAAACACTGGGCAGGTGGAATAGAAGTTGGAGATTCAAAAGAGGAGGTTGCTTTCAAGTAGGGAGAAAAACTGAATTCAGCTTTAAACACACTGAGATAGAGGGGTTGAGGGTATTCAACCACAGACCTACTAAGTGCCTGAAGTTTAAGTTGTCTAACGTGCATCCTACTATTTTTCACGATAATTCGCTCAGTTGAAACTCTTATACACGCTGTGTAAATGAAGCCTCACAGAGTTAGAACTTTGTCCAGAGTGTGAAGGTCTTAATGTCTATGATATTCTTTAAAGTGAGGCAATTAAATAATTTTCAACATACTTTCTTTTCCTATCCTCTTTCTCTTCCTTCTTCCTGTGAAGGAGAAATGTTAGCTGCCATATCAGTAAACAAAGGATGTTGCAGCCATTAAGCCACCATACTATAGCCTCCCCAACTCAGGATGGAAACAGGATGCCCGCTATCCAGCAGTCAACTGCTGCAGCCGCCTCCAGAGACTCAGGATGAGAAAGCACAAGATCCTGGCCCCAGATAGCTGAGGTGCATGTTAAAGGAATGATTTCAGTGAGCCCAGACTCTTGCATCTTCCCATACATAGAAAAGCGCTAAATTCCTTAACTTGAGATGTATGGTTTTCTTTAATTAACACTGATCTTTTGATGATCTGACTACCTGGTCTTTGTTGCAAAAACTCCTGTATATCCTGGCTCCCCACCTTGCCTCTTTGGAGCAATTCCTCAAAGCTATCTGACAGCCTGTCTCCCAGGCTTGAAGTCCTCAGAAAGTCCACCAAATAAAACATAATTCTCAACTTTTAGGTTGTGCATTTTTCTCAGTCGACATTTCCATCTCCCTCTTTCACCTTCTGTTAATATATCTTTGTCTTGAATTAACCTTTCAGTATAGGTAGAAAATGTGCACTGGCCATAGTTGATGATTCATAAATGTTTTGGGAAAAAAGATCCTTATAAGTTATTTCTCCTAAACTCTGAAATTTGATTTTGAAATCACTTCCCAAGTAAAACCTTTGAACATTGTTATTGTATATTTAAATTTTTTAATACCTGCAAGTTTTAAAATATGAAATTTACTTCAGTAAAACCCCTCTATAATGATTTAATTTCAGGCTTTAAAAGCTACATTTCATCCTACCTGTTTTAAGCAAAAATAGCTGAAGCCAAATATGCTTTGCTTTGTCATAGTCCCACATGTACAAATTTTAATTAAGCATAATTAAAATCAGCCCCTTCTGTCTTATTTTATATTCCCATCTCATATGCTATGTGTTCCTTGTTCCTATTAAAAAGATGTAATTTTAATAAAAATCAACTTTTGTTCTTTTCTCATATGCTATGATTTTATAGCTTTTAAAACCATTATTATTAGGTTCAGGTGCTGGTGATTATTAATTCTCTATACTTTTCTTCCAGCAAAGATTAAGGTAAGATAAAGGAAATGACAATTTCTAACCTTGTCCAGCCTTGAAAAATAAGGCTCAGAATAATATTGGTGAGACTTTTGCTGGAATGACTGGATTTGAGCAAAAAGTGGGTTACTTCTACCATAATTCAGAAGGAAGGATGAATTTGTGTCAGGTGTCCCACCAGAAATCCCCAGAGATTTCCTAAGTACTCAGAGGTCTATTCCATTCTAGAAAACCTTCTCCTAAATGAGCCCCAAACTGAGCTAGCCTCTAAGAAAACTGGAAAAATCAAAGCAAATAGCTTTAATTTATTGTTATTTTTTCTTCTTGATGTTCATTGACTCTAAATTTTAGTGTAATTAAGACCAAGTGTCTCAATCTCTGAATTGCACAGAATGGGTTACTGGAATTTCTCAATGCTGATTTCTGACCCTCTGCGACCCAGAATGAGTTTAGCTCCAGCTGGGGTAGCTGAGATTTCCAGGCTGGTTACTTCAGCTACAAATAACCTTCTCTGTTTACCCCCAGTGAGCCACACAAATACCACAATTTTCTATGTATGCCATGATAACAGAAGGATGGGAAGCACTGGTTTAAATTATAGAGTAATGAGGAAAAATGCCAGCTCTAGATAGGCCTGCTATAAGATAAACCCAGTACATTCTCATTTAAAATAACATTATTTGTATCAGCAGTTCTTAAACTTTTCTTCATATTGGATTCAACTGCAGAGCTTTAAAAAATCTTGACACCCAGACTATACCTCAAACTAACTACAACAGAATTCCTGAGAGTGCAGCCTGGATGAGAAACAGTGGTTTATGGGATTCCTATAGGGAACAAATATGGGATTCTCTGAAACAGTCCTGATTTCAACTATTCTTTTACAGGAAAGCAAGTTATTAAATGTGGATCTAATATGTGCAAATTATGTGCATCCAAATAAGATTCAATTTTTATAGGTTAATACTATTTTTCACAACAAGAGAGTCACAAAGCAGGAGCAAAAATAGCTCTGACTTATTTGCTGAAGTAACAGCAAATCCACTAGAGCGGTAGATACAAAAAACTTATGCGATCACTTCAGTTTGATGAGTTTTTGTTTTTGGTATGTGACAACTGAAAACATTTTAAAGTTATTTTTTCTCTGTTAATTATTTTATTCGGACAGCCTATGAATTTTGCTGTTAATCAGGAAGGAAAAAGAAGGCATTGATTTGGATGAAGAGAATCACAGGAGCTCACACTGTGAGCACTTTTGTATTTTGCTTTGGGAGAGTGTGTGTGTGGGGGGGGTGGGGGGGGCAGGGAGCCTGGAGGATGACAGATTTAATTAAAAGAACTGATATTTTTTTTCTTAGATTGTGAACAGCCAAACAGTATACATCGTAAAGAAAAAGAAAATAAAAACAAAACAAAAAGCAACTGAATAATTATCTGGGAAGACTAAATTGTGGAAAACAAATTTGAAGAAGTGAATCCTTAAACACTAACTCGTATAATCACACTGAAGAATCTGTGCCTGTTATTTCAGTCACAGAAGAAATTTTGTTTTAACCGAGTATTTTAAAGTGTTTTATTGGTTTTAGTGGATGTATAAACCTACTGAATATATGTATACAATAGAATTTTATGTCAATTGCCCTAGTGACTCTGGGGTAAGAGTTCATTGGTTTTCATTAGTTTCTCATAGAATTATCTGACCCCAAAGTATTAGGAATCAAATTTTAATGGTCCAAAATTTATCATACAAATTACTATTTAAATCTAAGTCCTCAAGGGGTGATTTGTCTGCATTTGTCTTTTATTTCCAAATTTAGTACTATTTAAAATTAATGTAATGAGATATTGCACTATCAGGAAACAAAATAAAAATAATAAAAGTTGGCTTTGGTCCTTCTTTGGTTTGATTTTAGGAGAGAAGTACTGACAGTCAGTAAATATTCACTCTGGTAGTAGAGTGGTCATCAAGTTCCCAGAACCTCCTTTTGTGACTTTCTCCACAAGGAAGAAACAGCTGCAGATGCCGCATATGAAGGAAAGGAAAACAATAGCCATGACCCCACCAAAGAAAAGCAATAAGAAGGGTGTTGGAGGGCATTATGCTTAGTGAAGTAACTCAGACAGAGAAAGACAAATACCATATGATATCACTTATATGTGGAAGCTAAAAAGCACTACAAACTAGTGACTATAAGAGAAAAGCAGCAGGCTCACAGATACAGAGAACAAAGTAGTGGTGACCAGTAGGGGGAGGGGGGAGGAACAATATAAGGGGGGAAGAGTGGAAGCTACCAACTATTGGGTGTAAGATAGGCTACAAAGATGGATTATACAATACGGGGCCTATAGCCAATATTGTGTGATAACTGTAAATGGAAAGTAACACTTAAAATTGATAAAAAATAAAATATTAAAAAAAAAAGTGTCAGATACTGTAAGGTGAAAACCTAAAAACATATGCAACAAATTCCCAATCCATTCATTTCTGTTCTTTTGACTTGCTGTTTTTATTCTTTTTTGTTGGTTACAGCTGTGGTCTTTAGACAGATGGGCAATTACATATGTTAATTTTAATTTAACCTGTGAATAATGGTGATTAAGAGATCTATAACCCAGACATGATAATTAAGCACTCTCTGTATGAGTTCTAAGAGTGGAGAAAAAAGCCTTGGGTATCTATCCATTGGCCCTGTTTGTGAGCCCTCAGCTTCATCCAGCAATGATGACATTTCATTAGGGTTTATTTTCTAGTGTCAGTTTTACACTATGTTCCTGTCCATGTAAGGCTTTTCAGAAACAGCAGAGTTGTTGGAGAAAAATATCTTAACACACGGCCTTCTTGCTCTTTTTGAGGGGAAGAGGCAATGTGCATGGCAAGTAAGACTGACGGCCTGGAATACACATGTCACAGCTCATTTAATTAAAGATTTATCATTCATCATTGTCAGAGACCCTGAGGACCAGAGAGCATCACTGTCTGTGTCTCATGATCACTGGAGTCCTTTCAAGTGTTTAGAAGTAGATTACTCACAGCAAAACTTAGGGCAAGAGTAGGAATAATTTTGTCTTAACTCTTCTGAAATGGATCTTTTTTGGTTTAAAAAAGAGATTTTTGTATACAGCTGAGCTACATAGACCACAGATTATGCCTATGTTTAGAGGTTTCTGATGCTTTATATTTATTATTTTCTTATGCTCCCTTCCACCCTCATTGTCCCAGCAACTTGTGCAGAACTTACGCAAGGAGTAAGTAATCAACTCTTGTTATTGACTTGGTATGTACGTATGTATGTATTTTATAGTCACAATTATTTTCCTTGTGATGAGAACTTTTAAGATCTACTCTCTTAGCAGCTTCCAAATATACAATGCTAGTAATTTTAGGTATTTAAATTGACAAAATACCCATTTACAAACACTTCAAGGACATGACCCCCAAATCCCCAATTGATGTTGAATTATTTGCTACTGTTTTTCATAAACAGGTATCTTGCCAATGAGGTGTAGACAAATTAAATTCATTCTTTGAATTTTTGTTTACATTCTTGAATATTTCTTATCTTTTTCTTCAAACTTTCTTTTGAATCTTGTCTTGGCAATATATTTTAAATGTCCAAGAGCTCTGTGTTTATTTTCCTTTTTCTTAGTATCTTGTTCTTACTTTAGGGTGAAGAATCTTTTTAAATATCTCTGAGAGTACAAATTTTGTTTCTTAAGGTTAGATATTTCTTCCTCATTAAGAAAAAATATATATATATACTATATACTTGTTTTAGCTATATTTCTCTTTTGTCCTGAAGTCTTTCTTGAACTATTTGATGAGGCCCTGGTAATTTATTTATGTTTAGGGAAGCAGATGAAAATGCTGATTGAGTTCTTGGCACATGTGGACAGTTTATCACCTCCCAGTCAACTTTGTTTTAGGGTTAGCAGGCAAGATCCAACCATTACTGGGTGAGCCTCACAAACCCCAGAAAGTCTGAGCGGGGCTGACTCTGGGATGTCAGTAGCAAAATCGATTCCTTCATTCTCCCCAATTCTTCTAGTTCATTAACAAAATAAAAATTTTAAACTACTGACATTTTGCCTGGGAGAGGGAGATAATCTATGCTCACTGTCATCTGCACAAGAGAAATGATCTGAAATTTATAAAAAGCAGAAGAGATTGTTAAGTATTCTTTTAGTGCTCTCCTGGGATTTATATTTTATTGTCTGTACTATTTTACAATTCTTGGGGGCAGAGGTTAATCTTTAGATTTTTTGTTTAGTAGAGATACAAATAATTTCTGTCCAGTGGAACAGATAATTCCAGAGATTATAGTTTGTGTTCTGGATGGACATTAACCAGCTGTGTATCTAACCTAGCATGCCTACCCTACCATAATTTCTATTAAATTGCCTCCTATAACTTTGTTGGTTCCCTCATTAATTGAGCTTAATATCTTTAACATGTGTTCATTTTGTAATTATACGAGAGTCATGTTCTTACCTTGTGGAACATTACATTGAATAACTGTTAAAACCTAATCAGATGACCAGGAACAAGTCCGTGATCTGATAAAATAAGATTTACAGATTCATAGCCAGGGAGTACACTCCAGGAATTCTGCCGGGCCAGAGGGAGGAGGGAAGTGTCTTTTGTAAGGTCTGTTTTTTCACTGAAGGATTCTGAGGAGGAACTAAGGAGGGTAGTAGTCAGTTCAGAACTGGTTGCTCTTTCTGAAGCAGGTTTAAAAGAAACGGGATTAGGCACTGGGTCTTTCCTAAGGTAAGGAAGACTTAGCAATTCAATATCTCCAGTAGCAAATGAAAACTGCCAAATAGGTCCAGAGTATCACTGATAAGAAATGATAAGTAGTCATTCAAAGAGAGAGCTGTGATAGCATTTTACAACAGTTCTTGAGTGAAACAATGTTTTCTGTTTACTTTGAAGCTGGCTTTCTCTGTGTTTGTTTTCAGAGCCTGAAGAATGGCAAAGTGCTCTTTTCCTTTTCATTGTGAGCTGACTTTGCCCTTTCAGTCCTGGGTAGGGTTTTACTCTTTCCTGTCCTGAGAAGGTGAGAGGTAGAAGGTGAGGTGAATATTTAACACCATACCACCTTCACTTCATCTTTCTTTTAAATCCTATTATTTTTCTCTCTGATCATCTATGCAACATTCCATTTCTGAGTCTAGAGCAGGGGTCAGCAAACTTTTTCTGTAACAGGCCAAACAGGAAACCTTTCAGATTTTGAAGGCCAGATGGTCTTAGTCACAACTACTTACCTCTGCCATTATAACATGAAAGCATCAAAAGAAAATCCATAACTGAGTGGCTGTCATTGTGTTCTAATAGAAAAATTGTTTATGAAACCAGACAGTGGACTAGATTTGGTCCATGGGACAACAGTTGCCGATCCTGATCTAAAGTCTCTCTGTGTTTCTACCCAAGTTCTCAGCTCCTTTTTCTACCATTGTCCCCACAACATCTTTTCTAAGCTGTGACTTCCTTTGCTGAATCATCCTTCAACGCTCTCACTTGATTTTGACAGTCCAGAAATTTGTTGGAAGATTTACTAATATCCCATCTTACTTTCACCTCACTGTTACAACTCTTCAATTTCTTGTATCATCTGTTTAACGAGGTCTCTTATGAGATGGGAGGTAAGTTCTTATGCTCAATTTGTTATCTTGAACTGGAGACAGTATAAAAACTTTTTAATAAAGGTGACTCAAAATAAAATACTTGCATTGACCATTAGTGTATGCCTAGAATGATTATTTTATCATTATCAGCACTTCTTAAGGTTCCAAATTTGCATATTGCTGTACTATTGAATAATCTGGGCATAATTTTCCATCTAAAAGAGCTTCATACCAGAAAAGCTGGGAGCAGCTTTAAGAAACAGGTTTAAGGGAATAAATATATCCAATCAGAACAATAATGAGTATTAATGTACATTTAATAAATATAGGTAAATGTAAAGTGAGGCAGTACTGTGAAAAAGGTCTGATTCTAATAAACTAACTAGTTTATTATGTACACAGAAAAACTTTAAAATTGAATATTTCTGTTTGGATCTCAATTATCACCCCTCTTTTTCTCTAGGTTCTTTTATGAAGATACAGATACAAAATGCCAAATAGAGCTTAATGTACACATTTTGTAAATAATGGTTCATTAATTTTCTAAAGTACAGAGCTTTCTGAAAAATCTAGACTGGAGAGCATGTCTGGGATTTGAGGCCAAAGTAGGGACATGGTACTACTTAATGCAAACATACTCTTTGACCTCCATCTGTGGGAAGAGCTGAGTTTTCAAAGCAGATTCCAAATATACCCAGCCAGACACATAGACTGTTGCAAGCTTCCTCAGAAACCCAGTCACTGTGAGACTGAGGTATATAAGAGAACACATTGGGTGTCTAGGCTTGCCTCCAGAAAGAGAAATGGAGAGGAAGCCTTGGCTCGTCGTAATAATGCAAGAGAGAGTGAAAGAGTTCTTACTTTTGAGACACAGCACTGTTACCTACCTACTGCTAAAAGGACCAAATGGATATTAATCCATTACCAGCTAGATTAGTTGTTCTTTCAATCTTGCAGTAAACATGGGGCGGAAAGAGAAACAAGGATTCTCTTCTGTATTCTCCCCATTGTGGAAAGAAATGAAGATCTCTTTGTTTATGGTAAAAGAGAGGAGAGCTAAGAAGAAAAGGGCTCCCTCATCCCTGCAAAGCTCATAAAAGAAGATAAATTATATTATATAAATGCAACTAACATTCTACGAAACATTATTTAATCTGTAATACAGATATAGTCAGGTCAAAATCCTTTTTTTAACCTTAAAACACGTGGAAGATTTCATGAAAGAAAGCAAACTTGGGGATGATAAGTAAATAACTAAATACCTAGCAGAGTGAAATCAGTCATAAACTAGTTAACAACGTGCATAACTTAATGGTCTGACCATTTCAGAACGAGCAAATGGCAGCCTAAAGCCACATGTGCAGAACCTTTAAGGTGTCTTCTTCAATAGCACTTCAACCGAGTAATTAGCTTTGGACTCCAGCAGCCTGCAGCCGAGGCTGTCACACGCTGAGGATGCTTACGCACCACAGCATGACTCACAGAAGGTAAAAAGTGAAATGAATCATCTTGGCTCCTTGTCCTTATTTTGAAAAAAAAAAAACAAAAACAAAAAACCGGAACAAGCTCCCACTTCCACTTGAGATAAAATTGAAAGTGAAGCACCCATGTCCTGTGATAAAAGCGGTATTTTAAAGAGGTTTAGCTTTGCAGCTAAGATCGAATCCAAAATTACACAGACTTTATCAAGAGCCAATCATCCACTAAATTGCACTTTTTTCCATTGAATCAGTTCTGCGTCATACAGCAGCCTTATTAGACACAATATATATATTCACCAAGTTACCATTTTAGATATAAAAGCAAACAAAGGGCAAAATAATTGAACTCTATTTATCTAACCTGTAATTACAGGTGTGGAGTAAGAACCAAGTATGCCATTCCTTTGTGCTCCCAGCTATAGAATGTCCCTTGCCATTTAGCTCTACAAGGATCAGGTCACTAGCCCCTGCAGCTGGCTCCAACATTCCTTGAATAGAGTTCAGGGTGAAGATCAAGAACAAGGCACTGTGCGCTGGGAAAAACTGGGAGAACAGGCTTTCAGATAGGTATTTTCCGAAGAAAATTTTATCAACCCAATTTCCTGCATCTTCTCATATCTAGAAAAGCACTAAAATCAATAATGAAGATATCTACTTCTCATGATCAACAGCACTGTTCTATTGAGATTCTTGCCTGATTGCATGCACCCCCTTTGCCAAAATTGCATATATGCTGACCACCCCCCTTACCTCTTCAGAGCAGTAGCAGTTCCTCAGAGCTATCTGAGAGCCTGTCTTCTGGGCTATAGTCCTTCGTAAGTCCCCAAATAAAACTGAAACTCACAATTCTCACTCTGTGCGTTTTTATTTCATTCAACAGTGCAAGCCATTCACTTCATTCATCCTTTCTTAAATGTTATTTATCCTGTTTGTCCACAGCAAGTTGACACAGAGTTACTATCCAACTATCACCCCTTTCCCACCATCACCATTGTACTCAACTTAGATGTTATCAAAAGGAAATAACAATTCATTGGATTAAAAAAAAAAGGTATGTTACAAGACAATTTTTAAATTAACAGCAAAACCATAACTCTCATACAAGTACAAAATGAACATGGAGCAAAGATTATAATATTAATTAATGAGGGAATAAGCAAAGGCCTTAGAAACTGGTTCAAAGGAGAAGCCAAAGAGAAGACACATACAGAGGCAATACAGCAATGCTGAATTGGTGTGTTAATAGATGCAAAACTGGCTTCTTTCTCAGGGGTTGGGAGAATCAATACACCCTCACAGAAAAAATGTATTTGCATATCTATGGATAGGAATAATTTGCATCAATATCCGTTTTCTACAACTTACAGAACTATGAAATAGCTAAAAAAAAAAATGAAATGTACAAAGTAGATTCAGATATTGTAGAAAGCTGTGCTACATAGTAGTTAGCATTCCATAAAACATTCAATCTTTTTTTGTTTCCTTTAATTTCCTGACAGGAACAAAACTAAATTTAGATTTCAGTTTAACTAAAACCACTAAACAGAATATTATGTACATGTTTAATAGGACCATACACATTTCACCTTATACTATTTTGTGCATACGGAAGATATACTCAAAGTAAGATAACTTGCTTTGTAAATACTAATGAAGCAGAAGTCTTCTACTATTCATTGACTTCTTTATTATTATTTCTTATACACTCAGTCATCAAGATCTGCCCTGTTGATTCTCCTCTTGTAAGCTCTCTTACACCTCCCCATTATTTTTCATTTTCATGGCTACCTCCTTAGCCCAACTATTCAGTCAATAAATCACTGAACAGTTGGGTTACGATAACCAATGAGTCTTGTTTCCTTGAATTTCTTTTTACTGTGGTGGACATGATACTGCTAGATTGGAAATACCATCTTCACGGGAATCTCCAATCCAAAATCTTTTTAAGACTTTTTAGGCTTACATTCAAGGGCAATTAGTTAATAGAAAAGCAACCACAAGATGAATGAGTCACCTTAAATCCCTTTTTAAAAACAAACCGTAGCTAACTAAAGAAAGGAAACAATCAAACCTGATGTATGGTGAATAAAATCCAAATATGTTAACAGGTATGTAAAATAGAAACTCTTTACAAAAGAGCTTTAGAGGCTACTAAATTCAATTTCTTAAATTCTTTCTTCTTTAAGGGATAGAAATGATTTTTAAAAGAGATTTCCCAGGTTCACTAAAATCCAAAATTCTTTGTGTTTACTGTGACAATATGCTATAGCTTCAGAGTGATTCAGAAGACCTTAGTTGCAGATGTGGTGCATTACTTCTTAGCTGTGTGACTCTGGTCAAGGTGTTTAGCTAGTCTCAGCTACATTTCTTCTTTTGTAAAATGGAGATAGAAATGATAACCTTACTTACCTTGAGGGTTACTGTAAGAATGACTGGAGATTGTGAATACTGAGACAGTTACTAACTGATAAAATATTGTTCAAATAACAGCAACAGTGCTAACTTTTGCCTCTTCCACATAATTTATTCTTCACTGTACAAATTTTGCAATTACCAGTGACAGAAACTGATAATAATAAGAAGCTAGAAAGTACACTGCCTAAGTTGAAGTTCCTTCTGCCATTTTCTTCTAAGAAATACACACAGTTGTTTTTTGTTCCAAGAATGAAAGTTACATTGGTGCCTAGGGTTCCATGCATAGTGTGTCAGTAGATATATAGTTTGATGTGAACGTTTTCATCAGTTTATTACTCACAATGTTACTAAGTTACACTAGATTTTGATACTGAATTTCATTTATAAGAATATTCAAACAGAAAACTTGGAAATAGTTGGAAAATTTTATTCAGAGTATAACAAGAGTTTTTTTTTTTTAATTCATTAACTTAGGTCCTAATTTAGAAATACAAGTACACATTGTGTCAAAACAAATCACAACAAATGACTATGCAAAATGCAATGTCTTATCATCTTCAACTACATATCTTATTTAATCTAAGTGAATAAAGTGTTAGCAAAAAAGTTGAAGGTGATTAATATCTTATTAAATATCTACTATGTGTCAGGCACAGTCTTGAATTGCCCTGTGTTGGGTTAAACTCTGTGGAGATGCTTTATTGAATTAATAAAAACTATGAATGAGCACATTATTAATTGAGTATGTGGAGGTCTCACAAGGCATACTTTTACACAAGAATTTGAGTGCAAGTAATTTATTCTGGAAGTGACTCTAGGAAGCACTCTGAACAAGTA
The DNA here is from genome assembly GCF_030028045.1 of Hippopotamus amphibius kiboko. Classification (NCBI taxonomy): domain Eukaryota; kingdom Metazoa; phylum Chordata; class Mammalia; order Artiodactyla; family Hippopotamidae; genus Hippopotamus; species Hippopotamus amphibius. Next base: position 142,833,613 of record NC_080190.1, on the reverse strand, counting down.
TGGAAGTGAGACTAGGCAGGGAGGACAAGCAATAGGGAGTCCTTTATTGAGCAGGCTTCCTCTGTGGGCAGTATAGAAAAAAGCCAACTTATACCCCTGTTGTAAGGAGATTGTAGGAAACATGCCTCAGAGTTTTTCCTTTAAGAGGTAAGAGGAAGCTGGAATATTCATTCACCAACTCCTGCTCCTCACTGGTTAAAGATTTCTACTCTAGCATTAACCCTTTAGAACCTGCAGAAGTGCTAAGCATACTTGAGGTCAGAGAATACCCTTAAGCAGAAAGACACAGGAAGTCACTGGCCTGAAGGGAACCATCTGCTGAAGTAGACCACAGGGACATGGGTCGGACACCTATAGCATCTACTACATTAAATCAATGAAACTTTTCATTATGAGAATCATTGAGGGGACACCAAAGAAACCAAAAGACTAATGCATTTCATGAGTTCAATCTCTTTTTCATGTACAGACCATGTGTCAGGTATTGAGCTAGGTACCAGGAGGACAATAAATAATAGGACACAACCTGTGTACTTAGGGGTCTTATGTCAGCATGCGGAAGTATGCACATGCCAAGCTAAGAGATGTAGATTTAAAGAGTTACAGAAATTGAGAGTAGATGCAGTCCTGATTGAGAGCCTCCTAAACAAGCAAATGTAAGTGAAATTAATACTGAAGTATTCAGATAGGAAGAAAAATGAAAAAAGAAAGAAAGAAAGAAAGAAAGAAAGAAAGAAAGAAAGAAAGAAAGAAAGAAAGAAAGAAAGAAAGAAAGAAAGAAAGAAAGAAAGAAAGAAAGAAAGAAAGAAAGAAAGAAAGAAAGAAAGAAAGAAAGAAAGAAAGAAAGAAGGGAGGGAGGGAGGGAGGGAGGGAGGGAGGGAGGGAGGGAGGGAGGAAGGAAAGGAAAGGAAAGGAAAGGAAAGGAAAGAAAGACAGAGAATGGAAGAAAAGAAAAGAAAGAAAAAGAAAGAAAGGAAGGAAGGAAGGAAGGAAGGAAGGAAGGAAGGAAGGAAGGAAGGAAGGAAGGAAGGAAGGAAGGAAGAGAAAAGAAAGGAAGGAAGGAAGGAAGAAAAAGAAAGAAAGAAAAAGAAAGATAGATTGATTTCAGACAAAAAGAATGATCTGAGCAGGGAGATATCCTGAAGCGAGGTTTTAAAAGTGAATTGGTTGCAGGATTGAAGAGAAAAGACAGGAGACGAGACCTACTGTGCGTAATCTGTTGCTGATATGTTGAAAGCCTGGACTAGGATTGTGGTAATGGAATGGAGCAAAGGTATGGTAGCTACTGTCCAATGGCTCACTTTCCACCCTGTTCAATCTTCTACTAGCATGCCTTTCAAAACTGAAGAGGCTGGACTCCTTGAAATCACACTTTAGGCTCCCTTCCAGTTAGAGGGCCACATGTGATCTGGATAAATATAAAGGAGAACCCAAATATGGCTGAAATTAAAGCTTACATCCCTGAAAACTTATTCTTAAGTTCATATCCACACCCACTTCCCTTGTGTCAACAGTTTTCCTGGCCTTTTAGCTAGATCGACTTACTTTCTGACTTGTTTTTCATTAAGATGAACGTGGGAATTCTAGACTAATATTTTAGTTCCAAATCTCTCTAGATATTGGTCATACTCTATGCTTGTAGCATATTTCTTGAAAATAGAAAATTTTATGACCAAGCTTCTATCTTATCCTGCAGTCTAGGTCTCTGTTCAGAGTGCAGCTCTTCTGGAAATAAAGTAATGATTTGTTACAGAAATTTTCCATGGGGGTGAATTTCAGGTCCTAAATTGCATAGCTGGATCCCTCTTGTCATGTTTCCTCTCTACCCTTCCACTAAAAATTTTGCTGGGTGTCTACCAGTGATCCTCTTTGATAATACTTTACTGCCTAATAATACTGCTGTTTTTTGCATATTGCCAATATACCTGATGCTACAACTATTTTGGAATGTTCTTCTGTCACAGTAGATACTGTTGATGCCTCACTTTGATTGCCAGATAAAATATAGGCTACAAAGTAAATCTGCATTTTGGATTCAATTTCCATTGGCTATTTTTTTTTATCACATCTAACAGGTAAGAACTTTAAAACATCTTTTTTTAGTTCACATGTAGGAACAGAAATTCATGCAGTGATACACTTACTAATTTCCTTTATTCATTCAAACATTTACTGAGGGTCTGCCATGTACCAGACACTGTGCACTAGGGTTCCAGTGATAAGCAAAACCATAAACTGCCCCTCCTTGAATGAAGTTATATTATAGCCCAGGAACAAAGATAAATTGAAGTGTCAGGTCAAAAACACCAGGGTGTACTTGGCCCTCATGAAATGTCAATATCTTTCCTGTCTTGATTTCTCTCTACTCCCGTGCCATTTTAGGACTTCTATTTCTGCTCTTAGGCTTTCTTCTTAGCAACCATAAGTAACTTGGTTCTCACTTATGACCCTAGATCTTGCATCAAACTCTTTGTAGCTATTTCTGATTTAAGAATCTAGTTCCATCAAACTTATGTTTCTTCACCATTTCTCACATTCTGCCTTGTAATATATATTTTTTTAACACATCAGCAAATGCGGTGAGAAAATTTTTCAGTAACTCACTGAATTGATAGCTTTGGGAAAGTAATAATTTGTTCTATTGTTGAAAGATTGAGATTGATACTGCTCCCCTAAAATGAACTTCAAGCCCAACTGTAGAGAGTTATTCTTGTATGTCAAATTTTGAGTGGTTGTTTTCTCCCTCCTTTGCTTTTCTCTATTATAATTTTTCCATGGGGGGGAGGGGAACAGCAGCAAAATTCATTTCATTTAAATGAGGTAGGGCAGTAAGGAGTGAGGACTGAGTATGACCTGCATTAAAAAAAGAAGTACTGAATTTTCGCTTTAGTTTGGCATGGTTTAAGTCCTACTACTCGCTGTTTATACCAATAAATATGGCTGCTGGACAGAGATATAGAACTGGAAGAAGCAGGTGATATATTTATAAAAAAAATATAGATCCAATCCATTTCTGTTTAAGAGGAACTGAAGCCTTAGAGAGCTCATTTTAGATCTCTGTGATATATATGTTCAATAAAATATATAATTTTATTGTAAGGAAAGGCTAAAATTATTCTCTGGATTCACTGCAATAAGTTCATAGCCTTGGGATATTTTTTTTTTCTGTAGAAATAAAATGATATGATTTGAAGCTTGAACAGGATCCCACTGGGAGGCAAGATGAGCAGAAATGAGAAAAGTACTGGGGGCAGTAGATCAGAAGATACTCTTTTAAATGTCCCAAGGGACAAAAAAACAGCTAGAGGAAATATCTTAGCCAAGGAAGCATAAGTGAAGAGTTGCATGTGCTTTAGTAACTATCACAAAGACACCAAAACTCATGACAATGCCTGCCAATATTAAGTGATAATAAGGTCCTACAGGTTTGATTTAAACTTGGCCACAGAATCGCATAGTATAGTAGTTTTCTGCCCCAGGCTACATCCTCATCGTTCTGATTCCAACAGTCTGGAATGAGACCAGGGTAACAATACTTTCAAAAATCATAGAACTCTAAAGTGTTGCCATGTTTGGGAAATACTAGCATAATAAAACCCGAAGGTCTGAGCGGGGATGAATAAATTTAAAACATATGGAAAGGAGTACCTGCCATTTGCTTCAACTACCGCCATTCCATATTTTACCATTAAGTGCACATTTTGTATTTGTTAATGAGTTGCAGACAGAAAGGAACAAAACAGTGGGAATTTCATTTTAGGCTTATTAATAAGTACAGTGTCACAAAATGTGTCATTCTATGTTGTCCTTGAAGATGAACATGTATGTAATAGTTCTCTCTATCCAGCCTATTTCAAGTAAGTAAACCTTGTGTGCTTGTGTAAGTGTATATGTGTATATGTATGTAAACATTTATGCTTTGGCAAGTGTGAGATTTGTTTTGATAGACTAATCTGAGCTTGAGGAAATAAACCTAAAAGAATTCTGATCTGAAAATATGCTGTTTTTCTTTTTCTTCTACTTCATCAAAACTAATTCAAACAGTAAAAAGGTACAGACAAGACTCTGCTGAGTTGTAGATTCCACTTTCTTATCCACTAGTTCCCACATTTGTTGAAGACAAGTATTTCAGATGGTCACAGATTTGAAAATGGGGCCAAAGGAAAATCAGAGGTCTAATATAGATGTTTTATTTGTTCTTCGCCTTTTTCCTTGTCCCTAGATCCTGTATAGGCAACACATCTTTTTCGCACTGATATCAATCCAGTTAATTATTTCTCTGAGCTGAGGGTGCTCCAATGGGATTATGAAGGACATTTTATTATGTCCTTCATAATAGAAATTAGGTCAAATTCTGTGTGTATCAGGGCAAGATGGGAAGGGGAGACTAAGGAGACTGATAAGAGTCACAGCTAAGGTCACTGATTTTTATCTGTTTTTCTATACTGTTGGTATTCCTTTGAAGTAACACATTGTATTTTCCTCAGACCCCTGTATCAGTTTTCAGACTAGGATACATATTATTGCTGATGACCGTGTTCTATGTGGTGGCCATCTCTTTAATCACTCTGAACTGCATTTGATTACAATTTGCTTCAGGGATTAAGGAGTCATCACATTAGATCTCTTCACTGTCTCTTCACTTTCTATTTGTATCAAAGTCAGAACTATTCTGCTCTGAAAGCACCTCATCACATTGTTTGCTATGTTTGCTCCATAAGTTTAGCTATTGATGTTCTGGAACATTTCTCTTGTTAGGTTCTTCCAAAGAATAAATTTATAGGTCACCATTATAGAAAATCTCAAATGTCACATGAGGAAGCTTCCCGTAAGATGCTAATGTTCCTCTCCAATTCCCATCATTGCTGATATCTGTCACATATTGAGGTTTCTTTAGACAATTGACATTCTGTGCAATCTGCTCATTTAAAATTTTACTGACGGAGCTAAGATATACCACTGTGATACTATGTGACAAATTAGAGTAGCTATGAAACTATTAGATTTACTTTTGTGCTCTTACATGATAGTTTCTGTATCACTCTCTAGTAATCTTTTTCAATTCTCAGAATTTTGCCTTAGATATTTGTTCTCTTCAATACATTTTATTCCAGCTGGACTTCATGTTAGACGTTGCTATGATAGCACAAATATATTTACTATTTAGAGTATTTCTAACAGAAATAAACTTACTAGGGCCTTCTTGGATCAATGTGTTGTTTCACTTGCAAATAATAGTGAGAAATTATTATGTATTTCTACTTTAGAGTCCATGTTCTCTAATTAAAGCCCAGAATGTGATATTCAGGGGATACCAAAATCTTTCCATACACTGAGCTTTGCTTCAGGTAACCTTTAAAGACAGCATCTTAGCATTTTAGAAATGGTATGTGGTCAGGTATAAACACAGCTTGGTTCCAAGCCCTACTATTTTCTCTCTGTGATCTTGATCTACAGTTCAATTTGGTCTCTATTCTCTTATCCATAGAACAGGGGAAACAATGCCTGCCTTGTAGGTATGTTCTGTGGATTAAAATAGTGTCAGGCTCATTAAATGGACTCAAGTGATGATGGCCAATGCAGCATGAGATCTTTAATTCTGGACATTTTACTTTCTCTTCTCAGGTTCATCTATGCTTGATTCCTTTGGCTTGTTATTGAAAAAAAAAATGCTAACATTTTCATTGGAGAAATCTCTTGTTGTGCTTTTTGTTTCCCCTTGACAAGTGATCAGCTCTTCAAAACATTTTATGATACTTTCATAAATAATTTTTCTAAGCAAATTATTTTATCTGAGTTACTTTATGACAGAGGTATTTTCGTTGAGTGTCAACATTTTAAAAGAAGCCATTATTTGGTTTGTGAACCTTTGAAATACAATATTAATACTCAACCAGGGTAAAGTAATCCATTTTAAAAGCCCAACAGAGTTTTGAAGGTAATATCTTCAATATTTCTTGCCATCTGGATAGTAAATGATGTCCTGAAATTATAAGGATAATGTCTTTCAAATATATGTTCAAATGACCCTGAACCACCTGCATATGTTAAATTAGATGTAAATTTTATTCATTGTATTATTCATCTGTTTATTATAGTAACTGGCCTAGCACATTACAGGTGGTTAAGTACATCACAAATAATTTCTGACTGACCTTTCTATTTGCATATAAATTATTGAATGAGTGGACAGTTTAGCTACAGATTGATGCTAGTAGTGTAACTAAATCATTTTCATAATGCTTAGATTATAGGTTTACTTGAGCCACTTCCAGCTTTGGAAAAACATTATGAAATATAACAACACAACACAGGAGAAATTTAGCCACAGATAATTACCAGTAGGGATGTGATGAGACACTCTGACTGTTCATGCTGGTCTCTGAGTGTAACTTTCCTTATGGTTCCAGCTACAAATGGGTCCCAGAGCACCAGGACAATGGAATACCCATAGTAGTGAAATAGGCAAAAGCCAGTCTATGTGTTCATCTGGGACAGACTACAAGAGGGCAGTGTGTCCCTGTTTGAGTGTTCACTAAGACTGTCTCTTTACCACATACACCATGAAATAAGGCATAAAGCATTTGTATTTCTAATAGATACCTGCTTGGGTTAACAATTTGGAAATGTCTCAGTTGAAAGACACACTTGTACATTAGAAAAGTCTAGAGGAGCATCTTTACCCTTGGATAAATTATATACTTTGTGAGTTGAACCAAAACTGATTTCACCCCTGCCCCGCCAAGTAACATTATTTACAAAGTTTTTTTAGCAAAGTGTTTTTCAGTCATAAAGCCAGAACTCTATTCAAACAAATTGCTTCCTTAATATTGATTTCATGTATAAGAATTGGATAATTACATAAAAATCCAAGTTGAATCAGGAAAACAGTTTTCCAATTAACCTTGTGCTGAATGTAATTACAGGTGGATATTTAAAACCAACTGAGATAGCTATTTACAAATTTTAATTGTCTTTATCTTGAGAGTGGGAGAAGCAAAGTTATACTACTTAATGTTATGGTGGTATGCCAAGGCTTTGAAAGGTTAATTATAATGCTAAGAGTAAGCTTTGATTAAATAGTAGCTTCTATCACTTATAACCATTTCCTTTTTTATTAAATACCGTTTATCAAGATTTATTTGGGGGGGAGGGAGATGTCTTTCTTGTATAAACTCTACAATTGTCTCTACAGTGAATAAAATTGGACTGATCAGAATTTGGACCTGTTGTTATAAAGAAACAAATGACAGACATAGTATATACAATAACCTTACATTTATAGCATTCTTTTCTGATCTTCTTGTAGATACATACTGTCAATGCAGAACTATAATGCCTGCTGCATTTAATTCATAAAGGAGAAATAAATATTATTCTGTAAACTATGCTCAATATTTCTAGAGAAACTGAATAAAATGGAGGATATTTTTTAGATCTATTTTACAAGATAGAAAATCAAGTCTCAGGAAGGTTAAATAATTTGCCAAAATGACCCAGCTAGAAGGAGGCAGAGCTAGAATTAAAGACTCCCTGTGTAAGAAACACCAAGAAAAGATAGTGTGACCTAATTTATTAAAAGCTATTGAGATCTTAGATAAGGCCAAGAAATGCCTATTAAAATTGGTAAAATGGAGGTATTTCAAACTGTAATGAGAATAGTTTCAGAGGATTGGTATGGGTTGGAAACTGGATTGGAGTGGGTTGAAGAAGAACTTGGGGTTGAAGAGGCAGCAATCTCAAGTGCATAAACATTTCAAGTATGACCATAGAGGTACAAAGGTCTTGAAATAAAGATCATCAAAGTGGAGCAACAAAGAGAACCCTTTATTTGCAGCCTTCTGAGAGTTAGCAACAGTGTTCTATGTTCCAGGCACTTGCATTGGTCTGAAGTAAGAAGGTATAAGGACACAAGAATGCAGTGTGAGTCAAAGCAAATGTTTTGTTTTCACTTCTCAGAAGTAGAAGCTTATGGATATGCAAGTCTATAAAAGTACATCTGGTGGGTTTGAGTTTAGCATGAACAATGAACAGCTTAGCAATCAGAGTTCACTCTTTTCAATTGAGCAATTAAAACTAAGGCTAGGGGTTATAATTCTGGGGGTGGGGGATCGCAAGAAATAGAAATGAAGCCATAGCTAGAGGGATTTTTAAAGATGAGAGCTATTAGAACATATTTCATGCTGTAGAAAGATATCCAAAACAGAAAAATAGTCCTCTGAGGAGGGGAGAAAGGACTTAAGCGTGAAGTGATGACTCTGAGAAGTCAAGTAGAGATGATATCCAAAACTCAGTGGAGGGATTAGCTTTTAGGGGGAGGAGGCTCAAGTTTTGTACACATGAGCTGTAAGATGTTGGCTAAGGCAAAGTATCTATCAAGATCTAAAGTGTTTTTTAAATCTATAAGATGTAGGAGTTGGATTATATTTTTTCTAAAGCCCGTTCAAGCCCCTATAGTTTATGATTCTACGCTAACAAATTACCTCTCAGAAATTATTATAAAATTTTTTTAACAATCTTCTTTCTTATGTTCTTCATCATTGGAGATAAGACTTCACCACTAGCTTTGTTATCTTGGGCAAGTAACTCTGCTCCAGTTTTCCCATTAGTAAAATAAATACCTACCTCACAGGATTGCTGTGAGCTTCAATAGATAAAAAGATAATCTGTCTGCTCGGGATACTGTCTAGCACATGGTAAGTGCAATAAATGTATAGCACAGGAAACTATACTCAATATCTTGTAATAATCTATAAGGGAAAAAATTTGAAAAAGAATATATACATGTATATTTATACATATACATATGTATAACTGAATCACTTTGCTGTATACCTGAAACTAATATAACATTATAGATCAACTATATTTCAATAAAAAAAGAATTTAATTACAAAAAAATAGAGACTATTACTATTTTTATTCCCAGGTAAAGCCATATTAAACAATGTAGGTCTCACCTTGCTGACTTAGCATCTAGAAAATTCCCTTACCATTTAACAAGTTATTACTTTCTCAAAGTTATCCATTTAATGAGTTAGTGAGAGATTCCCTCACCACAATTTGCTGATGTGTTCAAAAATATGTATTAGAAGGCAGGATGTAAGAAATGGTAGAGAAAATTAGATTGATAAGACTATATCCCTGCATCAGAGGTAGTTATAAAGACTTCAATGCAAGACAAAGGTTTAAAAGTAAGAACCAAGTTACTGATGGATGCTAAGAGGAGAGCCTAAGAAACTGGAAGAAGGGAGATCAGTGATGTAACTCCCACAATGGAGTAGGAGTGGAGAAAGATCAAGACAGGAAGGAAATCAACATTTCCTGAGGGCCAAGTATATGCTGGTGTTTTTGATTTGTCATCTCATTTTACCTTTGTCCTGGGCTATAATGTAAGCCATGCAAGGAGGGATAGTTCCTGCTATTGCTTACCATTGGAACCCCAGTGCACAGTGCCTGGTGTATGACAGACACTCAATAAATTTTTGGATGAATAAATTAAATTAGTAAATCCACACCTGTATGAATGTCTCTTTCTACTACAAACCTAAAAAGATATTTTAAAGCTCTTTTGACCTGTTGGATATAATAAAAAGCTATTTGATGGAAACTGAATCCATTCAAATATAGAACTAATAGTGTGGGATTTATAATAAAAATAAATATAATTTTTATAAACTTTAATGTTATATCCACTCTAAAACAGTGTGAGTCAAAGGAAGTGAAAAGTGTCAATTTCCTCATCTATCAATTATAATTTTGACAACTCCAACATCTTAATTTTTATTCTCAATTTCAGAGTTACCTCTAAAATCTCATTCTTTTGTGGTAAAGAATTGTGTACTAGAAGTTAAGCAGGTCCTTCCTTTTTACTTCAGTTCTTTTTCTATTAAAAGTTATTTTTAATGTATTTAAAATTGCATTTAAAGTTTATCCCATTTTTAGACTTGTGGGTGGCCAGGATGGCAAGTAGGAAGACCCTGAGATCACTTCCTCCCACAAGGACACCAAAAATGCAAGAATTTACAGAGCAACTACTGATGAGAACAACCTGAAGACTAGCAGAAAATATTTTGGACAACTAGAGATATAAAGAAGGAACCACAATGAGACAGGTATGAAGGTTGAAGATGTGGTATAGGCAAGACCCACACCCCCTGTTAGGTGACCCACAAATAGGGGGATAATCACAATTACAGAGGTTTTCCACAAGGAGTGAAGGGATCGATACCAATATTGGGCTTCTCAGGACAGGGGTCCTGTACAAGCCCAAGGAATGCCTGGCTTTGAAAGCCAGCAGGGCTTGCATATGGGAGGGCTGGAGGGTTGTAGGAAACAAAGATTCCACACTTAAAGGGCACATGCCAAATTTAACATGCTCCAAAATCTAGTGCATAGGAAATAATTTGAAAGGAGCCTGAGTCAGACCCACTTCCTGATGATGGAGAGGCTCCTGGAGAGGCAGGAGGCAACTGGGACTCTCTCTGAGGACATGAACGTTGGTGATAGCCATTTTGGGAAGCTTGTTCTACCATAAGGACAATGGTCCTGGTCAGAGCAATTTTGGAGTCCTCCCTTTAGCCTATTAGTGTTGAGGGTTTACCTGCCCACCAGCCAGTTGGCACCAGTACTGGGACTTCATTGGCCACACAACCAGCTGCACTGGGACCCAGTCAAGCCTACCACAGGGCTGGCACCTGACTCAGGACCCCCACACCCACAGCCAGTTGCCCTAGGATTAGGCCCACCCACCAGTTGGTTGGCACCAGCCCCAAACCCCATGGGTCCCACAGGCAGCCATGCTGGGAGCCAGCCATGCCTACCAGTGGGACAGATGCCACCACACAAAGAAGAACCTGGCAGAGGCCAGCCTTGCCTACCAGTGCACCCACAGTATTCAGCCCCCCCAAAACAGAAGGGCCCACATAGAGAGCATCCCTAGACTATATAGCTCTGGTGACCAGAGGGAAGTGTGCTGCTGAGCTCCATAGGATGTCTCCTACATAAGGCCACTTTTTCAAGCTTGGGAAAAGTAACTGACCTATCTAATATACAGAGATAAAAATAGAGAATTAGGCAAAATAAGGTAACAGAGGAATATTTTCCAAAAGAAGAATCAAGACAAAATCCCAGAAGAAAAACTAAGTGAAATGGAAATAAGCAAACTATCCAGTAAAGAGATTAAGGTTATCTTAAAGATGCTCAATGAACTCAAGAGAAGAAAGGGTGAGCAGAGTGAGAAATTTAACAAAAAGAAATATAAGGAAGAACAAAAGAGAGATGAAGGATACAATAACAGAAATAAAAAATACTTTAGAATGAATAAACAATAGATTAAATAATACAGAGGAACAGATCAGTGAGCTGGAGGATAGAGCAGGAGAAATCACCTAAGCTAAACAGAAAAGAGAAAAAAGCATTAAAAAACAAGGATAGTTTAAGAGACCTCTAGGGACTTCCCTGGTGGTGCAGTGGTTAAGAATCTGCCTGTCAATGCACGGGAAATGGGTTCAATCCCTGGTCTGCGAAGATCCCACATGCCATGGAGCAACTAAGCCCATGCACCGCAACTACTGAGCCTGTGTGCCACAACTACTGAAGCCCATGCACCTAGAGCCCATGCTCCGCAACAAGAGAAGGCACTGCAATGAGATTGTACACTGCAACAGAGAGTAGCCCCCACTCACTGCAACTAGAGAAAGCCAGCACACAGCCAAAAATAAATAAATAAATAAATTTATATTAGAAAAAGAGATGTCTAGGACAGCATTAAGTATACTAACATTCACATTTTAGGGGTCCCAGAAAGAGAAGAAAGAGAAAAGTGTAGAGAACTTATTTGAAGTAATAATAGCTGAAAAATTCTCTAATCTGGGGAAGAAAACTGACATTCAGGTCCAGGAAACACAGAATGTCTGAAGCAAGATAAACTCAAAGAGATCCACACCCTGACATGTTGTAATTAAAATGACAATAATTAAAGATAAAGAGAAAATCTTAAAAGAAGCAAGGGAAAAGCAACAAGTTAAGTGCAAGGGAACTCCCACCAGGCTATCAGCTAATGTTTCAGTAGAAACTTTGCAGGACAGAAGGGAGTGGCACAACATATTACTAAAAACCTACAACCAAGAATACTCTACTCAGCAAGGCTATAATTCAGATTTAAAGGAGAAATAAAGAGTTTTACAGATAAGCAAAAGTCAGAAGAGTTCAGCAGCACTAAACCAGCTTTATAAGAAATATTAAAGGGACTTTTCTAAGTTAAAAAGAGAAGACCACAAATAGAAACATGAATATTAGGAAAGGAAAAATCTCATTGTTAAAGGCAAATATAAAAGTAAAAGTAGTAAATCAACCATTTATAAAGCTAGTAGGAAGGTTAAAAGACAAAGTAGTAAAATCATCTATAGCCACAAGAAGTAGTTAAAATATACACAAAATAAAAACATGTAAGTTATGATGCCCAAAACAGTAAATGTGGTGGACTAAATGTTCTAATCAAAAGACATAGAGAGGCTGAGTGGATAAAAAAAAAAAAAAAAAGACCTATATATATGCTATCTATCACTTCAGTTCTACAGTCACACACAGACTGAAGGTAAGGGGAATGGGGGGAAGGTTTTCCTTTCCATTTCCAAACAAATGGTAATAAAAAGAATTCTGTGGTAGCATTACTTATATCAGACAAAACAGACTTTAAAACAAAGACTGTATCAAGAGACAAAGAAGAACATTACATAATGGTAAAGGGATCAATCCAATAAAATATAACAATTGTAAATATATATGCACCCAACATAGGAGCACCTAAATACATAAAGCAAATATTAACAAGCATACAAGGAGAAGTTTACAGTAACACAATAATAGTAGGGAATTTTAACACCCCGTTTACGTCAATGGAAAATCATCCAGACAGAAAATCAATGAGAAAACACTAGCCTTAAATGACACATTAGACCAAATGGACTTAACAAATGTATATAAAACATTCCATCCAAAAGCAGCAGAATAGAAACTCTAAGAGGCCAGTATCACCCTGACACAAAAACTAGACAAAGACACCACAACAAAAGACAATTACAGAACACTGTATAACAAACATAGATGCAAAAATCCTCAAGAAAATATTAGCAAAGCAAATTCAACAATATATTAAAAGGATCATATACAGTCATCAAGTGGAATTTTTTCCAAGGATTCAAGCATGGTTCAATATCCACAAATCAGTGTGACACACCCCATTAACAAATTGAAGAATAAAAAATATCAATAGATGAAGAAAAATCTTTTGACAAAATTCAACATCCATTTGTGACAAAAACTCTCAACAAAGTGTGTATAGAAGAAATATACCTCAATATAACAAAGGCTATATATGACAAATCCATAGCTAACATCATGCTCAATGGTGAATAACTGAAAGCATTTCCTCTAAGATTAGAAACAAAACAAGGATGCCCACTCTCATCTTTTTATTCAACATAGTATTGGAAGTCCTAGCCACAGCAATTAGACAAGACAAAGAAATAAAAGGCATCCAAATTGGAAAGAAAGAAATAAAACTGTCACTATTTGCAGATGACATGATACTATATATAGAAAATCCTAAAGACACTACCAAAAAACAGTTAGAGCTAATAAATGAATTCAGTAAAGTTGCAGGTTATAAAATCAGTATACAGAAATCTGATGTATTTCTACACACTAACAACAAACTATTGGAAAGAGAAATTAAGAAAAAAATCCCATTTTAAATTGCATGAAAAACAATAAAATACATAGGGATAAATCTAATATTTTCTGAGCATAGTAAAAGATCTATACTCAGAAAACTATAAGACATTTATGAAGGGAATTGAAGATGACTCAAACAGATGGAAAGATATAGTGTTTTCACGAATTGGAAGAATTAATATTATTAAAATGATCATATTCCCTAAGGCAATCTATAGATTCAATGCAATTGTTATGAAAATACCAAGGATATTTTTCACAGAACTAGAACAAATAATTCTAAAATTTGTATGGAAAGACAAAAGACCCTGAAGAACCAAAACAATCTTGAGAAAAAAGAACAAAGCTAAAGGTATCATGCTCCTTGATTTCAAACAATACTGCAAAGTAATCAAAACAGTATGGTACTGGCACAAAACAGATACACAGATAAATGGAACAAAATAGAGAGCCCAGAAATAAACCTATGTTTATATGGTCAATTAATCTATGACAAAGAAGGCAAGAATACAGAATGGGAAAAAGATAGTCCCTTCAATAAATAATATGGGGAAAACTGGACAAGTACATGCAAAGAATTAATCTGGACTACTTTCTCACACCATATGCAAAATAAACTCAAAATGTATTAATGACTTAAGTGTAAGACCTGCATCCATAAAACTCCTAGAAGAAAACATAGGCAGTACACTGTTTGACATGTCTTAGCATTGTTTTTCTGGATGTGTCTCTTCAGGCAAGGAAAATAAAAGCAAGAGATAAACAAATGGGGCTACATCAAACTGAAAAGGTCCTGTACTGTGAAGAAAACTATCAACAAAACAAAAAGACAGCCTACTGAATGGGAGAAGATATTGCAAGCAATATATCTGATAAGGGGTTAATATCCAAGATATACAAAGAACTCATACAGCTCAACATGCAAACAGAAACAAAAACAAAAAACAAAAAACATACAACCAGATTAAAAAAATAGGCAGAGAACCTGAATAGACATTTTTCTAAAGAAGATGGCCAACAGACACATAAAAAGATGCTCAACATCACTAACCATCCAGGAAAAATGCAAATCAAAACCACAGTGAGATATCACCTCATATTTGTCAGAATGGCTATTATCAAAAAGACAACAAATAAGCATTGGTGAGGATGTGGAGAAAAGGGAACCCTCAAGTGCTATTGGTAGAAATGAAACTGGTGCAGCCATTATGGAAAACAATATGGAGGTTCCATAAAAAATTAAAAATAGAACTCCCACGGGATCCAGCAATTCCACTTCTGGGTATTTTTCTGAAGAAAACAAAAACACTAATTCAAAAAGACATATGCACCTCTCCATTCAATTTTAGCATTATTTACAGTATCCAAGACAGGGAAGCAACTTAAGTGTCCATCACTAGATGAGTGAATAAAGAAGATGTGGTAATATTTATAGTTGGCCCTCCATAAATTCAGTTCCTCAGTATTTGTGGTTCTGCATCTGTGGATTCAAACAACCATGGATCATGTAGTACTGTAGTATTTACTATTGAAAACATCCACATATAGGTGGATTCATGCAGGTCAAACCCATGTTGTTCAAGGGTTAAGGTTATATACAATGGAATATCAGCCATAAAAGAGAATGAAATCTTGCCATTTGTGGCGACATGGATGAACATAGAAAGTATTATGCTAAGTGAAATAAGTTAGAGAAAGACAAATGCTGTATGTTGTCACGTATATGTGAAATCTAAGAACAAAAGAAATGAACAAACAAAACAGAAACAGATTCAAAGATACAGATAATAAACAGGTGGGAAGGGGTGGGGGGATGAGTGAAATAGGTGAGGGAGACTAAGAGGTACAATTTTCCAGTTATGTAATTAATGAGTCCTGGGGTTAAAATGTACATCATGGGAAATATACTCAATGAAACTGTAATAACTTTGTATGGTGACAGATGGTAGCTAGACTTATTGTGGTGATCATCTTGTAATGCATAGAAACATCATATCACTATGTTGTACACCTGGAACTAACATAGTGTTGTAGGTCAATTATACATCAATTTAAAAAATAAAGTTGATCCCATTTTTAAAAAGTTTTCCTTTATGCATCCTTTTAACTGTATGTGTATGTGAATCTGTATTAAAAATATATATGGATAGATATGAATAGATATAGATGAATATTTATGTATGAATATAAGATTACATGTATAAACACATGTTCACTTATATATAATAAAGTATCTTGAATGGTATTTGTGAAATGTTTAAGAGTTACTTTTGGATGGTGATACTTTAGTTAAGTTTTTAATTTTTTCTTTGAAATGTTCTGTGTCTTTGGGATTTTTAATAAGAAAATTTTCATGGACTCCTAACCTAAAGGCTTAGCTTACTTTGTTTCATACAATAAAGTGTTCAGAAGACAACAGTTCTTCCTAGGATACCCTTCTCAGGTTGAACTAATTCATCTTAACCCAGAGGGCACAATTAACAATTCTACTACCCTCCTTGCTTAGAAAACTCAGTAACTTGAATACAGCCTAGCCTTAATATGTCTTTAATCTTTACTTTCATTTGAGAATTACAATGAAAAATGAAAATGAAACCCACTGAATCTTCAAAATTATATTGAAAAAATTTTCCATATGCCCAACTTCTGAAGGAAAAACAGAAATTACAAATTTATTTCTTTAACAGAGTCCAGAAAAGTATAATACAAGAATGTTTATTCAATGTCTTTAGATGAAACTTTCAGAAGTCAATAAATCCAATAAAACTTTTATTTGTTCTGTATGAGTAGGTTTTTAAAAATTTTCCATGTAGCTCTGATCCTCCCTTGGGAGGCTTTTTGATTATGTATTTGATATAATTCTCTGGAAATGTCCAGTAGATTACACTAATTCTGAGATCAAGATATGGGTCATTTCCTAAATAGACATTTCTCCAAAGAAGACATGCAGATGACTGACAAGCACATGAAAAGATGCTCAACATCACTAATCATTAGAGAAATGTAAGTCAAAGCCACAATGAGGTATCACCTCACACCACTCAGAATGGCCATCATCAAAAAAATCTAAAAACAATAAATGCTGAAGAGGGTGTGGAGAAAAGGGAACCCTCTTGCACTGTTGGTAGGAATGTAAATTGGTACAGCCACTATGGAAAACAGTAGGAAGTTTCCTTAAAAAACTAAATATAGAACTACCATATGACCCAGCAAACCCACTACTGAGCATATACCAAGAGAAAACCATAATCCAAAAAGAAACATGCACCCCAATGTTCATTGCAGCACTATTTATAATACCCAGGACATGGAAGCAACCTAAATGCTCAACAACTGATGAATGGATAAAGAAGATGTAGCACATATATACAATGGAATATTACTCAGCCATAAAAAAGAATGAAATTGAGTTATTTCTAGTGAGATGGATGGACCTAGAGTCTGTCATACAGAGCGAAGTAAGCCAGAAAGAGAAAAATACCATATGCTAACTCATATATATGGAATCTAAAAAAATGGTACAGATGAACACAGCGACAGGGCAAGAATAAAGATGCTGATGTAGAGAATGGACTTGAGGACATGGGGTGGGGGCAAAGGGGAAGCTGGAACGAAGTGAGAGATTAGCATTGACATATGTACACCACCGAATGTAAAATAGATAGCTAGTGGGAAGCTGCTGCATAACACAGGGAGATCAACTTGATGATTGGTGATGACTTAGAGTGGTGGGATAGGGAGGGTGGGAAGGAGTCATGGGAGGGAGGGGATATGGAGCTATATATATATAAGTACAGCTGATACACTTTGTTGTACAGCAAAAACTGGCACAACAGTGTAAAGCAATTATACTCCAATAAAGACCTCAAAAAAAAAAGATATGTGTCTTTTATCTCTGCATTCTCACAATCATAGGGATACCAGAAGTAAAATGTGACTGTGTGTATATGAGAGAGAGAGAGAGAGAGAGAGATTAGTTATTGTTAGTTTATTTTGCTTGTTTAATAAATAGATGGATGGCTGAATGAATAGGTAATTTAATGTCTTACATTTTGGTCAAGAGAATGAACTAGGTGTGCTCATAATCTGATCTTAAACACATAGGATAATATTCTATGTGTGTGTATGTGAAGAATGCTTATGATCTACTCTCAGCAACATTGTTACACAATACTGTACTATTAACTATAGTCACCATGCTGTACATTAGCATGAATATACAATCACATACACGTTCATGTATATCCTCAGAACTTACTCTTATAACTGAAAATTTGTACCCTTTGACATACATCACCCTGTTTTTCTCTTCCTCCAACCCCCAGACAACCTCTATTCTGTGTTTCTATGAAGACAACTACTTTTTTTTTTTTTTTTAAGATTTCACATCTAAGTGATACCATACGTTATTTTTCTTTCTCTGTCTGGCTTATTTCACTTAGTATAATGTCCTCCAGTCATCCATTTTGTTTTTTCCATGCCATCCATGTGATTTAGTTTTACTGGGTAGTTTTGCTGTTTTATTTTGAATTTGTGAAAATCCAAAATCTATGCTACCATTGCCACTTCCATCTTCCTAGAATTCTCCCCTTTGTAAGGAAGTTTTTGTTCAAAGAATAGTATACATTTTCCCTAATGCTGCTAAATGTAACCCATTTTTTTAAGAAGAACACTTCCCCTTTATTCGTATGTAGATTAAAAAAAACACTTACTCATTAAGCCCACTGAAATTTATTTTGGTTACTAGTACCATTTAAAGTACCAAAGATTTAAAATTAGTTTTATAATAATTGTTTTGGACTACAGTTAAATGCGAAGCTACTGCTAGTCCCATATCTCCTCTAGATTTGGCCAGTAAGTTGCCACTTCCTTTTTACAGTCACCTAATTCTACCATATGTTATGACTGATGAAATTGATAGGTGCTAATATGATATTACAATGTGACTTCCTGCTATGAAAATAAGTGATACATTAACTAGAGCTCTTAAATAATTTTTTTGGCATTCTATGAAAGGGAAATGAAGCAAATGACAAAAAAACAAGTAAATATTATGATTTAATTTCACTTTAATGTCTTTTGGTAAGTGTTCTGGGTTTAAATTCCTTTGAGAAAGTGTTCTGGGTTTAGTTTTCATTCATTCCAAGTTTGCAGTTCATAAATGTATAAAAACTGATGATCTGAATTTGAGATGCATTCTAAGATTCTTGATTATCTGAGGATATGTTTTCAATCAGCAAAATGGATCGATCCTGTACTTTAGAAAGAATTTTAATAGCAAAAATTGAAATAGATTCAATCATTCAAGCAATGATGAAGAGTTGGACAGTCCTCGCCTTCACATTGCTCATAGCCTCACTGCAGAAAAATGGGCTTTTCTGTAAATCTGGTCTGTTGATTAACTGTGTGACTATCAACGAGTCTTAATATTTGTCTCTTAGTTTCTTAACCTATAAGATGAGAATAATGGCTATAATGCCTCCACAGCAGCATTTTAGAAAGAGAGGTCTGAAAAGACAAGGAACATGAAAATGCTTAGCATATAAACTGCATAGTTCAGGGCTTCTCTTTTGTGCTAAACCTCCTCATGTGGACCCTGGAAGTGGCTGAAACCACTTGGAGTTCCCACATGCAGAGTTACCTAGAGGAGGAAGAAAATGACTGGACACACACACACAAAAATCTGAGCATCATCAATACAGAGAAGCTGTTGGAAGCAACAGGATGAAATGAGATCAGTTTGTCTAAGAGAAGAGATAGAGAAAATAAGAGGACAGGGTCATGGGATACTCCAACATTTAGATGTCAAATGGAGAGGAGAAGTCAGGAAAGAAGACTTTGCTTTCAGTGTCATATCTAGGAAATCTTTGCCTAACAGAGTCACAAAGATTTTATTCTATCCTTTATTCCAGAGGCTTTAGCCTGTTAGGTTTTTCTTTTAAGTTCACGATGCATTTTGAGTTAACTTTTGTATATGTTATAAAATATTTTTTTTTGCTTGTGGATAGCCAATTATTCCAGCAACATTTGTGGAAAAGATTATCCTTTCTTCAATGAATTGCCTTTATCACCTTTGCTGAAAATCCTTATAATTGTGGTTCTACTTCTGGACTCTCTATTCTATCCCATTTATGAAATTGCTTATCTTTACACTAATACTTTCCTGACTACTGTAGCTTCATACTAAGACTGAAATCAGGTAGTGGTGATTCTCCAACTTTGTTTTTCATTCTCATGGTTGTTTATTATTTTCTAGATTCTTTACATTTTCATATACATTTCAGAATTAGCTTATACACCTACAGAAATGCTTTCTGGGATTTTGACTGGGATCATATTTAATCTATATGTCCATTTCAAAAGAGTTGGCATTTTAAGAATATTAGGTCATTTTCTTTGTGTACACTGTGAATCTCTTGAATTATCAAGGTCTTTAATTTCTCTCAATAATGTTTTCTAGTTTTCTGTGTATAGGCATTGCACATCTTTGTCAGGATTATCCCCACATATTTCATATTTTGATGCTGTTGAAAATAGTGTTATTTAATTTCAATTCCTGATTGTTCATTGTTAGCACATAAAAATGCAATTGTTTTGTATATTGACTTTGTATCCTGTGGTCTGCTAAAACATTTATTAGTTCTAGCAGGTTTTTACAGATTCCATCGGATTTTTCTATTACAGATGATTATTATTTATGAAAAACAAGAGTTTTACTTCTTCCTTCTCAACTAGGTACCTTTTATTACTTTTTGACTTCTGCACTTGCTAGAACCTCCAAACAATGTTGAATATAAGTGGTGAGGGTGGGCATCCTTGTTTCATTCCTGATCTTAGGGGGAAAGTATTCAGTCTTTCATCATCAAATACAGGCATACCTTGTTTTATTACACTTCACTTCACTGTGGGTTTTTTTTTTTTTTTTATAAATTGAAGGTTTGTGTCAAACAAGCCTGTAGGTGCCTTTTCTCCAACAGTGTTTCTCACTCTATGTCATTGTGTCGCATTTTCATAATTCTTGCAATTACTAAATCTTATGGTGATCTGTGATCAGTAATCTTTGATATTATTATTGTAATTGTTTTGGGGCACCACAAACTGTGACCAGCTAAGCATGGTGAACTTAATTAGTAAATGTTGTATGTGTTTTGACTATTCCACTGACCAGCCATTCCTCCAGCTCTCTCCCTCTCCTTGGGCCTCCATATTCTGAGACACAACAATATTGAAATTAGGCCAATTAATTACCCTACAATGATCTTTAAGTGTTCAAGTGAAAGGAGGAACCGCATGTCCCTCGCTTTAAATCAAAAGCTAGAAATGATTAGGCTTATTATGTCAAAAATCAAGATAAGCCAAAACCTTTCGCATCAGTTAGCCAAGTTGTGAATCCAAGTTGATAGAAATTAAAAGCGCTACTCCAGTGAACACATGAATAGTAAGAAATTGAAACAGCCTTATTGCTGATATGTAGAAAGTTTAAGTGGTTTGGATAGAAGATTAAACCAGCCACAACATGCCCTTTAGCCAAAGCCTAATCCAGAGCATGGCCTTAACACTCTTCAATTTATGAAAGCTGAGAGAGAGAAAGAAGCTACAGAAGAAAAGTTTAAAACTAGCAGAAGTTTGTTTATGAGGCTTAAGGAAAAAAGCTGTCTGCACAACATAAAAGTACAAGGTGAAGCAGCAAGTGCTAATATAGAAGCTACAGCAAGTTATTCAAAAGATTTAGCTAAAATAATTAATGAAGGTGGCTACACTAAATAACAGATTTTCAATGTAGACCAAACAGCCTTATACTGGAAGAAGATGCCATCTAGGACTTTCACAGCTAGAGGAAAAGTCAATGCCAGGCTTCAAAGATTCAAAGGACAAGCTAACTCACTTGTTAGGAGCTAATGCAGCTGGTGACTTCCTCATATCTTTGATGCTAATTTATACCCTCTCTCACTCTCTTTCTCTAGTTAAAAGTTAGTCAATTTCATTGATCTCCTCAAAGAATCACCTTTAAGCTTCATTTGTTTTCTCTATTGATTTTCTGTTTCAATTTCATTGATTTTCACTGTGATCTTTATTATTTCCTTTCTCATGCTACTTTGGGTTTTCTTTGGTCTTCTTTCCCTAGTTTATTAAAGTAGAAGCTGACATTGATTTAAGAACTTTTTAAAAAAATACGGGCATCCAGCGCCCAAAATTTCCTTCTAAGTACTGCTTTAGCAGCATCTCACATTTTCATATGTTGTATTTTAATTTTCATTCAGTTCAAAATATTTTCTTTCTTCTTTTGGATTTCTTCTTTGACCCATTGTATATTGTTAACAATATTACTTACTTATACACATTTGGGAATTTTCCAGTGATTCTTCTTTTTAAATTACTAATTAATTTTATTATGCTCAGAAAATTCATTTGTGTGAATTGAATCCTTTTACATTTTTTGACACATTTTTTGGCCTAGTATATAATTTTTCTTGGGAAACTTTCCATGTATGCTTAAAATAATGTGTGGTTTTTGCTGTTTGATGAAGTTTTCTATGAATATCAGTTAGGTCAATGTTCACATCTATATCACTTACTGAGAGATGGATACTCAAATCTGCAGCTCTATTATTTGACTCTTAAATTTTTGCCTGACAATCTTATATATCTTTGCCATAACATTTCTTGCAGTGTAGGTATCCTTGGTGATGAATTCCTGAGATATTGCATGTCTGTAAAAATCTTTATTTTACTTTTATTTTTAAAAGATACTTCTACTAGGTATATAATTGTGGTTTGATAATTTTTTTTTCATATTTTCTGACTACTAAACAAGGATATTCTGTTGATCTCCAGAGTTCTCTCCCTATGCAACTCTATTGTCTCTGTTACTCTGTATTATGAACTCTAAGAACCTGGGCTTCTGAGACAATCTCCTCAAGTAAGGGAGGCTACCTGACTCTCCTGGGTTCCCTTTTTTGTGTCATGGACTGGAAACTCAAGACAATAAGCTGGGGGCTATAATAGAGCTCACCTCATTTGTTTCCCATTTCTTAAGACCACTGTCCTTCATTGTCTGATGTCCAGTATCTTTAAAAACAACTTTGCTTCTTGTATCTTCTTTTTGTTGTTGTTGCTGTTGTTGACGATTCAGTGGGAAACTATATCTATTACCTGTTACTCCATCTTGTTATTCTATTTAGTTCCAATACATATTTTTGATCTTCAATTTCTTTCCTATTCCATTCATTTTAAGAAGATTTCACTACATTCATTTGAAGCATTGGTCAACCCAGTTGTCTGACTTTATGTCAAAATATTTCAGACTAAAACCAAACTTACCAGATATTTGTCAATGAAATTCTATTGCCTATGCAAGGAGGAAGTATCTTCCATTTTTCTCAAATTCATTTAATTTTACTGAGAATTTATGGGATATTTGGGCTCTTATCTTTATCCTTCAAGGATAAGATACAATTAAAAAAAGAATATCAATACAAACGAAACATATAAAGGAAGAAAAGGATGACAATATCTTTGAATAAGTGTTTGTAGTCATGTATACTACAATAATTATCTACTTCAGCATTCATACAGTTTTTCTTTATGCCCATTATTCATGAAAAATTCAAACTGCAGAATATTGAAAATTCTGTACCATAGGAAAAAAAGTGCATTTACCCCAAGAAGAATGATTCATTTGTGCATGCTTGCGTGCTCCCTTAAACATGAATGGGGTGGGGAGAGGTTTCAGGGTGTATTAACCTACTCTCTAGCCAACTTCAAAATCAAAGTATCATATATGTTAACTTTAGGAACATAAGTCCCAAATGTTAAAAACTTTAATATATTAGACTTTGTTTATAACACCTTTATATTGAATATTGACAGTCTGTTCTTGGTAGACATCTTAACATTGGATTTTTCTTTGGAAGTTTTAGTCAGAAACAGAGAAGACTATACATAAATCAACACACTAAAACAAAGTCTATCTAGGACATTATATATGCCATATTGCTTCTAGGACTAATACCTGGGAGAAACCCAAGATAAACTTATAATCTTTTCCTTTGGTGTCATTATTATGAACATTGAAAGTGGTGACAGAAGGGCAGTGGAATTGTTTAACATAACATCTTGAGGACATCTGCCTCTCATATTTTGTCACATCAGAAAGAGATGTACTAAAAATGTCTTATGTTGTGAAATGAATAAATGCTATAAGGAAAGCTCAGGAATGACCTCCATTTTCCCCCTATTTCTTTTCTGAAATCTCCTCCTGTCAGTAATTACTCTAATACCTCTGACCTTGTGTAGTAATTAAATCCTTCTCTTTTCTCCATGACACAGTACTCATTTCCTACTCACAGCTTTCAAGGTGTAAACTATTCATGAGTCATGCTATACACAATGTTAAAAAATACTATAATAGCAGCTATATTTGATAGCTCCATTTTCAACAGCCAATTGAAAACAAAAAAATAATTCTAAATGAACTAAGGGACAATAAGGCTCTGCCTGGATGACATTCTGGTTCTTTTCCCAGGTGACATTCTACACATAAGTTTTAAATTCCCATTTTTCCAGTGCTCAGTTGAAATGAAAAAAGTAGGAATAATTCAACCCTCAATTTAAAATTAGATGTCAATTCCATGGACGAAATTATAATGCTAAAATTTTTTATGCTTAAAATACAGATTGACCACACTAATCAGTCACCATTTACCACATAGACAAAGAAAGCCCAATTGAAATAACCAATGAGAGTTGTCCATATTTTGTGATGAAACCTGTCTCAACTACTAACATCAGGGGACTCCCCGTGAAAGACTAGAGCAATGGACACATTTTCAAAACACTTGAAAAGTTAGAAAACCTAACTTTCCACTACCAGTTAGGATGTAGAAGGATATGAAGTATCTTTACTCCCACTGAAACAACAAGAAATTGATGCACAAACAAATCTATATATTCAGAAAGATAGAAAGATAGATACAGATATACAAACAAAGCCTGAAATATTATCTGTATTGTCATATATGTGAATCGCCAACTTTACATTTGTTGCAGTAAAGAAGAAACTAAAAATATATGAAAATAGGGAGCCACACTCCTAAATCTGTGTGGGTGCACATAGGGAAAATGAGGTGGGGTCTCTTGGAAGGAGGCTCTGTGGACTGGGGTCTCCCAGGCTTCCCCTTGGTGTTCCTGCACGGGGATCACTGCTGTTAGCTGACTGGAACACCCCAACAGAAGTTGGTGACTTTGCTTTGGCAAAGTTACATTGACTAGCAGAAATCATTTAGTTTCATTGCATACTTCGATGTAAATGTAAACATTTTACTTAAAAAATACATATTTTCTTTAAAGAGATGTGAGCACAAAGAAACATAAAACCTGAAAACACTGAACTCAGAGGGATGAGACCTTCTGCATTGACAAGGGAACAGATGGACTTTCATACATGAGACCCACAGCTGAAGCTGTGGTTAACGGAGAGGACAGGAGAGACAATTTTTGGTAAAATGAAAAACTTGGTTGCTCTTGGCTTGAGGAGGAGAAACCAGGCAAACTTCTGACAAACCTGCGGGCTACTGTGTCAGGCTTTAATCTGGAAAAAGCTCAAACTCAAAGGTAAGTTTCTCTGCCATCTAATGCATTTATAAAGAAATTTTGCTGAGTAATCAGTGGCTGGGAATGGCTGGAAAGCCAAAAGATCTATCTGGTTTCAAAGTATCATAATTTTAATGTCTAGAAATCTCAGAGACTCTTGTCACATCTTCTCATTGTCACTGAGTATCATAGTCCTCAGTCCCTCCATTCCAGACCCTGTTGTATTCAGTCTCATAACAGCAAGACTTCATAGTCTCACTGCCTCATGGCCTTGAAATCTCATAGCTTATGATAACGGAAATATGTCTGTAAAACACCACTACACTACAGAAACCACTCCTAAAATGTAAAACCTCCCAAAACTGTACAGCAGTCTTAATAGACTTAAGACTATTAATATTTTCTATTTCTTAAAAGCTTTTGCACAGCAAAGAAAACCACTGATAAAAAGACAACCCATCTAATGGGAGAAAATACTTGCAAATGATATAACTGATAAGGTGTTAATGTCCAAAATATATAAACAACTCATACAACTCAGTATCAAAAAACAAACAACCTGATTGAAAAATGGTCAGAAGACCTGAATAGATATCTTTCCAAAGAAAACATACAGATAGCTAACAGGCACATGAAAAGATGCTCAACGTTGCTAATCATCAGAGAAATGCAAATCAAAACCTCAACAAGATATCACCTCACACATGTCAGAATGACTATCAACAAAAAGATCAGAAATAACAAATGTTGGTGAAGATGTAGAGGAAAGGGAACCCTAGTACACTGTTGGTGGTAATGTAAATTGGTGCACTGCTATTTAAAATAGTACAGGCATTTTAGAAATCTCAGAAAACTAAAATTAGAACTACTATCTGATCCAGCATTTCCACTCCTGGTTATATATTTGACAAAAACAAAAGCAGTTATTAAAAAGATACATGCGCCCCAATGTTCATAGCAGTATTATTTACAAAAGTCAACATATGGAAGCAACCTAAATATCCATCACTAGATGAACAGGTGAAGAAGATGTGGTATGATGCAATGGAATATTACCCAGCCATAAAAAGAATGAAATTTTGCCATTTGCAACACATGGAGGGACCTGGAGGGTATTACATTTAGTGAAATAAGTCAGACAGAGAAAGACAAATACTCTATGTTAGCACTTAATACATGAATTCAAAAAAATAAAACAAACAAGTGAATATAACAAAACAGAAACAGACTCTTAGAGAAAAAACTAGTAGTTACCAGTGGAGAGAGGAAAATGGGGAGGAGCAAGATATGGGTAGGGATTTAAGAGGTACAAACTACTATGTATAAAACAAATAAGCTACAGGATATATGCTACAGCATAAGGAATATAGCAAATATTTTATAATAACCTTAAATGGACTATAATCTTTAAAAATTTTGAATCAGTATGTTATATATCTGAAACTAATATTGTAAATCAACTCTACTTTCTCAGAATCTTAAGGTCTCTTAGTCTTTCAAGTCTTGCAGGTCCACAGTCTATCTAGCAGAATCAATATCATGAAGTTTTGAGGTCTAGCAGTATCATAATGTTTAGTTTCACAGTCCTCTGAATTCACTCTCAAAACGTTATGGAAACTGTTGTAACCAAACCCTGATACGATTCAATTTTAGCCATCAATCCCCTTGACAGCATAGAAAATTGAGGACTGGACTGAAAAACAAAAAGTCTTGGATACCTGTTACTCAAATTCCAAGCATATTTAACACAATAGCAGGAAGATCAATGAAACTGAATACAAGTCAACAGAATTCAAAATTCTAATACAAAAAGAAAAAGATTGCAAAATAATGAGCTTAGAATTTGCAAAGATTTCTTACACAGGACACAAAAAACATTAATCATTAAAGAAAAATTTAAAACATGCTCCTCAAAATATGCTGTTAAGGAACTGAGAAGTCAAATCTCAAAACAAGAGAAAATGTTTGCAAACATTTATCTAACAAAGCACTCCTGTTCAAATATACCCAGCTATTTATATTAAGAAAAACAACCCAATAAAAATGGGCAAAAGACTCCAAAAAAAGAAAAAAAAAAAGACTTCACCAAATGTAGATATATGAATGGCCAGTAAGTACATCATGAGATACTCAACAATAGTCATCAGTAAAATAAAATCAAAATAATAATATCACTTTATACCCATGAAAAAAGTAACAAAATGAAATGCTGACAAGGATTTAGAGTAAATGAAACTCTCATACACTGATGATCGGAGTTAAATGGTGCAGCCACTTTGGAAAATTGGCAATTTTTCCTGAAGTTAAGTATATATGTAGCTACCCAATGACTCAGCATTTCTATTCCTAGGTATATACCCAAGAAAAGTGAAAACATGTGGCTATAAGAAGATTTATCAATGTTCACTTAGTTGTATTCATTTTCCAAACAGAAAATACCCAAATGTTCATCAACACATGAATGTCTAAACAAACGGTGGAATAGTCATACAATAGAATGTTCCTCAGCAATAAAAATAAATGGGCTACTGGTGCACAAAGCAACATAAATAAGTCTCTAAATATTATAACAAGGGAAATAAGTCTGACACAGAAATGTAAGTACAATACTATTCTGATTACTTTAAAATTCTACAACTTCAAAATGGTGATAGTAATAAAATCAGTGGCTTTAGGGGTGTAGGATTGACTGAAAAGAGGCATGAAAGAATTTTCTACAGTAGTGTAAATAGTTTGTATCTTGATTGGGGTAGTGGTTACATGGTGTATGTATTTGTCAAAGCTCATTGAACTGGTCACTTAGAATATATGCATTGTATTGTATGTAAAATACATTTAATGAAGTTGATAGAAAAGTAAACAAAAAGAAAAGAGGAATCATTTTAAGCAATCAGTTTACATATGAAAAATCTTTTAAAGAATCTTATAATTTATATGCTTAATAAAATATTAATTATAATTACCATTTACTGAATGTTCACTATTAGTCAAGGACAGGGATAAGAATTTTATATATACAATCTCATTCAAAACATTACAATAAAACTATAAGGTTATATTAACTTGAAATGCCTGATGCAATAATTTTTGAAATTATTATCATTAAAAATATCATGATTGTACCAAGGTACATTCCCACTAACAGTGTAGAAGAGCTCCCTGGTTCCCTTTTCTCCACACTCTCTCCAGCATTTATTGTTTGTACATTTTTGATGATGGCCATTCTGACCAGTGTGAGGTGATGCCTCATTGTGGTTTTGATTTGCATTTCTCTAATAATTAGTGATGTTGAGCATCTTTTCATTATGGAGAACAGTTTGGAGTTTCCTTAAAAAAACTAAACATAGAACCACCATAAGATACAGGAATCCCATTCCTGGGCATATATCTGGAGAAAACCATAATTCAAAAAGAAACACGCACCCCAAAGTTCATTACAGAACTATTTACAATAGCCAAGACATGGAAGCAACCTAAATGTCCATTGACAGAAGAGTGGATAAAGTAGATGTGGTACATATATACAATGGAATATTACTCAGCCATAAAAAAGAATGAAATAATGCCATCTGCGGCAACATGGATGGACCTAGAGATTGTCATACTGAGTGAAGTAAGATAGAGAAAGACAAACATCATATGATATTGTTTATATGTGGAATCTAAAAAAGAGAAAAGGTACAGGCAAGAGAACCAGAATTACAACTACTGAACAATCATCAACAGAAAGACACTTGAACTCACCAAAAAAGACACCCCACATCCAGAGACAAAGGAGAAGCCTCGATGAGACGGTAGGAGGGGCGCAATTGCGTTACAATCAAATCCCATAAATGCTGGGTGGGTGACTCACAAACTGGAGAACAGTTATACTGCAAAGTCCACCTGCTAAAGTGAGGGTTCTGAGCCCCACATCAGGCTTCCCAACCTGGGAGTCCAGCAATGGGAGGAGGAATCCCCAGAGAATCAGACTCTGAAAGCCAGCAGGATTTGATTGCAGGACCTCCACAGGACTTGTGGAAACAGAGACTCCACTCTTGGAGGCACACAAAAAAATGTGCTCACCAGGACCCAGGGGGAAGGAGCAGAGACCCCATAGGAGACTGAACCAGACCTACCTGCTGGTGTTGGAGGGTTGCCTGCAGAGGTGGGGGTGCAGCTGTGGCTCACCGAGGAGGCAGGGGCACTGGCAGCAGGGGTTTGGGGAAGTGCTTATTGGTGTGAGCCCTCCCAGAGTCTGCCATTAGCCCCACCAAAGAGCCTGTGGGCTCGAGTGCTAGGTGGCCTCAGGCCAAACAACCAACAAGGTGTGAACACAGCCCCACCCATTAGCAGACAAGCAGATTAAAGTTTTACTGAGCTCTGCCCACCCAGCCCTACCCACCATCAGTCCCTCCCATCAGGAAGCACACAGGAGGCTCCTAGATAGCTTCCTCCACAGGAGGGCAGACAGCAGTATCAAGCAGTATCAGCAGTATTTCGTCTTGTGGAACTGAAAACCAAAGCCACAGAAAGATAGAGAAAATGAAAAGGCAGACGACTTTGTACCAGATGAAGGGAGAGGATAAAGCCCCAGAAAAACAACTAAATGAAGAGGAGATAGGCACCCTTCCAGAAAAAGAATTCAGAATAATGATGGTGAAGATGATCCAGGACTTTGAAAAAAGACTGGATGCAAAGATCGAAAAGTTTACCAAAGACCTAGAAGAATTAAAGAGCAAAAAAACAGAGATATACAACACAATAACTGAAATGAAAAATACACTAGAAGAAACCAATAGCAGATTAACGGAGGCAGAAGGGTGAATAAGTGACCTGGAAGACAGAATGGTGATCATCACTGATGCAGAAAAAAATAAAGAAAAAAGAATGAAAAGAACTGAAGACAGCCTAAGAGACCTCTGGGACAATGTTAAAGGCACCAACATTCGCATTATTGGGGTCCCAGAAGGAGACAAGAGAGAAAAAGGACCTGAGAAAATATTGGAAGAGATTCTAGTTGAAAACTTCCCTAACATGGGAAAGGAAATAGCTACCCAAGTCCAGGAAGCGCAGAGAGTCCCAGGCAGGATAAATCCAAGGAGAAACATGCCAAGACATATATTAGTCAAGTTGACAAAAATTAAAGACAGAGAAATGTTATTAAAAGCAACAAGGGAAAAACAACAAATAACATACAAGGGAACTCCCATAAGATTAACAGCTGATTTCTCAGCAGAAACTCTGCAAGCCAGAAGGGAGTGGCATGATATATTTCAAGTGATGACAGGGAAGAACCTACAACCAAGAATACTCTACCCAGCAAGGATCTCATTCAGATTCGATGGAGAAATCAAAAGTTTTACAGACAAGCAACAGCTAAGAGAATTCAGCACCACCAAACCAGCCCTACAACAAATGCTAAAGGAACGTCTCTAAGTGGGAAACATAAGAGAAGAAAAGGACCTACAAAAACAACAACAAAACAATTAAGAAAATGGTAATAGGAACATACATATCAACAATTACCTTGAATGTAAATGGACTAAATGCACCAACCAGAAGACACAGACTGGCTGAATGGTTACAAAAACAAGACCCATATATATGCTTTCTACAAGAGACCCACTTCAGACCTAGGCACACATACAGACTGAAAGTGAGGGGATGGAAAAAGATATTCCATGCAAGTGAAAATCAAAAGAAAGCTGGAGTAGCAATCCTCATATCAGATAAAATAGACTTTAAAATAAAAAATGTTACAAGAGACAAGAAAGGACATTACATAAAGATCAAGGGATCAATCCAAGAAGAGGAGATAACAATTATAAATATATATGCCCCCAATATAGGAGCACCTCAATACATAAGGCAAATGCTAACAACTATGAAAGAGGAAATGCAAGGTAGAAATAGAGACACAGGTGTAGAGAACAAACACATGGACACCAAGTGGGGAAAGCGGGGAGGGTTGGGGGGGAACGAATTGGGAGATTGGGACACCAAATTGTACACTCTAAATATGTGCTGTTTATTGTTTGTTAAATGTATCTCAATAAAATTCTTTAAAAAAATAAATAAATAAAAAATAAAAAAGAGAAAATGTACAAATGAACATATTTATGAAACAGAAATAGAGTCACAGATGTAGAAAAAAACTTTATGGTTACCAGGGTAGAAAGGGTCGGGGAGGAATAAATTGGGAGATTGGGATTGACATATACATACAAATACATGTAAAATAGATAACTAATAAGGACCTACTGTATAGCACAGGGCTCTACTCAATACTCTGTAATGACCTATATGGGAAAAGAATCTAAAAAAGAATGGCTATATGTATATGTATAACTGAATCACTTTGCTGTACACCTGAAACTAACACAACATTATAAATCAACTATACTCTAATAAAAATTATATAAAAAAATCACAAGGCACACATAGAGAATTTCCCTTTGCCAAACACACCATTCACACCAGATAAGAGTGTTTTTTGTTTATTTCATGGACTATGTCCTTATGTATACTGACAGGCAAACCCTATGTTAACTAGTGTATGTTCTGAAACATTTATTTCACCAACTCAGTTACTGTCAGCAGAAACAATCCTACCATATGCCCTATTTGTTTGATATCCTAACACCTTGGCATCCACAGCTGGGTGGGTCAGCATTCCTGTGTGACTGTACTGCCAAGGTCTCTTCTAACCAGACAGTAAAGATAAATCAATAGATACCATCTCTGAGGAAAAGAACTATCAGCACAAGATTAAATCTTGTTTTGTTGTCTCTTATTGTATGGACTAAAAATACTGTTGCCTCAGTTTTGTTCCATCTCCAGTCTCTGATCCAGTCTTCTGGGAAAGCAGAGAGGAATTATATGTCCTTCAAGTCCTGCAGAGTTCTAAAAAGACTTAGTTTGTTACTTACACCAAGGTACCTTTAAACATTTGAATTTTTGATCACACATGTAGCCTTGAGAAGTTATCAAATACCACTGTACATTTTCTTGGTCCCACTACAGTAAAAGCCATTTTTAAAATATGACTTTTCATCATGAATAGTCCATATGAAATACTATTACTTGTCTTTCTTATCTTCCTGTTTTTTTCCTCAGTCACACTGTAAACAGAGGCTATTGGACTTCTTTAGCAATGAAGCAATAGCTCGACTACGTAAACAACCACAACAAAACCTGCCTTTCAGCAAACTTACAAAATTGCAGATGCTTTTATCCTCACCTTTTACTACATTGACTTATAATTCACATCCATGTGGCTTCATAATGAGAAGAGGGTTAGAAATGATTAATAAGAGTTTTTCTTATTAATAAGAGTTAATCAAAGAAAATGTTATTTAAAGTTTTTATGATGCATTCTCTAATTTAGAAAATAAAGCATAAAATTATACTACATTTTGATTGTTGCTTAAGAAAATATGTTCACAATAACATAGCCATATTTGAAAGATAAGAATGGAGCTAAAATAAGTTGTAAATTTACATGGGCAATAAAATAGAAAATCTCTCCCTTGGTTAAAGAGAGCTGAAGTGTTCAATCCAAATGAATTTTATTAAAGGAATCTGAACAAAACTTGGCAAGGTTGAATTTTGCATTGGCATGTTGCAAATAGTATATTTCATGATGGTATTTTAATATGTAGAGCTATAAACCTGAATATAACAATTTTAAAAAGACTATTGCAAAGCTATGTCTAAATGCCAATTTCATCTCTGAGAAATGTAATTGATTTATAAGATGTTTTATTCCCACAATCTCTACCACATAGCATTAAAAATTCAATGTTACCTCACAGAAGAGATCTCAAATGATATTACATGTCTATCTCCAAAATCAGAAAATACAATTAAAGTTTATAAATTCTACTTTTTTTATCAAAACAATATATGATGCATAGTGATTCAGAGACGTGAAATCCTTCTTTTATATTTTGGGAATTAAGAATGGGGTCTGTAACTTCCTTCACATCCATATACTTTTTTTCTTTAATAGCTTTAAAAAGCCCAAACTATTTGTTGTTTTGTTTCCATAATAAAGGTAAGTGATTCTCAGATTTAGTATTTCATTTTTACTTTATGTCCTCAAGGTAGAATGTCTACAATAATTTCTCCATTCATTTCACCATGGACTTCCTGTGATCCAAATATCAAAATACATGATAAATATATAAGATATTCATAGCAGAAAATGAAGGTATCAATTCAATATCCATTTAACTTTTCTTTCTTGCTAATATAACTGCAATTGTGTTTGGGACATCAATATACTTAGAGAAAATAATTTACTCTCTCAGCCTCAACTGCAGTTAAGGATGGTCACGTGTTATATTTCTAGATGAGTTGTTGGAGATAGCTTTTTTTAATAAATAAAAAAAGTTTTCCTACCAGCAATATGGATATAATGGGTAGATATCTTGCGAGCATGAGGAGAAAAGTTCTTGTTAAAAACAGCAGATCTGGAAATTGGAAGGCAACTGAGTTTTTGATGGCATGCTTGTGCAGATGCGTCAAACCTGAATTACATATTTCCTAATTTCATGTTACTAAGCAGGAAACCTAAAGCAAACCTGGTTAAGCTACTCTTTTGGTGCTTTTGTTATGTGTCCTGGACACCGTTGTGATACTGTGTTCTTATTACCTAGTTAGGAAAACTAACTCTTCATTAAAATGTATCAGTCCCTACCTTTTTAATCACCTCACGGATGTCTCTACCTTAAGACTCAGTCCTGCCTGATTTCTGAGTCAAAAGCAAAGAGAGCAGTAAGTATATTAGGTATTTTAGCACCATCATCTAGACAGTCTTGCAATAAATCTTGCTGCCAAGAGATCAGGACTTAGCACCTGGGCATTCCTATACCCTGAAATAATGGCTTAGTCTTTTGAACTCATTTTCTCTCCCTAGCATTACAGTTTTCTCTAGGATTGGAGGAAGGCTTAAGTCTCAATTTAATTTGGATAAGAAACTTGTATTCTTCCTAATCCTTGCCAGTGTCCTCCTAGAAGAAGGTTGCTGGTTGCTAGTCAAAGGTGAAAGTCAAAGAAACAGATCCAACATGGAGTCCGATTTAGCTCTACACAGTAACAATATAACCCATAGATTTATCATGCAGTTTGAAATTCAGAATTTCTCTTAAAATTAAAGGTTTGCACTGGAAATGGTTTGAAATTGGAAACTCCACCAGAATTAGTAGTCATTTAAGGCTTGACCTGAAAATAACAGAAAGCAACAGCTTCTCCATTGCTTTTGGGCTTAAAATATTTTGAAACTTTCAAGAACCGATGAGCCATAGAACTTTAGGGACAGATTTACTCCTCTGTGAATTATTCATGTGTAAAAGCATTTTATTTCAGACCAAAAAATTCCCCAAAGACTCAGAAGGTCTGTATTGCTCTGTAAAGTTGAGTAGGCTCTCTAGTCACCATTGTCCAATGGGAAAGATAGGGCTGAGAGATGTAACTTTGAACTAGCCACATTATTTAGTTGCTAAGATTTCAACAAAAGGGAATCACTGCTTTGTATATATTGGTGAAAGCCACATGAATGTGAATGGGGGTGTGTGTGTATGCATATACGTATATATACACATATATTCAATTTCTGCGACAACCATTGAATAATTAATGATATTCACATTTTAAACCTCTATACTGTGATTTTAGTGAGAATAAACACTATACTTAAAGACCATTTTGAAGAAGCATATGGAATATCTGTGTTATGATAGTCAACAGATTTGTTTCTTCCACAAAATAAAAGAAGTTACAAAAGAGAAAGATCTTCAAACTATTATAGTTGCAAACACTGTGAATTTTACACACTTCACCTAATTTAGTCCAGATAAGAAAGTGTAATTTGTATGTACCAGTTCTGCTTTATTTACATGTTCAACTTGATGTTACTCATTGACCTTTATATAAGAAATGATGAATCTATTTTGAACTTCAGAGTCAAATCATTCTATCTTTTGAAGGACTGACAGACAAACATTTATCTGATAATATGAATGTCATTGCTCTTTGTATTACTATTTTTTTGAGCCTGAGTACCAGAAACCATAGAACTAATAATAAATTCAAACAGTTACAGCAGCCATCTTATCCCTTTTCCAAATGTATTTATCTCCCTTCAACATGACCAAAGTCTACATGTATAATGAAGTTTATCTTCTTTATCTTAAAAATTGTTATCATTTGTGTGTTTTAAAAATTTTAAGCCACTTTAATTTTGTCAGGGAAATAAGGGGAGACTCAGATAAATATGTATGAAGATAAAGTCAAACAGTTGAAATATGAAAATTGAAATAATTTGAACGTTAGTATGAATATGAAATAATAATAGCTAGAATGTGAATATTGAAAATGTCATGTAACTAGTTTGACTACTATTTAAAATATGTTGATTATTTTTACATTGTTTATGAACAGGCTGAAGAGTTGGATCTTCCAAGTCAATTAGCCCGTTAAATAACACTATTTCAACTGTATCAGAAGCAGTGAGAAATTACAGGGGAAAAATATAGCATAATTCTCTATGACTGACCCTGTTCCAGTAGAATTTGCAATTTAATTTGAAATACAAGTGACACTAAAAAATGAAATCACCAAATTTTAAGCATAAATATATATGAGAAATAATTGCTTACCACAATAGTATAGAAAAAATTACATAATCATTTTATATTATAAAAAGAAGACATGCAGAAGGGGTTTAGTTTAGAGAAATTGACTATTATTACTGACATCGTTTGGATACAACTGAGAAGAAACATAAGATGAATGAAAAATTTTTAGGACGTGATATCCAAGAAAGTTTTTAATCTTTGTTTTGTTTTTGATCAGTGTCAAGGTGGCTGTCTCCAGGTCATTGTGCAATAAGCTATCAGTAAGAACCAAAACATGACTATGTAAATACTGTACAAGTTTCCCACCCTTATGCTGAGGATTTTCTATTGTCTCCTCCCCTTGGTAGAATAACTTCACACTCCCTAACTTCAGCATATTCCATAATAATATGTGTAACTATAAAATTATATAATTACACAATATGTATATGTAAAATATGTATACATACACACCACTCAATACTCATGCCAATATTAGGGCAAGTAGGAGATCATTTAAAATACATTTTTAAGGGCAAGGAAAAAGAGGCAGAAGTAATTCAGGTAGGGGAGAGATATCCATTCAGTTTAAACAGAGAGATGCAGAAGACAGATCACATATTTCATTGAATCTAAAAGTCTTTAATTTTAAGATTAACTATGTTTTTCACCACCAAGAAAGGAAAAAAGTTGCTGCCAATTATACTACGATATATCATTGATTTGAAGATATATCCTGATAGCAGCATTATTAAATGTGAAAAAGTCCATTTTAGAATCAATGGAATGTATATGTAGTAATTTTTGTCTATTTTTCTATTTTGAGTGATATCTTTTTTTTTTTTTTGAGTGATATCTTTTTAAATTATCCATTTTCAAGATTAATATTTTAGATTAACATTAAAGGTAAGTTTTACCTCCAAGCAACTGATATATGAAATGAGAATGTTGATAAGCTACAAGTTTCTTTTTTTCATGCATTATCCCTGAAATCTAAAATGTGTTTAGAGGGCTTCCCAGGTGGCACAGTGGTTACAAATCTGCCTGCCAATGCAGGGGACATGCCCTGGACCAGGAAAATCCCACATGCCACATAACAACTAAGCCCATGTGCCACAACTACTGAGCCTGTGCTCTAGAGCCTGCAAGCCACAACTACTGAGCCTGCAAGCCACAACTACTGAGCCCACACACCACAATTATTTAAGCCCACAAGCCTAGAGCCTGTGCTCTGCAACAAGAGAAGCCACCACAATGAGAAGCCAGTGCACCGCAACGAAGAGTAGCCTCCGCTCTCCACAACTAGAGAAAGCCTGCATGCAGCAACAAAGACCCAACGCAGCCAATAAATTAAATAAATAAATAAATAAATTTATATAAAAAATGTGTTCAGTGCCTCATTCATAAAGAAAAGATTTCCCTTGCCAATAAACAAGTTATAGATTTGATACAAATGAGTGTTCATTATCCATGTCTGGAAATTCCTAAGTTCATAATTATTCAGAATTGGGAACATATTTGCCTATTTTTTGTTTCTTCTAGATTAGTATTTGAAGTGAAAATCTCTATTATTAGACTAATTCCGCCCCCTCTGATTTAGAACCCTTCAACAAACTTGTTATTCAGTCTTCAAAATAAATGCATTTACCTTGAGCAAATTAATGGGACTTTTAGGCAGGCTGAATTTTCCTTTCAAATTCTTAGGTTTTTTTAATTTGCTATTACATAATTAAATAGTGCAATCTGGTATCTCACCATAACATAGGCAGATTCTAAGCTCAACTCTTCCTTTTCTAATCAATGCTAAACATTAACACTTTAAGAGATAAAAAGGTCAAAGCCAAATAAGAGTAATTGTAGATTTCATTAATAGCATGACAGCTTTGAATTTATTGACAGCTTTGAATTATGAGCCTAGATTGTAAATTATAATATGGATATCAGTTTATTAATTCACCTTTAAACTATATCTAATTCTTTTAGAATTTGAGTAGGCTTAAAAAAAGAGAAAATCCAATTCTAGCTGTATAAAACTAGAATAAGTTCTTAGGCATGTTGATCTTTAAAAACTATATTTTAAAATATAAAATAGCTATTCAATAAATTGGATCTATGTCTGTCTGCTACATATAGCTAACAGTAAAACAAGCTCCCTCCTCTGAGCTGATGACATAGTGTTATCATGATGCCTAAAGCTTGATCGAGACACTGGCTATTTGAGTTACACAGTATAAAGCACATACAACTAGCAACTATTCTAAGATCTTGGTACCTTATCCATTAGATGTTACATAACAAGAGAATATATGAGCTGTAATGTGGCTGCCTTGAAAACCATTTACCTGAGTTAAGACATGCTGCTTTACTCAGGGCTTTTATAGTAGCTTAATTTAATTTTTAAAAATGAAAATTTTTTCCACTTAAAAATTAATTTTTGAATTAAAAAAATCTGCCATCAATATTGTTTACTCTTTTATTCAGTGTCACACTTAATCTTTGTGCCTCAATTTCCTCATTCAAAGGGACAAAAATATACTACCCTGGTCCACTTGTTAGGGTTGTTATATCAAATGAGATAATGTATTGGAAAGTATAGATATCTTACACTCCTGCCATAAGGCAATATGTGGGATACAACATAATCCAATGGCATAAAATAAGGACCTACATTTTTTTCAAGGTTAATGAGCTGACAGGGGTGAGCTCAGCTAGCCCACAAGAAATTCCATCCCAATAGGTCCATGTCCTGTGTATGGTTTAGTGCCATGTGATGGCAGATTTGACTTTTGGTTTAAATACTGGTGGGAGCAATTCTAGGTTCTGTGGCTGGTTGGAAACACCAAGACTGAAGCAGGGTTTCCAAAAATCTCCTGGTTGTTGTTTGTTCCACCCATACTGAGGATATTGGGGACAGGTATTACTGGGAATGAGAGACTCAACTTACACCTGCTCATCTGCTTCTGCTGTTTTCCTACTCCATCCTACTCTTCTCCTTCTGCCCACCTCCACACCAAAAGATTAGTCTATCCCAGCTGGAGGACACAAGGTGAGTGGAAGACAAGAGCAATTCCACCATCAACAACTGGATTATAATCTAATTGTGAAGAGACAGCATTTTTACTTTG
Organism: Hippopotamus amphibius kiboko; assembly: GCF_030028045.1. NCBI lineage: Eukaryota > Metazoa > Chordata > Mammalia > Artiodactyla > Hippopotamidae > Hippopotamus > Hippopotamus amphibius. The sequence goes on along the minus strand of NC_080190.1, from coordinate 142,794,558 downwards.
GATGATTTTCAAACCACAAAGTAACATGAATAGAGTATTATAATATAAAGTATTATAATCACAATATCTAAAAATTTCTGTAATACATTTCACCTAAAAAACACTGTCATTAAAAAATAAAAAACAAAAAAACTTTGTCTTTGCATGTTAACATTTGTACTTTTTATTAGTGGAATTATGGAAATGCTGGTTTTCAACTCACCTTTTAAAATCTCCCAAACTTACTTAAAGGAGAGGCTAGCTGTGTGACAACTGGACCCACAAATGTAAAAGTACCTAAAACATCACCATGTGGCTTCATCTGACTGCAAAGGATACTGGGAAAATTAGTCCCTGATGGGCCTTCACTTCCCAGCATGAATTCTACACAATAGAATGGAAAACAGATATTCAGTGGACAGTTCAACACCTCTGCCATACCTATTTGCCAAGTCAAGCTTTTATATATTTTGAGTACCGTGTGGTGTTTTATAAATTTGTAAATTGGTTAATAACATTTAAAAATTTGAAGATTCCACCAAAACAAATATTCATAATTCCTTCTTCTCTTGGAAAGAATCAGATGATCTGGCAAAACTGGGCCCACATTTCCTCTGGGCAACAATTGGTTAGAGGTGAGAAGCAGTTGCCTGCATGCTGTCCAGCTTGCTGGAGGAAGTACCTGATTAGCTTCACTGACATTAATTTGCCCACCCAAACCTGTAGTCACTGAATTTGTGACTCCTGGCAAATCATAAGATGAAAAACTTGATTTCAGAAAACTGGGAAGTTCTCAATTTTAGGGGATATTCAGAAAAAGAGGAGTCAGTATAGTTTCCTTTTCTGTGAAAACAGCTCCAAGTATAAAATTCAGAGCATGTATAGAGAAAAATAGTAGGCATATAATGTCTACCTTAATATCAAGCTAAGGATAAATGCGTTTAAATTTAGAAAGAGACGGGAAAAGAGAGTAAAAGAGAAATGAAGGTGGACACAGACAGAGTTAGGGATAAGTAGAAATTTAAAGAAATAGAATAAGTAAGAGAGAAGCCAACTTTTTCAAGTAGAGAGAGATGTTAGTTGGCAGCATTCAAAGAATTTGAAGAAACCTAATAAATAGATTTCCTAGTATTTAGCAATGTTTATCTAGCAAGAGATAACAATATAATGATGATGACATTAATATTTCATAATGACAGCTAAGATGTACGGAGTTCTTACTCTTTGATGGCACTACACTAAGTGCTTTATATGGATTGTCTCATTTGATCATTTCAGAATTATAGCTTAAAATCCACATAAAAGTGGTGATTGGTTGCCTATGTGACAACAGGCAGACTTTGAAATGCAAAGATGTCCAGTGAGGTACCAAAGTTCCCCTCTCTGGGAACTTAAATTAATTAAACAATTAAACAATTGAATTAAACAATTTCAATAAATTCTTGATTGGCTGCCCTAATGGACAAGAGAAGTAGCGAGAAACACGAAAACTGTAGAAACTCTAAAGTTTGCTTCATAATTTATGCTTCATAATTTATCATACAATATTACTTTGTAATAGATTATTGTTGAGAAATATTTTGTTGAGTTGAATATTACTTTTTTTGTCTGTCTAATGCCTTTTATCTACAGTAGCAATGGTGGAGAGCTAAGAAGTTTCTAATGTAGACAGTCAACTCAGCTGTCATCACTGTTGGGTACTGTTTTCAAAGACAGTACTCTTCAGATCAGAAAGTTGAAAACACATTGCTTCTACCTACTCATCATTTCCTTGAACAAGTGGTTTTCTTTCACATTAGATAAAGTTGACTTATTTAAATTATTAACAACTGTCTAGGGATGTGAAGGCAACTAATGATTAATGTTAAGAGTGTGATTTTAGGTTTAAAACTAGGAAATAAAAGAGGAACTTGAAATTTAGATAGAAATCCAGAAATCAGTGTTGTGTTTTTCCAAGAATGTTGGCTGCTTTTTTCTTCCAAATGATATTTGGAATGTAAATTCTCTCCAAAAACTTAAAAAAAACAAACAAACCTGTGATTAGTCTGACATTGTCTTCTTGCTGGATAATAAGCAAGGTACTAAACTGGTGGATATTATCTCTAAACAAAAGAATAAGAAAAATATTGAGATAATGCTTCCAGCAGCAATAATCTCAGGTCACTGAAGTCTTAGAAGTCATTTCCAACCAGAAAGTCTTCAGAAATTATAAATTAGGTAATCAGGTTCATGAGACTGTTCTTATCTTGAGTAATATATTTTTATTGTTAGATGAAGATTCTTGCCTTGTTGCATTTAAAAACTATCAAATTATCTCATTATTCACCTCAAAATCTTCCAAGCATCCTTTCTTCTTTTCTGAGAATTTTAATTGAATTTAATACATAAGAAATTGGATTATTATCTCTAGAAAATATGTTAGAATTTTAAAGTATCCTTTAATAGTTGAAAGCTGTGATATGTTTATTTATCCTGCTACTTTTTAAAAAATAAAGTTGAAATGAGGTATCATACAAAAATAAAAACCCTAAACTGGCAACTTTTTTTTTTATAATAAAAGCCTATTTTGGTTTGTGTTGAAATGTTTGTCATTTTCATAAGAGTTTCATAACACATAATCCTAAAGTCTAGCTCATTCTCACTTTTACCACATGTAAATAACAGTAAAAAGATGCAGAGCTCCATTTCATGCAAATACACTTTGAATTTCATTAGTTTTTCGTTTTGAAACAAGATCTTATTCCACTCTCCCATTTTCTCCTTACCCAATCTATAAAGCCATTGTGTTTCGATCATTTACCCAGTCCAGAACATAGATTCGCATACATTCCTTCCATGCACTTTAAAAGTGTTGACGACTTAGCACTCCCAGCAAAGTCGGGCTCATTAGTAAGCCAGGGGAATGTGGAGAATATTTTACTTTAAGGGCTGCCCTTGAAGGTCCAGCAGTGGACTGGAGTAACTGGCCATTGTTTCAGCTGAAAGTCCCTGATATAGTTGAGAATAAACATGGCACAGAAAGCAGAACGAGCAGCTGCATCAAGGAGCCCTCACCCTTCTCCTTGAGAACACACAGGGCAGGGTGGAAGACAGAGTTAAAGCGTCCTGACTGTGACTGCTCAGATCACGTCTGTTTCCTCTCAGCTTCCTCCTGAATGATGGAAATGACACAAACACCAGTATCCAAGCTCCAGTCAAATTCTAACAGGAGACTTCAAATGGACCCCAGGAAAATAAGGTAGCTCAGGTGTGTCCATTCTCAGAATTTAAGAACAAATGTCAGACCCAGATAGCAGTAGAGCTGACCCTTGAATAACATGGGTTTGATTCGTGCAGGTCCACTTATACACAGATTTGTTTCAATAGTAAACACTGTAGTACTATATGATCAGTGGTTGCTTGAATATGTGGATGTGGAATTGTGGATGTAGAGAAACTGCATATATGGAGGGCCAACACTAAGTTACGTGCAGATTTTCAAGTTCTTGGAGGGTTGTCTCCCCAGTCCCTACATTGTTCAAGGGTCAGCTGTGATCACAATTTAAGATGAATAAAGGAAAAAATAAGAAGGTGTCTATGCAGTGAGTATGGAGCATAAAGGAAAGCAGGCATAGCATGGTATGCTATGCCTGATTGAGAAAAAAAAGCCTATGTTCAAAGAATTTTTTTCCCAGATAACAGAGGAAAGATTAGATAAGTTTACCTTCTTAAAGGAAATTAAAGAAAATACGGAGTCTATGAAATGGAGATGGCAATAAGATGATTAAAAAACCATGCTGGAGGGCTTCCTAGGTGGCACAGTAGTTGAGAATCCACCTGCCAATGCAGGGGACACGGGTTCAATCCCTGCTCCAGGAAAATCCCACATGCCGCGAAGCAACTAAGCCCGTGCACCACAACTATTGAGCCTGTGCTTTAGAGCCCGTGAGCCACAGCTATTGAGCCCATGTGCTGCAACTACTGAAGCCTACGCGCCTAGAGCCCGTGGTGCGCAACAAGAGAAGCCACGGCAATGAGCAGCCCGCGCACCGCAACGAAGAGTAGCCCCCACTCACTGCAACTAAGAAGAAAGCCCGTGCACAGCAAAAAAAAGACCCAACACAGCCAATAAAATAAATAAATAAATAAATTTATTTAAAAAAAAGAAAACCATGCTGGAATAAAAGAAAAGTCAGCATAAAATACGCTAAGGAGGAAAAATGACACTGATGATCTTAAAACTGCTTTGGAGGCAGAAAAGAGAAGTAACAATGTAAAAGCCTCTGAATGAAGGACAGATTTCAGAATATCATACAATTTAAAGCATGTGATTGAATATACAATCATCAAAATTGTAGAAAATAAGGGAAATCCATCATTGAGATAATAGTCATTCTTGAATATGAAAGAAGAAATTTGACAAAAATTCAAAGATAATCTATTCCTGAGTTGAATAAGAACCTAAAACTACAGATTCATAGGGCTTATCATATGGAGAAAAATATGTCGAAGACCAGCTAACACTCAGAAATATTTTAGTGAACTTACTGATCTCTAAGAATAAGGAAAGAATCCTTCATATATCTAGACCAGAAGGTCACCTACAAGTGAAAAAATCAGTCTTGATTTAAACTGTCAGCAAAAATAGCTTAGACAAAAGTGAAGTACTTTATATAGAACATGCATACTAGGTTTCCTTACAGTCCTGTTGATGCAAAGACAACAGAGACTGTTGATTATGTGAAGACTCAGAAATATATCATCTATATGTCTATCCTGATGAATTTACTTGAATATATAATTTAGTGCAATGAAAACTAAATCAAAATGTAAGCTTTATGAAAGTTCAGCTCTTTAAATACTGGAACACAAAATTAACATTAAATGGTTATGGTTATAAATTATATAAATAGTAACATATATATTAGTTGTTAAGAAGAAAAGTTGCATATGATAACATTATTATGGGGACCAGAATCCAATAATATAGTGTGACAAACCCCCCAGAAGGAAGGAGATGAAAAATGGCAAGATTAAATATCCTAATTTCTTCATATCAAGGAAGATATTCATTAGATGCTGTTGCAATGTAGAAAGAATGAACATTGCAAATAAATTATAAACAATATTTAAAGTTATAATACACTCTAAATTACAAAGCTCTTTCTAAAACTGGGAAAGGAAATAATAAAAAATGAATAATGAAAATGTAATTAAATAAACCATAGTACAAATTGTCGAATAACTACTGCTCTAGTGAACAAACAAAACAAAACACTGATTAAAATAAAAGGATGTCCCCCCTGAGGAGGGGGAACCCAGCTATTGTACCTGACCAGTGATCTGCTTTAAAAATAAATAAAAACAAAAAAATCCAGAAAAGGAAGTTTTATATATACATAAACTCAGTCTTTGACAGACCAAGTAGACAAAATATAACTAAGGGTATTGAAAATATTTCTAATTATTATATAGAATACACTTTCTTTTCAGTTATTTTATGAAATTGATGTCATGAGACAATAAATCTCAATTCAGAAAACCAGAAACTAGGCAGACCACATACTTTAAGTAAAATACAATAATACAAATAAAAACACGGGAAAAATAAAAGCTCAAACAATTAATTTTTCAAAAATCTCTCAGAATTCCACCTCTGGCATAGTAAAGTTACTCATTACACACCAACCCTGACACTGATGACAATTACAAACTCTGGACAAGACACACACACACACACACACACACACATATCAAACAACAATAAAAAACCCACCAGAGAAAACAAACAAAACCCCCACTATCAAATGACTCTGAAGAGGAAACCAAAGCAGGCAAATAGGTGAGGGGAATCGACATTTAGAGAAGTGTCAGGCACAAAGGTGATTTTTTTCATTGTTTGCAACTTTGCCCTAAAGATGGACCCAGTCCGGGAGGCTAAAACTCTGACAGAAAGATTACCATCTCTTTGACCAGAGAAAGTAAGGGAAGGACCTGGGAAATCACAGACAACCTCCAGACTGGCAGAGGGGAAGCCCAGAGAGGAAAAAACTGGAGAAAAACTCCCTTAATTCTGGGTATGAAGACTGCACTTGCCTAAGGATGACCCCCTAAAGCTCATATGCACGAGACAGAGAAAAAATTTAAAGTGAGACCAGCTAGTAAGACCATTTTTTCTCCATTAAGTTGCTCAGGATCAAACATAAAGTGGGCAGATAACTAGGCTGCAAGAGATTGTGGTCAATATGGCTTGGTGAACATGTTACCAAGTCCAAGCTCGCTCTGCTCACTGCATGACAGGCCGTTGAATCGCAGGCAAAGAATACGACTTTATTCAGACCGAGAAGATGGCAGACTAGTGTCTCCTAAAAACCATCTTATCGGGGTCTGGATTCCAGTTTCTTTTATAGTATCAGAGAGCAAGGGATGGGAAGTAAAGTAAAAAGGGCTATCAGTGTTGAAAAACATCTCCTGGAATGATCAGCCTCAGGGAAGGGATGTGTTAATTTCTTCTTTTCTGCAGCCATTCACAGGTGGATAGGGTTCCTTGAGGCAGGTCATTACGTATGATTATAATAACAAAAGCAACGAAAAGTAACTTTTAAAGTGAAAGAAACAGATCCCACATGGAGTCCTATTTAGCACTTCCCTGTTACAAAAATATGTATTGAATACCTGACAGGTAGGTGAGTAGAGATGAAGATGATTCCCAGGGTTTGCTTTGTATGACCACATGGTGTTCAGGTGGCAGGAAGATTTCTTTTGGGAAAATGTTAGTTTTGAGAATCCTGTGAGATAGTCCAGTGTGGGGGGAGGAAATATATTCACATATACATGGCACAAGGAAGATTACTAGAGGTATGTATTTGGGAGCCATTAGAGTAGACGGTACAATTGAGAAATTTCCCAGGAAGAGTGACAAGTATTGGTGAGCATCCTTATTGAGGACCTAAAGCATGCATACATTTACTCATCAATTCACTCCAGCAGTGGTATGTTCTAAGTGCTGCATTAGGCAATAATTTTATCATTGTAAACTCCTAGCCAAATGTAACTTACTCCTCCCAAATATGTTTTGGACATGTTTTATGAACATATCTGTGAAACAACTCAGGAAATGTGCATCAGATACTGTTATCTAGTACTTCAGAGAGGAGCTAAAGCAGAGGATGTTGGGGAGGGGTCAGTTCCTGCATTCATGTTTTATTGCTGTGTAACAAATTAATACAAACAACATTTTAAAGCAATACTACACCTTTACTATCTTACAAGTTCTGTAGGTCAGAAGTGTGGGTACATCTTAGCTGGGTCCTGTACTCAAGAGTCTCACAAGGGTAGTATTGAGGTGTTATCCAGGCTGCATTCTTACCTTGAGGACTAACTGGGGAAGAATCACTTCCAAGCCCACTCAGGTTGATGGAAAAATTAATTTCCTTGTAGTTGCAGGACTAGGGCCTGGCTTCTTTCTGGCTCTCAGCTGGAGGCCGCCCTCAGCTTCTGGAGGCTAACAGAAGTTCCTAGAGGCTGCCTTTAGTTCCTTGCCAAGTGGCTTTTCCAAAATGGTCCTTTACTTCTTCAAACCAGCAGGGAGTGTCTATAGAGATTCACTCTAGATGCTAGCAAGGTAGTCTTCTATAATGTAACATGATCATGGAAGTAACATGCTATCACCTTTGCTATATTCTATTGCTTCCAAGTGTTAAAGAGCAAGGAATTTCCCTCTACCCTTCTAGGTTCTTCTGGCTGGTCTAAGAATTATATTACCATGTAAGAGACTAACAAGAAAAAACCAAACAAAAGTGCAATACCATGTATATACAAGAAAGACCCCGGAGAACTGAGTAACTTGCCAAAATGGTCAAAATTCTCATCTTAAATACTATCTTCAGCTAAAGACAAAAGATTATATTGGCAACAGTGATTTGGAACTTCAAAGGGGAGGACCTCAATTCACATGCATATGGAAAGCAAATGTTTAGGAAACAAATGGTTGCAGGGCCACACAGAAACAACTGACACAGAGAAGAATTTTAACAAACAGACTTGGCGAGGTTCCGCCCTGTCCACACACGTGGTTCACACTGGAGTTATCTATGATGCTAGCTCCCTTCCTGGAACAGGTCCTCTATCTACACTCCTTTAGGCAGTCAGGGGGACGGTCAAAGTTTCTTCCTGAGTCTTTCGAGAGTCTTGATTGTTTTCTGCTTGAAATAATCCAATGCCAAAGGGGCCTTTTGGGGTGGCATATTCTGCTTCCCTACAGAAGCAAGCCAAAGGTCCCACACACAGTGGGAGAAGAAACAAGGGCATGAACATCTGGAGACAGAGATCTTGAGGGAAGCTTAGAGTCTGTCCGCCATAGTTCCTTAGGATGGCATTGCGTCTATCTGCCTTAACCGAGCAGGACCCTGTAGGGCCTTCTTGGGATAGACCCCTCCCCAACATCCTATGCTTTAGCTCCTCTCTGAAGTATTGGATAACAGTATCTGATGCACACTTCCTGAGTTGTTTTACAGATGCCACACCCCCATCCCCCGCCAAACAGAAGATGGTTAACTACCTGATGATCAACTATTTGATGACCATGAGCATGTAGCCCCTAGGCCTCTTGGAGCCTAAGGATTGATAACATTAATCCCTGTGATGCTGCCCTGTTACCTCACCATCAACCAATCAGAGAACTGCGTGCAAGCTGATCACATAATGTACATTGCCCACCACCCCCTTCACCTGACCTGTAAAAATGCTTTGCTGAAAACCTTAATGGAGTTTAGTGGGGGTTGGGGCATGATCCACCCATCTCCTCGCATGGCCCTGCAATAAACCTTTCTTTGCTCGAAACTCTAATGCTTTGGTTGGTTTGACTTTACTGTGAGTTGGGCACACAAACTTGCATTCAGTGACATATTCACTTATCTGGGAAGTAACTGCTTCCAGCATGCCTTGTGACCCAACACTTTTTTTTTAAAGAACTTTTACTGAGATACAGTTAGCATACAATAAACTGCATATATTTAGTGTACAATTTGTTTTTTTCTTATTAGTAATGTATATATGGCAATCCCAATCACCCAATTCACTCCCCCCAATCCTCCCCGCTTTCTCCACTTGGTGTCCATATGTTTGTTCTCTACATCTGTATCTCTGTTTCTGCCTTGCAAACCAGTTGATTTGTACCATTTTTCTATAGTCCACATGTATGTGTTAATATACGATATTTTCTTTCTGACTCACTTCACTCTGTGTGACAGTCTCTAGGTCCATCCATGTCTCTACAAATATCCCAGTTTCATTCATTTTTTACAGCTGAGTAATATTCCATTGTATATGTATACCACATCTTCTTTATCCATTCATCTGTGGCTGGACATTTAGGTTGCTTCCATGTCCTGGCTATTGTAAATAGTGCTGCCATGAACATTGGCATGCATGTGTCTTTTTGAATTATGGTGTTCTCTAGGTATATGTCCAGCAGTGGGATTGCTGGGTCATATGGTAACTCTATTTTTAGTTTTGCAAGGAACCTCCATACTGTTCTCCATAATGACTGTATCAATTTACATTCCCACCAACAGTGCAAGAGCATTCCCTTTTCTCCACACCCTCTCCAGCATTTAATGTTTGTTGATTTTCTGATGATGCCCATTCTAACCAGTGTGAGGTAATACCTCACTGTAGTTTTGATTTGCATTTCTCTAATAATTAGTGATGTTGAGCAGCTTTTCATGAGCCTCTTGGCCATCCATATGTCGTCTTTGGAGAAATGCCTATTTAGGTCTTCTGCCCATTTTTTGGTTGGGTTGTTTGTTTTTTTGATATTGAGCTGGATGAACTGTTTATATATTTCAAAGATTAATCCTTTGTCTGTTGATGCATTTGCAAATATTTTTTTCCAGTCTGAGGGCTGTCTTTTCGTCTTGCTTATAGTTTCCTTTGCTGTGCAAAAGCTTTGAAGTTTCATTAGGTCCCACTTATTTATTTTTGTTTTTATTTCCATTACTCTAGGGGGTGGATCAAAAAAGATCTTGCTATGATTTATGTCAGAGTGTTCTTCCTATGTTTTCCTCTAGCAGTTTTATAGTGTCTGGCCTTACATTTAGGTCTTTAATCCATTTTGAATTTATTTTTGTGTATGGTGTTAAGGAGTGTTCTGATTTCATTCTTTTCCATGTAGCTGTCCAGTTTTCCCAGCACCACTTACTGAAGAAGCTGCCTTTTCTTCATTGTATATCCTTGCCTCCTTTGTCATAGATTAGTTGACCATAGTTTATCTCTGGGCTTTCTATCCTGTTCCATTGATCTATATTTCTGTTTTTATGCCAGTACCATACTGTCTTGATCACTGTAGTCTTGTAGTATAGTTTGAAGTCAGGAAGCCTGATTCCACCAACTCTGTCTTTCCTTCTCAAGATTGCTTTTGCTATTCGGGGTCTTTTGTGTTTCCACACAAATTGTAAAATTTCTTGTTCTAGTTCTGTGAAAAATGCCATTGGTAATTTGATAGGGAGTGCATTGAATCTGTAAATTGCACAATGTTGATTCTTCCAATCCAAGAACATGGTATGTCCCTCCATCTCTTTGTGTCATCTTTGATTTCTTTCATGAGTGTCTTATAGTTTTCTGAGTACAGGTCTTTTACCTCCTTGGTTAGGTTTATTCCTAGGTATTTTTTTCTTTTGGTTGCAATGGTGAATGGGATTGTTTCCTTAATGTCTCTTTCTGATCTTTCCTTGTTAGTGTATAGAAATGCAAGAGATTTTTGTGTGTTAATTTTGTATCCTGCAACTTTACCAAGTTCATTGATTAGCTCAAGTAGTTTTCTGGTGGCATCTTTAGGATTTTCTATGTATAGTATCATGTCATCTGTGAACCATGACAGTTTTACTTCTTGTTTTCCAATTTGGATTCCTTTTATTTCTTTTTCTTCTCTGATTGCTGTGGCAAGGACTTCCAAAACTATGTTGAATAGTAGTGGAGAGAGTAGACATCCTTGTCTTGTTCCTGATCTTAGGGGGAATGCTTTCAGTTTTTCACCATTGAGAATGATGTTTGTTGTGGGTTTGTCATATATGGCCTTTATTATGTTGAGGTAGGTTCCCTCTATGGACCCAACATTTTTGACTGGAAATACTGGTGTTCCAAAAAACACATGCTGAGAAGGAAGTAAGCCCCATGCACAACAAACACATTTGAAGTCCTGTTCATTTTCACTTGCCTCTCCTTCCCCCTTGCTATTCCTCTATACATACAGAAACATTTTTATGTGACTTCATTAAAGGTTGCCATAACAAGTATCATTATAAAAATTATTTGTTCAGCTGCTCAGTGGAATCATTGCTTCATATCACTATAATTAAGTTTATCCAGCCTTGTATGTTATTATTACATTAAGAATAAGAACTCCAGTTTCATGAACTTGTGTCTCCATATTGTCATATTTTTTCATGAAGAATATCTCATTATTAGTTTTTGAGGCTTGTATCCCAAGGCCCCATTTTTCCTTGAGATTCTGCCCACAGTTCCCTCTAGAACTCAGGCAGACATCCTGGACCATTCTGGGGAACCAGTACCCTGCTGTTCTCTACTTTTCCAGGAACTTTTCTCCCTCCTCCCCAATAAGTTATTTCATGTTAATAGACACCACCAGGCCTCTGGCTTAACTTGCTCAACAGACCCACCCCAAGAGTTTAAATACTACTTTAGGTTCACCTAACACCCCCACTATAATATTCTTCCACCTTTGATAACTTTGACATCTTGACTGTGACCATCTCTCTATAGAGATCTTCATAGTATGTCAGAGCAGAGACCAAGTAAGGAAGAGGCTGGAGGAATGTAAGAATGTCACCCACCATGTGAGTCAAACAAAGGATGTTGTGGCCATCAAGCCATCAGCCACTGCAGCCCCCCACACTGTGCACCCTGAAGGGATTCAGGATGAAGAAAAGCAGGATAGTGGCCCTAGATAGCTGAGGTGCATCTCAGAGGAACGATTTCAATGAGCCCAGACTCTTGTAATTTCCCAAACGTAGAAAAGTGCTACATTCATTAACTTGAGATATCTGGTTTTCTTTAATTAACAGTAAACTTTTGATGTTCTGACTGCCTATTTTTTTTGTTTTTGTTTTTGTTTCAAAAAACCCTCCTGTATACCCTGGCTCCTCCCTTACCTCTTTGAAGCAGTCCCTTAGAGTCATCTGAGAAGCTGTCTTCCGGGCTTAAGTCCTCAGCAACTCCACTGAATAAAACATAATCCTCAACTTTTAGGTTGTGTATTTTTTTCCAGTCAATAATGACTAATAAAAATGTCCCAAGACCCAGAGAGTAGAAGGTGGATGGGGATAATAGCCTATGTGGGGTGGGGATGGCTAATTAAGAGAACTCCAATAACCTTTCTTATTTGAGGAAGGTGGAACTTTGCAGTTTTCAAATTATGTTCTGTGTAGTCCTGAGGCTGAAGAAATTTCCTCCGGTTGCTTCCAGGGACTCTAGATATTGATGTGGAGCATCCCATCCTCACAGGACCCAGAACAGCATAAGATAACTTCAGATTTGAATGTTGTTAGTTGGTGTAAAACAAAAATTTCGCTGGACAAAGTTAAACAGCTAAGGATGACAATTCAAGATATTGCAACAGGAGAGAGCGATTGAACACAATTTCACTAAACCAAAAGGCAGGCAGGGTTTTAAGCATTGGGTTGAGCTGGTGGAAAAGCACTGCGGGACAATCTCTTTGGGAGGTTAATCATTAGGATGCGTTGGGCACATTGAGTTATTCCTGAGTTTGCAAATTTTTTCTTCTGTGTTTAGGTCATTTGTGTTTGCTATAGAGACTGGGAGAAAGGATGTTATCTTCTTTTATGTTTACATTTCAAAAAGATGGTCTCCAGGTCCTTAAGAAAGACATTCTTAGGCTGTAAAACTGGCAAGAAGCTTTTAAAAATATTTACATCTTAAAGGGAGAGAGAAAGAATTTACAATAACAAGTTTTCTAAAGTAAATGCTCTAAGGAAAGAGAGGTCAGGACCTAGAGTCAGAAAGTTAAGCCTGTCTAAAGTTTGCTCAAGCTAAAGCAAATGTTAAAGCTTGTTCAATGGCCAGAGCCTTCAGGAAATAAAGGATCCAAATTAGAGGACCCTCTCCTCACATGTTCCCATTAGAAACAATCCATAAAATAAAGCAAAATAGCTTAATCTTTACTGGGATCTTCCCCTAAATCATGATGCAGAACACTGACAAAGTGGACTGGGGCAATAGGCATCCTACCTTCCTTCAAGGCAACCCAAAACCTTCTACACTCTAGCAAGAAAGGGAGGAATTAATGAGAAGCAAATGCCTGAGAGGTGGCCAAATGACCTAGTATTCCAGCACAGATACACAGGATAGAGGAAATAAAGAAGTGAGAGCAACCACGTGTCTGTATCCATTAATGATTCTGCTCATGAGCAAACATGCTCTGAGCCAATTGCATTAAGAACTATTCTTTGGATCTATGCTCAGGAGCAGGATTGCTGGATCATATGGTAGCTCTATTTTTAGTTTTTTAAGGAACCTCCATAGTGTTCTCTATAGTGGCTGTACCAGTTTACATTCCCACCAACAGTGTAGGAGGGTTTCCTTTTCTCCACACCCTCTCCAGCATTTATTGTTTCTGGCAAAAACCACAGTTCAAAAAGATACACGTACTCCAATGTTCATTGCAGCACTATTTATAATACCCAGGACATGGCAGCAACCTAAACAGAGGAATGGATAAAGAAGACGAGAGGACTTCCTAGGTGGTGCAGTGGTTAAGAATCCACCTGCCAATGCATGGGACGCGGGTTCGAGCCCTGTTCTGGGAAGATTTCACATGGTGTGGAGCAACTAAGCCTGTGTGCCACAACTATTGAGCCTGTGCTCTAAAGCCCGTGAGCCACAACTATTGAGCCCGTATGCTGCAACTATTGAAGCCCACATGCCTAGAGCCTGTGCTCCACAACAAGAGAAGCCACTACAATGAGGAGCCTGCACACCACAATGAAGAGTAGCCCGCACTTGCAGCAACTAGAGAAAGCTCGTGTGCAGCAATGAAGACTCAACACAGCCAATAAATAAATCTATTAACAAAAAAAAAGAATTACATCTAACTTCTCTTCAGAAACCACGCAAACAAGAAGAGAGTGGAATAAAAAAAAAGATGAGAGATACACACACACAATGGAATATTACTCAGCCATAAAAAAGAACAAAATAATGCCATTTGCAGGAAGATGGATGGACCTAGAGATTGTCATACTGAGTGAAGTCAGACAGAGAATGACAAGTATCATATGATAGTGCCTACATGTGGAATCTTAAAAAAAAAAGGGTACAAATGAACTTATATACAATATAGAAATAGAGTTATGGATGTAGAAAATAAACTTATGGTTACCAGGGGGAAGGGGAAGGGGGAGAGATAAATTGGAAGATTGGGATTGACATATACACACTACTATATATGAAATAGATAACTAATAAGGATCTACTGTCTAGCACATGGAACTCTACTCAATACTCTGTAATGGCCTGTATGGGAAGAGAATCTAAAAAAGAGTGGATATATGTATATGTATAACAGATTCACTTTGCTGTACACCTGAAACTAACACTACATTGTAAATCATTTATATGCCAATTAAAATTAAAAAAAAAAAAAACCCAAAACAAAATCTATTCTTCTTTAGGGGAGGCATGTAAGAGTAGAAGGAGAATAATAAAGGAAACTTTGAAGAACTTATATGCTATATATGGGCCCTGATTTTATTTAATAAAATATTTCTGCAACCAAAGAATAAAAATTAGAAAACCTAAGATTGAAAGACCTCTTTCAGTTCAAACATGTTATACAATCTATATCTATATCTATTTCCTTCCATTGTGCTTGAATTTTACTCTGTTCAATTTTACTTAAAGTAATGGTGTATGGTTTGGACTCCATGATTCACTGGAGTTTTAAGATTTTACAGGAATGGAAATGTAACTGAGTAGGACCCTATGGGGCCTTCCAGGAACAGACACCTCCCCCATATCCTCTGCTTTAGCTCTTGTCTGAAGTACCTTGAGAATAGTTTTTGATGCACATTTTCTGAGTTGTTTTACAGATGCTAAAACCACCACCAAATGGAAGAAATTAACTGCTTGATGACCATGAGCACGTAGCCCCCAGACCTACTGGTGCTTAAGGATTGATAATGTTATCCTCCGTGACACTGCCCTGTTACCTCACCATCAACCAATCAGAGAATTGTTCATGAGCTGATTACATACCCTGCGACCCACCTCCCTCACCTAGCCTTTAAAAATGCTTTGCTGGAACCCTTTTGGGAGTTTGGGTTTTAGAGCAAGAGCCACCCATCCTCCTTGTATTGGTGCCTTTACAGTAAACACCGCACTTCCCTTCACCACAACCCAGCGTCAGTAGATTGGCTTTACTGTGCGTGGGTGAGCGGACTCAAGTTTGGTTTAGTAATAGAAACAGATCGAAATCTTTACATAGTTTGACCAATCTGAAGAATATAGAAACGTAGAAAACTGTTTTGAGTCTTGAGAATCACATAGACATGCAGCAACTGTTATAGTCTATTTAAAAAAATTGCATTGAAATTCCGAATTAACGTGTTTTTTTTTTTTTTTCCAATGCATAACTTTTTCTCTATCCTGATTTTTCTCATTGAAACACTTGGCCATTCAAGTCAAGACTGAATAGCAGCTGAGCATCTGGGCATAGTTTCCAGGATCTGTAGCAGCTGAATGAGATTGAGTTGTAATCATATTGGATGTGTGAGTCATCAATTTGAGGTTTGTCATATTTATATCAAAAGAACTTGGTTGAGACAAAACCAGAGACAGACATTGCAGTAACAGTCAATTGTTGGATTATTTTCCAGGTAAGTTCAGCATACTTTAACACACAGGTTTCAAAACAGTCTTTAAATTGAATTTGGTATAAAAGAAAGGGTTTAAGTATTCAAATGTAGTTTTGGAACAAATGTTATCTCCCAACGCCAAAAGATATTTTTGCCAAGATTTTCACGCAAGATTATTTGGACATGTGTTATTTTAATTTGATTAAGCACACTCTGAATAATCCCATCATATGAGGCTGAGAGCACAGGTCATGGGGAAAAACTACCTGAGCTCTAATAGCAGCTTTTCCTGTACTAACGTCACCTAGGGCAAGCTATTTAACCTCTCCATGCCTCACTTTCCTCCTCTAACATAAAATGGGGACACAGGGTTGCATAAGAGAAATAAGCATGATTAGCACAGTGTTAAGTAGAGAGGAAGTGCTAGCTCAGTATTTATTATTATTTACAGTCTGTACTTTTACGAACTCCACAAATTCAATACCAAAATGATTAATCTCATTTTTAAATGTTGAGTTTAATCTTTACAAGTTAAGCAAAATACATTTTTATACTTATTTTATTTTTTTAAAGTTTGTGACTATGATTTTATTTGTTTGTTTGTTTATTGGCTGCACCGAGCATCTTGTGGGATCTCTGTTCCCTGACCAGGGATTGAATCTAGGCCCTTGTCAGTGAAAGTGCCGAGTCCCAACCACTTGACTGCCAGGGAATTCCCTACACTTATTTTATATTTTTAAAATGTGTCCACATTTTTTGCATTCTGCTTGTCATTAACTAGCCACTTTATTATCATTTTAACTATTATGGCCAATTGCCTAGCTATAACAAGCTATAATAAGGTGATACACTATTTTGATCTGAATTACCTGATTTCAAACTTGTACTTGAAAAATATGATTTTCAATCTTTATTAAATTTTTCCTGACTTTCAAGAATTTATTTGTTGACATGAAAGTAATTCTGCATTAGTGGAATACAATCATAGTTTGGGGTTCATTTTGTAACTTTTTATTTACCTTTCTGCAAGAGTGTTTTCAACTTCAAATACATGTCTTGACATGTATTTCTTGATTTATGAAATGTTTGAAAGACAGAAAACTGAACAAAGTTGATTTCTTTGATTATTACTCAAGGAAATAGGTTAGATCACTGGGTTGCTTCCCTGTTCTCACTGACTTGTTTTCACAGTTTCATTACTTTACTTGAAGTAATTTCCTAGAATACCATGAACGACCATATTTCATATAAGCATAAAAATAAACAAAACCTAATGGAAAATAAACCTTTTTTCCCCATTCTATAATAAAGTCTAACCCACCTTACAGTTTTCTCCCTAATGATGCTACTACCCCTTTGCGATAACCCATTGTTTTGCCTGATTCCTTAACTCAGTAATGTAAAATTTATCCTAACCTTGTTTTTCCTGTTCTTTTTTTCTGCAACCCTCTCTATACCAACCCACAACTTGGCACCAACTGCAAAAGTTAATTGGTGACCTCCTTCAGGTCATTAAGGTAAGTAGAACATTAAATAAGAATGAGTCCAATACCAAATGAAATATTGGACTGCTACTTGAAATCAACAACCATATGACACAACAGTAGAACTAGACAATACTTGGGGGTTGCTACCATGTACTCAATCATTCCCGCTTTTAACAGGAACGGTCCTGCAACATAGGAGCAGACCTCTGCCCTTATAATTGTATTGCATGGCTCTGTCCTTGTGACCACACTGATTGACTCTAGGGTGGCTACTTGAACCTAATTGGGCCGGTAATATTCCCTTTCTAACCAACTGGAAACTTAGAATGAAGGGATTCATATACTGAAATCATTTAGAGTTGAGGTATGTCAATGTCAGAGCCCTGGAGATAAAGCATGAATCCCAGCCTGCTACTTACCCTTTGAGTGAACTATTATGAGTATTAGAATTGTTATCTATTTTCTAACATTTGCTGAGGACTAACATTTGCTGAGGACTAGGTGATCACTGTTCATTAGGTCATGTAATCCCTTCGACACGAGCAAACAGGTTTTGTGAGGTTCAATAAATGGTCACACATCCCACAGCTAGTCAGTGATAGAAACACTACAAATTCAGAACCTATTTCTTAACCATTGATTTGTTTTCTTCAGCAAATGTTTATTAAACAACTTTCAAGTGGCAGGTAAACTTCAGAGAATGGAAACATGCACATCAATATGCGTGACAATATTTTTTAAAATCTGAATTTTCACTCAAAGCCACCCATTTCTAAAAGGTTATTATGTATATGTTTAGCAAAAACATCTAAATATAAATAAATATAAATAATTATAAATAAATATACATAAAACATCTAAATATAAATATAATTATAAATGTAAATATTAAAAAATCTAAATAAATATAAATTTTAAAAAATCTAAATAAAACAAATTTTACTCACCTCAACTTTTGGTTTCTCTATGATTTCTCTGGAATCTAGAAATTTTTTAAAAAGTAAAATTTTAAATACATCTCTACTTTATACTCAGAGCTATTTTCCTAAACTCTAAACCACAGGACATATTCGAAAAGAACATAAACCAATCTGGGAAGAAAGTTTAGATGAATGGTGGGAAATTAGACATAGATGCATAGAACAATACCCTTTACAGAGAAGCAAGGCCCTTTGAAAACTGCTGCAGCCCATCTCAAGTTGAACAATAACAAAGAAACTGCTATCTGGTAATATGTGATAGTCCCTATGCTAACTATAGTTTGAATAGCTTACATGAGTTATTTAAAAATACATGCAATTAGCTGCAAAGTTAATGCATCTCTTAAGGTCAACAGAAAGCTAAAATTAAAGCTTAGGGCTGTTTCCTTAGCATACTGGGACTTGAATGCAAAGAAGTAAAGGGACGCGATGTGCTTTAGTTTTTTGGTCACTGACATTCCCTAGCTGCTGGAACAAAATTGCTTGTGATGCATGCTAGCAAGTGCAAATGGTATCTGGTTACTGAGATAATTTTCACAGCTATTTATGTTACCATTCCAACTTCAGCAATGGTTCCTAATACTTGAAACATTTAGACAAGAAAATTATATGCTTTCCTAAAAAGTATTAGAAAGGAATAGAAGAAAATTAACGGTCTTTAAGCATTTGCTCATTCAGCAATAGCCAAGTAATTAGAAAGCTGACAAAGCCAGGCATGAGGCAGTTAGAATTTACGTATGCATGTTTTCAACAGAGTTGTACATGAAATTGTGTCTGCCATAATAATCATGCATCTGGGTTACACAATCTATGGTGAGAAGCTTAATGTAGTTCAGTTAAACTCATTTTTATAAAAGTAAGCTTCCATATACAGAATGTGTATATTCAAAGGTCAAAGCACAATACTGGGATTAGTCCTTTATCCCACTGAAAACAATCATGGTACAAATATTATTATCCCTATTTGGCAGATTGGACTCTTGAAACAAAATAAAATTACATGCTTTATCTCAGGATTATTGACTCACTATTCTAAATAAGTAAGAAAGGACCTAAATATTCAATATTTCATATTGATTATTCCTCTTTGCTTATTTCTGTTTCTGTTTGGCACATACATTTAAAATTTTACTATTTAAAGTTTAATTTAAAAATTGAAAAAAAGCACGAAAAAAGGAAGAAATTGTGGTAAAGGAAGGAAAAAGTTACAGGAAAAGAAAATAAAAAGTCAAAAGGTAATGAACATTGGTATAAAGTCCTATGTTAAAGTTTAAAAAAAAAAATCTTTGCTTAGAGAGTAAATGATCAATAATAGTATGCCCTCAGGACGAATTGTTTGTTGGTAACAGAATTAAATGAGCTTAAAAACCAAATAACACTGTCCCCTATATTTTCTATTACATCACATTTAACATTACATTTATTGATTTTATATAAAAAATAAATATAATATATATGGAAGATTCTGAATACAGATAAAACATCTTAGCACTACATTAACCAAGGAAATTCGAAACGGTGACAAAACTCTTTATTAGAAAAAAAAAACCTAATCCAATACGATCCACGTTATCAAAGCATTCAGGCAGATACAAAGAAAGAAACATGGCTTCCCCCTTTTCTCTGCACATTCTAGAATTAAGTTACTGACGAATATGGATGAATTTCTAGTCCAGTAGTTCTCAGCGAGGTGGAGGGCAGGAACTCGGGAAAAAACAAAACAACAAAAAAAAAGTACTATGCCTTCTTCAACTGAAATATTTGGAAAATTATTAGTCACGTTGGTTGTCACAATGATTGAAACTTGCTACTTGAACTTATGTCCTGAAGGCCAGGGATCCTATTCTTTTATGGGGGACATTCCTGTATGTTGGAGAATCACTCATCCCAAATTCCATTGCACTCCCATTAAGAGATACAGGAAGGGTAACAGTTACCTGTCTCATGTGGATACAAATCTGCCAGATGTTTTTAACCTAGGATGATGACATTGTTTAGATAGTAACTTTCACACCTGATTTCTTCACCTCTATCAACCCAGGACCTGACCTACCCCAGTGTACATACATAAGAAGTGCTCAGTAGAAGTTTGCTACAACTCTGTGCAAAAAAAGTGGAGAGAAGTTGGCTTGATGTTCAGATGGACCTCACAGTGTTGTTATCGTTAAGCGTTATCACTATGGATCAATAATTCTTTACTCAGATTTTCAAATTTAGTGACTTGATCACGTCAATTCATTTAGGAACAGTAAGAATTTGAAGTACGGAATCACATGAAAGGAACTCATGAATTTGAAAGTTGCAGAATTTCTCATTCTGCCCTTGGGTGGGTTTTAACGAGTACATGAGAAACAGGGCTGCCACACAGGAGTGTGCAGGTTGCATACAGAACAACTGGTAAGGACCGAATTCACATGGACTACTGTGCAAATGATGCCCTTAGAGTTGTGTAGCCCAACTGCATGTGCAGCAATTCAGAAATATTGCCTGGTGGACGCAGAATTGAAGGAGGTTAATGTTCTTAAGAAAAATTACCATCAGGGACTTTCCTAGTGGTGCAGTGGTTAAGAATCTGCCTGCAAATGCAGGGGACACGGGTTCGATCCCTGGTCCGGGAAGATCCCACATCCCACATGTCTTGGAGCAACTAAGCCCGTGCACTACAGCTACTGAGCCTCTGCTCTAGAGTCTGTGAGCCACAACTATTGAGCCCACGTGCCACAACTACTGAAGGCCATGCACCTAGAGCCCGTGCTCTGCAACAAGAGAAGTCAATGCACTGAGAAGCCCATGCACCGCAACAAAGAGTAGCCCCCACTCGCTGCAACTAGAGAAAGCTCGAACACAGCAATGAAGACCCAACACAGCCAAAAATAAATAAAAATAAATTTTTAAAAAAAGGGAAAAAAAGAAAAATTACCATCAATTTATGAGATCCTGATCGCCACTCATCATGCTATGGGAATTTTTATAGTCAGTAGAAATTATTAGATTTACTTCTTCTTCTAGATCGGGGTAGAAGTCTAATACCAAATTTTTCCCCTAGAATCTGGTAAGAATAACTAATACTTCCTGAGTGCTAAGTGCTAGGCATTAGTTTAAGAACATCATGTTTTAAAATTAATCTCCAGAGCAATCCTGTAAGGTAGTTACTATTATACTGTTACAGATGAGGAAAGGGAGGCACAAAAATATTAACTGACATATCCAGCATGAGTGGAAGTGAGAAAAAGTACACGAATAATGCTTGCCACATGGCTACTACTGAATACAGAGGTAACTGTGATTGCAGACAGTTAATATCAATATTTTATATTGCCCCAGAATTGACTCCATCTTGAAGGATGACCTGCTTTTTTTTTTTTTTAAGGTTATTCATAAGTTTAAATTCATGGACAATTCCTTGTTTGGAGTTTATAGGCCCCTATACACTGAAAAGAGTAAAGGCAGGTGAGTTACATAAATTAAAGGAATGCTTTATTTTTATCTGTGACTGGCAAATAACACCAAACAAAAAGGGTAGGGTTTTAATTGAAAATGACAGGTATTTATGGAAAACAACTCTACTTGTTGAATTGTCCTGAATAGAAAGTGGAGGATATAATTATACCAAAGAGCTGTTTGATTTCTCCTCACACTTGACCTAGAGATGTCTCCAGGCTTTGGGGAAGAACTGAATTTCATTGGCAACTGTGATTTTCACTGAATTGTCTTCTCACATAGTGACTATTTTCTTGCCCATAAATATCCTGTCTTTAAAGAGAAGGGCAATAGCATGTGGGAAAAAAGACAAAATGAAAAGTATTGAAATGACAAATTACATATTCAGAAACAAACCCTGAAAACAAGCAATGGATGGTTCCCAGGATTAATACATAAAATATTACAGAAAGAAAAATACAAGCAGAGGGAGACATTTTCTGGAAAAATTGAAAAGTTCTCTTTCTTAAAAGAAAAAAATAGTTCCATCGACTGATCAGGAAAGATAGATTTTAAAATTCATTAGAGTTGCTTGCCTTAGGGAAGCTTCCATGTACAAATCAAATTGGATGTCAAGCTGAGCTCCTGGGGGAATACAATTAAAATTAGAGGATGAGGGAGCATAACTACATAAGTGAGGCCTTGGTATACAGTCCTTCGAGGGAATGGTGGGGGTTCAGCCTTAACTTGTATACAAATTTAAATCATAAGGTCTGTGGTCTTTGAAATACACGTGAAACTATTTAATGGGCACTTATGTTTGCTGGAATATTAATCCAAATGCAAAGTTTCCAACTCAACAGTCAAGTCATAATATTTCATTTGGCGCCTCCTATGTGCCTAGCATTACGCTAGGGAAATTGGAATAAAACACAGCCTGTACTCTCAAGAGCTCAACGTTTGAGGAAGGAGGCACATCCGCAGCATGTCATTATTAACCCTTCCTCTGGCCCCTACCAATGCCACGAAATATGAGCATCTGATCCAAATCAAGCCAATCACCATAACTCATCACTGACATAGCTGACCCAGGCTGGACCTGTCAGGTCCTTCTGCAGAAGTTAGCATTACATGAACAAAGACAGTCAGGTTAGTGTTTTTTGGGAGGCTGAGTCTGACATATGAAATTCCAAAACTTGAGAGAAAACAGGAGTTGAGATCAGCCAAGATGTTTACCTACTTGAGAAGGAAAGCTGCCCTGATAGTGAGAGACATTCTTTCCAAGGTATTCTGTTCCCCACACATGGTGAGGATCAGAGATCATGATTTTCCAGGTGTTTGAGGTCTGGGATGGGTCTTGTCTTACCACCTCATTGTTCTTCAGGTCCTCATCTCACTTAGATATATGGCTGGTTTCCATAATCTCATCGCTAGCCATGAAGTCTAAAAGATGTAATTTGCAGTGTATCAACTGAATCTGTAATTCTTCTAGTCCTTAGTCAAATCTCCTTCCCTCCAGACTTTCAGGGAACACTGTTTAGGGGAAGCCTTATTGTATAAATCAAATTAGATGCCAAGCTGTGCACCTGGAGAAATACAATTAAACTCATACATCAGGCAGACTATATATAGGATTCACTAAGCTGAATACTTCATGATTTTTATGTAGAAGTTTGTGAGAGATGGGAAACATGAACCTACAGCATCCAACATAAACTTTCTCCCGTCACATGAAAATTCTCCCTCCAACGCCCAATAACTACTAGGACAATTTCAATCATCCGATATTCAAGACCTGAGAGTAGAAAGAACTGCTTTACGCTTACAGACCACGGCTCCCTGGAGTATCAGGGGCTAGGAGATTGTGGGGAGGAAGATCTTCAGTCTAAATTATACCAAGTATAGGGAAGTTCTGTGGGAAGGAAACCTGACTATGAGTCAAAAGATCTCGGTTCTATTTTAGATATATTGTCTAATCGGCTTGTAATCAGAATTCTAATATACAAAATGAGGCCATCACATGAGCCTTATCTTCTTTCTGCAACATGAGGAGGATCAGTTATGACAATGAACCCAAGAGCGAAGACCAACTGATTAATAGAATTCAAAAGGTATCAGTAATCACATTCTCAATAGAGAGAAAGCTGGACATCGGCAACAGAGACAAAGCAGGCTGATGAGCAGAAAGGAGAGGTGAAGTGCTCATTTGATGATAATACACCCTGAGTGACCACGACTCTGTTGGCAACCAGTACCAGGATCCAGCGCTCCTCAGGCCTGTCATCACCACCCTTTCAGAACTTGGTCATTTGTTAAATACACTAGCACCAGTCCAAAATTTTCCTTTTTTCTCCCTTAAATTAATAGATTTTTTTCACTTGTCACTAAAGATACCTAAAGAATGCATCAAAGAGATGAAAATGAGGAGGAGAGAAAGCTCTGCTCAACAGGTGTAATTTTTGTGGCCACAAAGCTCCCAGAATGCACAGATTCAGGCCTGAAGTTCCTAAAGCTTCCTGAATCCTGGGAAAGACAAAACTCTGGAAAGGAGCTCAGGATGGGCCAGGACACCGGCTCAGAAGAGGCAACCATGTCAAAGATCTCTGACAACTCCAAGGTATCTTACAAGCCAGTAGCATTGAAGATTTTAACAGTGGATTATGTCCAAATAAAATGTTACAAGAACCCCTGTCTAAAATACACACAGGTGATATTTCTTTAATATACATTCAGTTACAAGTTAAAAGTGTTAACATTTATATTTATTAGATATACAATCGGTGAGGATAATGAGCCCGTTTGAAAACATATTTGATATCGGGGATTATGGATAAATGTTTTAGGTATGTCAGCCTCTTTGTGAAAATTAAATATTTTCAACCATTCCTCAGAACATAGTTTGAAATTTACACATCATGTCCGGCCTCCTCCATTTAGAGTTGCATCACAGGTACAGAATTAGAATAGTTATCTTACTCTAGCCAGCTCCTGTACTTCCTACAACATTACATGAATCTCAAGGGTTGTGATAAAATTTACAATCACATTTATTCAATTCATTTAAAATTTCATCAATATTTTATGAAGCAAATGCATGAGTTGACATTCTAAAATTCTGATCAAGAAAATGCCAATCAACATGTTTAAAAAGAACACAATACAATTTTAAGTCAATTCAGGTTCACATTTTGTGAAAATAGTTATGGATGTTCTTTGGTTCCGGCTAATTAAATTTGATTGAATAATCTGGAACGAAATTATATGTCCTCATCTTACTGATAATTTAGCTCACTACAATCAGTGTAAGAACCACTTCAAATTCTGAGCCCCCATAAGAAGTCTTTGAAACCAGATTATAATACAGCTAGGTCCAACTCCAAGTGGAGAAAGTAACTCCTAATTTAAAGTGATTTTCAAGGGCATCAGTTAAGATTCTTCCTCTAAAGTATCTCATTCCAATACCTCTCCCTCTCTCTTCCTTCCTCCCTCCCTCCTTTCTCCTTCCCTCCCTTCCTTCCCTTCTTTCAGTAAAAGTTTCCACCCCCTCCCCCACTTAATGGTAAAATTCCAAAGGGGATAAAAATTCTGTACATGAAGATAGAAGTACTTTGCCCAATGAAGCTCTGTGTGTTCACTAGCCAATATTTATTTAGCATTTGCTGTAAAATCAACTTGAGCTGGATGCTCTAGGGCTGTTTTCTAATATCTTAGTTACTAACTACATGGAGCTATTTAAATTTTAATTAATGAAAATTAAATAAAATTAAAATTCGGTTCCTCAGTTGCCCTAGCCACATTTCAAGTGCTTGGTAGACACAAGTGCACTAGGCTATATAGTATTGGACCACGCAGCTATGGGACATTTCTATCATCACAGAAAGTCTTTTGGACAAGTTGCTCTAGGAAATACTAAAAGTACGAATCTAAATTCCTGCCTTGAGGATTCCTTTGTATGTTTAAGACCAACATACATGAAGCAATAGGTCAGTGGTGTAGATAAGTGGACAGTTTCCTTTTAAGGCATAGTGGAACTGATTCTAAGTGCTTTGGGAA
This sequence comes from Hippopotamus amphibius kiboko, assembly GCF_030028045.1. Taxonomy (NCBI): domain Eukaryota; kingdom Metazoa; phylum Chordata; class Mammalia; order Artiodactyla; family Hippopotamidae; genus Hippopotamus; species Hippopotamus amphibius. Next base: position 142,768,770 of record NC_080190.1, on the reverse strand, counting down.
ATATGCCACAATTTCTTTTCTTTTTTTTTTTTTAAGAACTTTTATTGAGATACAGTTAACAGACAATAAACTGCATATATTTAGAGTGAACAGTTTGGTATCCCAATCTCCCAGTTCATTCCCCCCCAACCCTCCCCGCTTTCCCCACTCACAATTTCTAAAGTTAGAAAAAAATGAAGGCGCTTACAGAAGGAAAACAAACAAAGGAGTTGCTGAACAAACAAACCCACTCTACCACTAAGACAAAGACAGGAAGGTGGTCCTGCTTAAGAATTTGATTAAATGCCTATGAGCATAAAACTCAGCATTTCACCTGGGTTTATGGGGCTCTAAGAAAGCAAACATCATTATGTAGTTCAGTAGTAGGAAGATGCTTCTTATGACCAACATGCTTCAGGTGGCAAAGCTGGGAAGAATTTGAGAAAATGGATGAACACAGTGTTGCTTCATATCCCCCAGCATAAACTCCATTGTGAAAAACACCACCTTGCAAATTAAGGGACAGTTAGGGAGCTGTGTCTTTACCTCTTCTCAAGGTTAGAACCTTTTTAAAAATTACTATCTTTGCGAAACAACGTTTGCCCCGGGAAATATGTACATGTTTGCATACACATTTATGTGTATATGTGTAATGTCTAATTCACCAAGTATCTGTGGGAAAGAAGTATTTCTTTTTTTTAATTAATTTTTATTGGAGTATAGTTGCTTTACGATGTTGGAATAGTTTCTGCTGTACAGAAAAGTAAATCAGTTATACGTATACGTATATCCCCTCTTTTTTGGATTTTCTTCCCATTTACGTCACCAAGAGCATTGAGTAGAGTTCCCTGGAGACTGTCAGACAGAGTGAAGTAAGTCAGAAAGAGAAAAATAAGTATTGTATAATATCACTTATATGTGGAATATGGAAAAGAAGTATTTCTAACTCACATGGATCCCAGATCTTGAAAGGGTACTAAATTTAAAGAGCCCGTACCACCCCTGGAATTTTATGCAGGACTTCAAAAGCACAAGCTACCACCTATGATCTAGCTGGTGATGCTAGGGCATTTTCTTCTAGAAAAAAAAAAAAAAATTCAGACATGAGGAAACATATTGTTGGGGCAGTGGGGGTGGATAACGCCCAAAGTGCATTAAGCAGTCATAAGGGCTGGCCTGGATGTGGGATTTGTTTCTTCTCTGATATTTTGTGATATTAAATAGCCCAACTGGGGATTATACCATAATCTCCCATCTGGCTGGAGCCAGTTTACACAATGAATAAAAGTCAAACATAATTATAAGCAATTTTACTTATAAATTGGAATTTATAAGTTAATACACATGAGTACCTCATGTCCAAAAGTTAATTGGGCCTGGAATTATTTCCTGACAACCTTAGCACCTAGAGACTGATTCTTTGACCTTGGAACAATTTTAGCTTCTAAGTAGCTTGCTGAGCTACTGCTAGACTCTCGAATTAAGTCTCAGTGGGACTGTTAATGGAGTGTATAATCTGGTGCATTTTACAAATAATTGCTATTTTCCCAGGGAAATTGTTTCAGCATTACATGTGTGTCAATAGATGCATATGAGTGGGTGTATGTCCAATAATGCAAATGTTTTCTGCTTGTTAGTGGACAAGTTTCATCTCTGTCCTCTCTTCTTCAAAAGCAATTGTACTTCTCCTAGGTTTTTGGTTTTTCCATGATCCATGCTGTTGTATGTTATGTGCTCACAGTGAATTCTCAGAGACTTCTTTATTCTTTATAAATTACTTTTAACTCTTTAGCAGATGAAGGTTTCCATGATTTGAGACCCCAAGATTAAATAAATCAAGTAATTTAGAAAAAAAAATCAACAGGTGTGTAGAAAGCAAGTATCTCTGAACCATTTAGAAGATAATATTTTACTAATCCCTACCACATTTGCATCGTGCCTTATACTTTTTAAATTCTTTGATTTGCATTGCATTCACTGGGTTGTCCCAGGGGTAAGATTAGGGGTATCATATTGGAATGGAAAGGGCATGGACTTCGTAATCGAATATGATTGGGTTGGAATCTAAACTTTGGACATTAATAGATATGTCACTCTTACTGAAGCTAAGTTTTCTCTCCTGTTTAAAAAAAAAAAGTCAAAATGGCACCCAATTTGTGTAGCTGCATATAGCGAGATATTTTATGTGAAAACACCTGGCACACAGTTGAAACTATGTTTATATATTCTTTCTATTTCACAGTTAACTCAGAGGATTAAGTTTATTTGTTGATGTCATACACTAGGAAAAAAAAGATCTAATTCAGATTTTTTTTCTTCTCAATAATTCTTTTTGGTAATACGTTGATTGTGAAATTAATCCCTAGTATTTTCTGTTAAATCATTTGTGAAAACAGGTTGAGGTCCAAATATTCATTTTGCAACTGGCAATGATTATTAAAAGTTGAATAATCATTCACCAGCCTGTCCACGAAGGAGAATTAGAGACTTTGGGGTAGTGAAATAGGGATGAAGTTCTGGTGGCCTCCTGCCTCTGGCCAGGAATCACGGGACTCCACTCTCACTTTGGTTCACCTGGTCCTACTCAATTGCTAGTCATTCACTCTCATAGCAATAGTTGAAACAATTGAGCTACCTGGCATTGAAGGGAAAATTCACACATTAATTTTTAGGAAAGATATTAGTTCCCTAAATATTACTAAAAAAAATAAGCTTGATACATCCAAAACCAAACTCATCAAATTCTCCCCCAAATTCCCTTTTCCTCTGGACTTCCCTGTTTGAAACACATATTTTCAGATCACTGCTACTCATAACATTGACTAACAAAGTCTGCTCCTGAATTTAGGAAAGTCCTCACATTTTAGACATGCTTGAACCTTTGGGAGAGATGCAGAAAGTGTGATGGACAAAGGAGATCCTGGCCTAGTTGGTCAGATGCACAGAATGAACACGATTGGTCAATGCCATGAGAGATGGCAGCTCCTCCACCACGGGCCATTTTTTTTTTTTTCATGAGAAGATATTCTTGTCAGCAAGGCTTGAAGCCTGTGTTCATCTTCCACTCTTCCCCATCCCCACCACTTCATTCAGATATTTATGAAGCCATATGGCTACTACTTCTCCAAAGTCCCAGGCTTTGATCCGAGCCTTCCCATTGATTTACACGGTCCTGGTTTATGCTCTCATTACCAAAATATCCTCATAGCAGCTCTTTCTTTCCTTCTTTCCATCTAGACTCAAGGATCTATTGAGTGATAGTCAAACAGATCAGATTCAGTTATCTCCCCATACCATCCTACCTCTTCTCAGAAACATGTACTGACATCCCATCACAAAAAAAGAAAAAAAGAATAAAGTTTCTTCACTTTTAGACCCTCCATAATATTTTCTCAATAGTCATGTCCTACTTCCTTTTCCATGGTTCTCCTACTTTATGCTCTAGCCAATCAAGGTACTTTCTCCTCCAATGCATCTCTTTTTTGCTTCTATGTCCAGGGGGCTATTCCTTTCTGTCAGTTCGACATGTAGAAATACTCTCTCTCAAGAACCATCTTAAATATCAACTCTGTCCTGAAACTTCTCTTGATTGCCCAGACCGGAATCAGATCTCATCTTCATTTGAATTTCCAGATCCCTCCCTTCAAGCTACAGCACTTGCTTTACAACATTTTTATAAAGCTGCAGAGCTACATAACTATAAACATTCTATATAGCATGCTATACTTATTTGTTTTGTAACTAAATTCCTCTCTATTGCTCAAGACTGACAATCACATTTGTATGTCCTATTGCTACTTAGCAGAGTGCCTCACACAAAACAGAAGTTCCATAAAATTTTTTTGCAGTGGAAATATGAGCTATCCCGCTGGTTTAAAGCAAATGCAAACTGTATTTGCTTGTTTCCTCATCTTTATTTTAGGGCTTTTGCTTGTGTTTGTCTGTTAGCTTTGGTATGCACATCTGTAGAAGTCATAGCTTTGATTTCATTACATCTGAGATCATTTTGAGATGACTGCATACCAGTGATTTGTTACACATTAATAGGATGCTTTTGCATAGCTGTGTATTACCTTATGTTGGCAGCAGACATATTAGCAAACAAGAAGTATAAATCCAAATAATATTGTTGCTCATAATTATCAGGTTTTCTCACAAGGGGCTATGACTAATGTGCATTGAGTAAGAGCCAAAATATGTTGATTTTGATTAATTTACTGATCTATCAAATGGAAGTAATTTTTGCAGGGTTTTTTTTTTTTCATATATTTTTTTCACAGGTTTTATGTGAAAGTGCTTTGAAACAGCAAAATTCAAAGGGAAGCTAGCAGCATTGCTATTTTCTAGTAAGAGTTGTAGATTTGCACAGTCTCCTTCAAGATTAAAACCACATGCTTACCTGGTAGGATATCAGCTGTAGTCATGAAAGAGAGAAAAGCCTCCTGCTTTACATGGTACAAGAATCCATGATCATGACCCATTAGCAGGATCCTCTAACAAATCCATACAACACCCAGACAGAGGCATCAACCACAGAGAATACTGACACAAATAAGGTCAAGAATCCTATTATTTGAAAACATATTGTGTTCTAAACACTTTACTAAGACAATATTGTTACACATTATTCCCTTTATTCCTTTCAATCACCTCAGGAATCAGGCATTATTAACCCTACTTATGGATGAGGCCGGGAAGGCTTAGCAAAGATATACAACTTGCCCTGAGTCAGAGCACTATTGTGCGACAACTCGTGTGATTTGAATCCACATTTGTCGGACTCTGCAGTATAATCACTATAAAGCCTTCCAGACTTAGGAACAAAAATCAGGGACCACGGAAAGGATGCTGATGCTCCAGGAACATGGAACGACTACCATTCTCGGCACAGGCCACGTTCTATCTCGAGATTTTGCACAAGTAGCTCCCTCGTTCTTGGCTACTGGCTCCCTTCCTCGCCCCATACCACGTAAACCAGACCCAACTGTCCCCATGTTTGCATCCTTAAAAAGTTATTTCAAATACATGGGAAGAGAAATATCAGAAAAAGTGATAGTGGAGGCAATTATTCCCATTACTAAGTATTTCTTCCTGTACTGAATGATTCATTGCAGGCTCCTTTAAATAATACTTATTAAATAAGGTTAAATACTGTTGAATTTGGCTGCTGACATATATTAATGCTACAATGTAGTTATCACCAAGGACAGCAGAAAAAACCTTTTTTTAAAAATGGGATTAAGTAACAATTTGTTATAATTACAAATTACCAAAGATATTATCAACATAGTTCCATTTTCAGAGAAAAGTATCCCCCAAATAACTGTTCATTCAGGAATTTCATTTGTGGCATTAAATAAATTTTGAATCACATAGTACAATAATAAAGGAATGTACCTAGTAGTACAAATTTAGATCTGAATCTTATTTTAATACAATTAAGGCAAAGCTTTTTCTACAACTATACATTGTTTAAAACTGTTTATTTGTTAAATACACTTTAGTGTTTTTAAAACAGTTTAGCCTTAATCTAAAAATTATATGGTGCACATTAATATATCTTTTCGAAGTGAGATAAAGGAAATGGGTTTATAATCGCTATTTTATGGGATACTGGAACAAAGAAGTCCACTTCAATATAGGCAGACAATTTAAAGTACAGAACAAGAAACTATTATAGAATTAAAAGGTAAGTATATTTTCTGATTGAATTATCAATACGAAGAAATACCAAAAGTGTCAGAATTAAAGTATTAACAATATCAAAAGATTTGGTCTTCATCTGTTTTGTGACCCTTAATCTGTACTTATTTGTTTGGTATTTTAGTAATCTCTTTAACCTTGATCTTACGAAGTTACTCATAAATTGTGATCCTTGAACTGCACTATTTAAATATTGACAAGATAATAATATCTATGCATTTTAGTTGGAACATTAGTTAATTAACACTTTTCTTTTGCTATATAATAAAGTCCCATTTGTCCAGCTATCACACTTCTGCCAATCACAAGGATATGAACATGGGTCCAAATACGGACGTTAAAAAAATAGCATCTGGAAACAGGAAATTGGCTGTTACAGGCAATTTTTTGATAGGAAAGCAGAACTCAGATTAGAGTCCAGTGACTTGTACGAGAGATTAGATGACAATTTGAACAAGTTGAATTTTGTGCTGCCTCTCAAATTGAGCAATTAATTGCTTCTTACAACTAGAAAAAAAAGCCAAATATATAGATGAGTTCATGTGTACTTGTGTACACATGATGGATTATCAATATAGAATATTTAAATAATATAGAACATAAACAAAATATATTTAAATCTATTGTGAAATGTATTAATATTTAACTTTGTTAATACATGCACATATAAAAAGTGCAAACCCTAAAAAATCTAGGAAGCAAACTTCCTCCTTTTTCATCTGATCCATGTCTCATCTTCCCTCAACAGCCCTAGCTAAGTCCCAACGATGCTATGAAATATTCTCTGAGAAGACTAGTCCATGTTATATCTCTTGGGCTCCAACAATTAATTCTTTACACAGAAACTTTTCATATGACAGCCTCTTCTCTAACATCATTTAGTATTTATTATTTAGTATATTTATGATCTGTTTCAGTACATAAGCTTGGTCACCAATTCTCTCCTGCATGTACTTCATGTTTCTATTAGAAGGTGATACTAATATTATGAATGAAGACCCTACCATACTCTGGCACCTCATAATAATTTCTGTGGTGGTAGAATTATTAATTGACAAAAAGAAATGGTGTTTATAACATAATTTATATTCTAATAAAATAGCTAATCTATATATAGATATGATGCAATTTTTTACCAGGTTGCATCATATTTACATGAATCAGATCCCTTTGAAATCCCCATCGAAATCGCTTTGAATGAGCTAAGTGCATTTCCAATGCAAGTCTTTAAAATACATGAATAATGAATAAGGCATCAATTGAGAAATATTTGTAATAAAAATGATAAAATAGAAAGTTTTTTTCTATACATATTATCCCATGCCTTTTAAATTCATGCTTTAAAACAGCAAGTTTTTATGATATTGATTTTTTGTAATAGAACCCAGTACTTCGTATAAAGCCTAAAACAGATTCTTCAAATTTGGAAATCTTTCTTATTCCAAACACATTACAAAATCAGGGATTTTCATACCCTCTATTTCACATTCAAAACTCCATTTACCTTGAACTTAACCACTCCCTAGAAGTACAATGCCCACTGTAGATCATTGTTACTTAACCTGTATTCGGGACAATAATAGATGTGGTCAGGGAAGACATCTCTGAGAAGGTGACATTTGAACTGAGATCTCAGTAATGACAAAGAGTCAGCCTTATGGAGATCTTCGAAAGATTATGCCAGAGGAAAAAAGACAGTAAAGACCAGGTCCTATAGCAAGTAAAATATAATGTGGTCCAAGGATTGAAAAGCTAGGCAGAGTGACTGAAGCTTAGTGAACAAGCAGGAGCATAGCCTACCGTGATGCTGGAGAGGTAAGCAATGGACAAGTAATGTAGACTCCCTGTGGGATCACTGTCCTCGGCCGCATGGATTAGGTCCATGGCAAATGATGCTCAGGCCTTTGGCAAGTTCAGGCTCACAAGACTGACAGAGCACTGTACATACTCTACCCTGTGCTCAGAGCTCCTGGATGCAGGATTGGAAATTGCCTGGCACTGGTAGTGGAGCAGAATCGGTCATTTCATTACACTTAAAAGAGACAGTCAATTATATTTCCCCCCAGAATAAATTTTTATGTCAGTCTAAAAACTTAAATGAATAGATACGTCAAAATCCATGCTATAAACCTTCTTGTTTCCAAGAACACCTCCTCCAAATTATATATTACATATACTTATTATTTTTAATCAGACTGTGATTGCAATAAACCCTTCTACTCTGTATGAGGACTAATAAGTTAGCAAATATTTCTGTGGGAAACATTTTTTTAAGTAAATTTAGAGTTGGTTGTATTGAGTTGTATTCTCTACCTGCAGATACACTTTTGCAAAGGTTGCAACAAAGCAAGAGAGTCTAATTTGATTTTTTTTTTAATTTAAAGAAGAAATCAATTTCTTTAGCCCAATATATGACAGGATGTCATTTTGATTAGTGTCCCCTTAGCTACATTCAGGCTGCTTAATTTCAGTAAAGGATGGCCAGAATATATCTTCAGTGAGGAAATTTGACAGAACTCATAATACTGTCATAGCAAAAGTAGCATTATTTTAAGGAGACTCTATCACCTTCTGACAACAACTTTACATTTCCGTGCCCTGTCAAGACCAGCTGCTTGGAAACTGGGTGGATATGCAATAAGGTTTAGAAGAATGCATACAAAAATGAGTAAGAAGGCCTGATTGACACATACACACTATTGATACTATGTTTAAAATAGATAACTAATGAGAACCTACTCTATAGCACAGTGAACTCTACTCAATGCTCTATGGTGACCTAAATGGTATATGTATGCAGATTATATACTTAAGTAAATTACAAAAAAGAATTTAAAAACTGCTACATGAAATACAATCCTTCAGAAAGGTATATAGGTATATAGAACATTTTTTAAAAGTATGATTTTGATAATTATATTAAAAATGATATTAAAAATCATTAGTATAAACCATTAGAACATGTAATTCGAAAAAGAATCTTATATGCAATAGCAACACATAAATTACCTAGAAATAAACTAAAGAAATATTAAAGATCTTTAAATCATTTCTGAATGACACACAAAAATCACTGGATAAATGACTGAAAAAATACATTCAATATAATAAAATGGGATCCCAATAAAAATATAATGTGATCTCAATAAATTTGCCAAGACTTTTTTAAACCAAGCTAATTCTAATTTTATATTGGAGAATAAACAAACTTGGATAACAAAAGTCTGGAAAAATAAGGGCAGCAAGAGTGACTAATATCAAGTATTAAACATAAAATAAATCCTCCACATTTAACACATTATGACACAGGAACAGAGCAAAAATTCATAAAATAGATAAAAATATATTCAGGTGTTCAGTATTTGATAAAAATGGCAATGTCAAATCAAGGGGGAAATAATGTTTTACCCAGTAAATCTTGTTAGAACAATTGGATAGCCTTCTAAAAAAATTGAACTGATACTTCACACTCCACACCAGCAAAAATTCCAAATGGATTAACATTTAAATAATAAAAGTGAAATCATAATGCAGTATGAATTAACTGATTTATATCCTTGGGGTGGTAAAAGACTTTCCAAATAGGACTAAAGTCGAGATGCCATAAAAGAGAAGATTTATAGATTTGATACACAAGATCAAAAAAAATTTCCCACAGAAAAACATTAAAGTTAAAAGAAAAATGACAAACAGGTAAAAAAAAAAATTGCAGTTCATATCCAGACAGTAACTAGTTTCTCTAACAAAAGAAGAACTCAGAAAACAGTTCATGGAAGGCTAAAAGACCAACAGAAAAACAGACTAAGAAGATAAACAGAGTTCATAAAAAAGAAAGTACAAAAACAGAATATAAAAAGTATTCAATCTCACTTATAAAACAAGAAATACAAAAACACTATGGTACTATTTTTGACTTAACTAGATAGAGAAAAATTCAAAACTTTCCTAATGTACCACTATGAAAATGTTGTGGAATATGGATGCTTTAATACCTTACCAGTGTGGGTACAAAGTTTATCACATGGAAGAAAAGTTGCTATCATCTATCAAAATACAAAAGCATGTTCCCTTTCATCTCATAATTTCATATGTAGGAATTTATCCTACAAATGTATTCACATATATACAATGGTATTTGTTACCATATTGTTAGTAATAGTGAAAGACAGAAAGAAAAAACTGAATACTCATCAGTTTTGAACTGATTCAGTAGACCACGGTGGAAGGATAAATGAAACATTATGTAGCTGAGCCTCCAATGAGACCTCAGCAGGAACCAACACCCTTGATTCTGGATTGATGGGACCCAGCTAAACCATGCTTGGATTCCTGACCTGTAGAAACTGTGAAAGGATAAGAAGTGTGCATGGTTTAAAGATAATATTGTTAGGCAGCAATAGAAAAGAATATAGGTGAAGAGCTTTATGAACCATAAAACTACAATCACTTCTCTTCACTCATTTTTCTCAGCATCCCACATGCAAATACTTCTGAACTTCCTAATTTTATCCTTGAAATCAGAGATCTGAGTCAGGCAGGTGTGGGTCATGCACTATTTCCCAAGGCAATAGCTGGGAGAGGCAAGAACAGCTTTCCAACAATCTCTTCCTATCTCTTTTTCCTATTAAAAAAATAATATATACAAATTTATTTATATATAAATTTATATGTTTATTTCTTTATATATAAATCTATTTATATATTTTTTTATAAATTTACTTGTAAATTTATATATAAATTTATTTATAGATAAATAAATACACACACACACACACATTTTTATAACCTTGACAGGTTGTCTCCTATCCTGGGTCAAATCTCCTCCTCTATACATACACTAGCTCAAAAGAGCCTCTTGTCCCCAGCTGTCACTCAAGGGGTTTCTTCTCGTTTTCTTCACTTTTTCTCTCCAGTTCCTTTAGAATTGATGAGGGGGAAGGAAAAAGCAGACGAGTTAGTTGACCATTTTAGGCCAAACTGGGAACTGTAAGCCTCTCCCACAAGATCATTTTTTGTCTTTGGCCTGGAAATACCTTTATTTTATTCTTCTTCTTGAATGACAGTTATACTGTTCATAAAAATTTAGGTTGATAGTTATTTTTTCTCAGCATTTTGAAGATACTGATACACCATCCCCTGGCTTCTATTGCTGCTGTTGAGAAATCAGCCATATGGAACACATCATTCTTTTATAGGTAATGTATCCTCTTACCACCTCCATCTCCCCCCTACCCTGGTACTTTTCAGATCTTCTTTTTGCCTTTGGTGTTTTACAGTTGGAATATGACACGTCTAGTGTGGATTTCCTTTTAATGTTATGCTCGGTGTCTTAGCACCTCTTAAAGCTGAAGAATGAGATTTTGCTTTGATTTTCATGCATTGGTTCTTGGACATACATTTTTCCCCTTTTGAAACTATAATTAAGGGTATGTTAGACCTTATTATTCCTTCTCATTTTATCTTTTCATAATTTTCACTTGCGTGTCTCACTGTCCTGCATTCTGAGGAGTTTCCTTTAGTGCACGAATTATTTCTTTATCTCAGATGAACTTGCTGGCAACTCATCCATTGAGTCTCTGATAGCAATCACTAATTTTCTTCCTTTTCAGATTATTTTTTATTAAAGCTGTTTATTTTTGACAGCCTCTTATTTAGGTACCATATTTTCAATATCCAATTTGGTTCAAGTAAAAATAACTACTTTTATGTTCTGTATTGGTAGTTTAAATTTATATAACTACCATTTTTTGTGATTTGTGTGTGTGTGTGTGTGTGTGTGTGTGTAAACCATGAAGTCAAGTTCCTTGGAACACCTTTTGTTTTATATTTTACCTTTTCTACTTGGATTTAAGATGCCCTCTCCCAGAAAGGATTTGCATTTGCTTTTGCCAGTAACCCCTTTAAACTACTAACCCATGATGAGTTTCACAGTATATATATATGTGTGTGTGTGTGTATATAAATTTTCTCTTCCACCCAGAGCCAAAATAAAATAAGCAAGTAATTTCACTGTCTTCACTGTCATGTTTTCCCCCTGGGTTCTACTGGGGGCGTCTTGGTTTTATACAAGAGAGTCAGAGCTCAATTCCCAAGTTACAAGTACAAGATTTTATCTTTTCTCCATTTAGGGCAAGGTTTAACTAAATTCAAGCTCTGGACAGGAATCTAAAGGTGCTACTAGGAGAGAAGTAACTTTAGCCATCCCCTTCCCCTTGGGATTTGAGTGTTCCCTTCCTTTCTAAACTTCTGGAATCATTCTTTTCTGCTTAGCGATGCATTTCAATACATTCTTACTGCACTTTATCCAGAAATTTTAGCTTTTAACACCAGAAATTCTTCCCACATATCTTATAATTGCCAAAAGAACATGGACGTGTGTTGTTAAAAGATAACTGAGGCATATTCAAAATTTTAAGAGTTTGAGCATTTATCCATTCCAATCAGGCAGTGCCAAACAGGAGTGGTTAGAAGCACTCCCATTAGAGCCAGGGGATGGACTTATATAGAGAAAATGAGGAAGAAAAGAAATCATTTGATTGGCTGTAGTTTAAAGCCTAGTTGGTTATTTGTGATTGGCTGCCCTTAAAGTTTCGATCTTGTAATCTTGAAGAATTTACAGGCTTAGATTTGGGTTTGCTTGCAGGGATGCCATGGCATTAGAGCCACCCCAGTCTGATGGTATCCTTTTTAATTAATTTAATAATGTGTATAACTAAATCCACGTATTAGTTAACTCTTTCCTTCCTTCAAAAATACTTATTGAGAAGCCACTATGTGCTGAATACTTTAATAAGCCATGCACGTATAAAGCTGATAAAGACTTGCATGGAGCTTACCATATAGCATGTGAGGTAGACCAGTAGACAATAATAACAATTTAATGTGAGACATAATAGGGTCTGACCAATTTAGGATGTTCTAGGAGTGAATAAGGAGGGCATTGATCCAGAGCTTGACAGTTAGTTAGGAACCTTCCAGGAGAAACTGAAATCTAACATAGGAACGTTCAAGGAAGCCCAAGTGCTTTCCTTGAGAATAAAGCCATGAGAGAGAAAATTTTTCAGGTATTTGGAACACTACATTTCCTTTAAAACTTTGTTTTCCAATTTTTAACTTTCCTTCACTACTATCCTTACAAAATGCCTCTTCTCACTTATGACTCCCTCATGAGATCTTCTGTGTGCAACCTTTTCCGTAAGAAGGAGAGAAAAGGAAATTAGAAAAAGATGCAGCCATCACCCTCTTGTTATCTAATCACATTTGATTTCATCTGTCCTATTTTCTGCAGTCCCACTCTGTTATATCCACTGACATGACCATACTGCCCTCTGGAGGAGTAATTTAGCAATTTTTAAAAGTATGTAAAAAGTTTTGAGACATTAAAAAATTAAGCAGCTATCAAGCCATGAAAAGACATAGTGGAAACTAAAATGCATATTGCTAAGTGAAAAAAGTTAATCTGAAAAAGCTAAATACTGTAAGATTCCAAATCTATGACATTCCGAAAAAGAGAAAACTATGGAGACAACAAAAGATCAGTGATTGCCAGAGGTTGGAGTAGAGAGAGATGAATAGGCAGGGCACAGAGAATTTTCAGGACAGTGAAACTGTTCTGTGTGATATTATACTGATAGATACATGTCACTACATATTTGTCCAAACCCACAGCATGTACACCACCAAGAGTGAACCCTAAGGTAGACTATGGACTTTGGGTGACTATGACATGCCAGTGTAGGTTCATCCTTGGTATGAAACACACCATTCTGGTGAGTGACGTTGAAAATGAATGAGGCTATACACGTGTGGGGGTGGGGCTTGTGAGAAATCTCTATCTCCCTCTCAATTTTGTTGTAAACCTAAAACTGTTCCTAAACAATAAGCAGATTTGTCTAAAATGTAACTGGAGTTTGGAGGGAGAGAAGGGAAGCATAACTGTATTACCTCAATACAAGTTCATAAACTAGCTCTCTGAAATTAGATTCTAGACAAGTGTGAATACTTCAGTCTTCTTCACATTAAAGTTGCTTTAATTTTCTAAAAATAATTTTCATGGGTCTTCAAGGCAAGCGTAGCATTTGGAGGTATCGTAAGACGGGATAGAAAAAGGAAATATTTGCCATATCCAAGTGTAGGGATTATTAAAAATTTAAAGTCATCAGGTCTTTTTATTTCTCTCAAGTTCCAAAATTCTTTTAGAGGGAAGGTGAGAAGGGGCAGGTTAAAATAAATTACTTCATTTTTAAGCTTATAAATTGCATTGTCTTGTGCTAAAGGCAAGTTATATTGGAAGTATTTGTAAAAAAAAGAATTAATAAATATTAATTTGACTTTTTATTGGCATAAGTCAAGAATTAAATATATTTATTCTTCAGAAATTTTCTTCATTTTAAAAGGAAAAGAATTGGCCTAAAAATATGGATTTTCAAGTTTTCAGCAGATAGCTAGTAACTAAAGACAGCTAAGTAGATCTGGATTCAAAACAATACTCACTTGATTGGATGCAAGCAGTTTAGGTACCAAAATGCAAATACCATAAGCAAAAGTAAAAGTCCAATGATTGTTGACTGACAAGTTATAAACACAGAGTAATTTCTGTAATACCAGTACACAGAAGTTGCAGACTCTTTCAGTTCAGTCCAATTCATGAATTTTATCTTTTGCATGAAAGCTTGTTACAGTGAGGTTTTTCCTCATTTAACTACTAGAAGAACAAATTATGTTCTACAGAGGCTTTGCAACACACAGCATTTGAGAACTCGAGATGAAACGGAGCAGTGTTTCCACCCAAGTGATCATACATACATCCTACTGGTATCTCCAGACTCATGATTCAAATGCCCCTAAGAGGCAGAGCCAGTTATTCAACACATGCTGGAAATGATAAAGTATGCAAGCAATCCTCTAATACCCAGGAGGAAAGCAAGCAAGCTGAAGGGCAAACAGAGAGTGGGTGAGATGATTGGTAGCTTTGCTTACATTCCTTTCTCTATCGGTGGGTGAAGACCCTAAATATTCTTCAAGTTAAATAGTTCATGTAAATAGTCATAATGCTCCAAACTTTTAAGCCAAAAACAATCTTTGAAGCTATTGCAACAGTGATTTCAAAATCTATTTGGGTCATTCTACCCACTGTGTGCTCCCAATCCAGCTTGTGGTCAAATTCCAGCTAATGGCTGAAAGGATTTTTTTTTTTTAATAAATTTATTTATTTTATTTATTTATTGGCTGTGTTGGGTCCTCATTGCTGCACATGGGCTTTCTCTAGTTGCTGCAAGCGAGGGCTACTCTTCATTATGGTGCGCAGGCTCCTCATTGTAGTGGCTTCTCTTGTTGTGGAGCACGGGCCCTAGGCGCGTGGGCTTCAATAGTTGCGGCACATGGGCTCAATAGTTGTGGCTCACGGGTTCTAGAGCACAGGCTCAATAGTTGTGGCATACGGGCTTAGTTGCTCCGTGGCATGTGGAATCTTCCCAGAGCAGGGCTCGAACCCGTGTCTCCTGCATTGGCAGGCGGATTCTTTACCACTGCACCACCTAGGAAATCCCTGAAAGGATTTTAAATACAAGTAGAACACAAATGCTTACCATGGAAGCTTCGTGGGTAAATTCATATCACATTTGTGCTAGTTCTGTGTGCTTAAGCATTACAGTAGTGCCTCCTTATCCACAGGGGGTACATTCCAAGACCCCCAGTGGATGCCTGAAACCACAGATAGTACTATACGTACTATGTTTTTTCCTATACATACATTCCTATGATAAAGTTTAATTTATAAATCAGGCACAGTAAGAGATTAACTACTAATAATAAAATACAACACAACAATATTCTGTAATAAAAGTCATGTGAATGTGGTCTCTGCAAATTGAATGCCTTTTCCATCTTTAAGCACTTATGCACTATGGCTGTAACTTCCTCGGTTTGAGATGTGAAAGCAAAACTAGCACAAATTTCTTTTCCCTTCTTCACAATTCACAAAAGATTCATTCTTACAGATCTTAGCAACTTCAACAGAAAATTTTTTTTTCTTTCCTTATTAAGTCTAGAACTCTCACCTTTTCACTGAAAGGAAGCAGTTTATGGCTTCCCTTTGGCATTTCCAAACTGCCAGCATCACTCCTCTTGTGCTTCTGGGCCATTATTAAGTAAAATAAGGCTGATCTGAACAAAAGCACTGTGATACTGTGACAGACAATCTGATATGGCACTGTGATACCATGACAAACAATCTGATAACTGAGGCGGCTACCAAGTGACTAACAGGGTGATACGCTGGACAAAGGGACATCCCAGACTGGATGGAGGGGGCTAGCTCGAGATTTCATCATATTACTCAGAACGGTAATGCTGAATTTTAAACTTATGTTTTATTTCTGGAATTTTTTTTTTAATTTCTTTTTTAAAAAAATGTCCATTTTAGATTAGAATATTGCAATGTTTCCTTCCAGCTCCTATCCTTATTTTTATTAATCTATATAACTGGAAATAATAAAGCACTTGTCATTTTTATGATGCCCCATATCACAAAGCATAAAAAGTGACCACTTTCACCACTATGTGAAATTTTTCATATGTTCATTGACTTCATTTTCATAGCCAAATGATACAGGGTGGAATTTTCTAATTAATATTTTTGGACCATAGTTGACCGTGGGTAACTGAAATCACATGTATGTAAGAGGGGACAACTGTGAGACCAAGGTAACCTCATCTGAAAAAGATGAATGACAAACTAAAGTACTGACAGAGGATAAAAGCCATTTTAGTAAGAAATTGAGCAATGTCCATTTCTGTGTCATACTGAAGGAAGCAAGGGGAATTCATTCATTCAACAATAGTTACTGTTAGAGAGTCATTGCCTCACAATAGTCACTGAGAATGTATGCACTGCCACTGTTCTAGGATCAGAGCTTATTGTGATGAATGAGACAAACAAGAATCCCTTACCTCGTGGAGTTTATATTCTACCAGAGAAAACAAATAATAAATAACATACTAAATGATTAAAATCTATGGTAGATATTTTAAGTCATTAAGAGCTGGGTCTTCTGTTCTCAATGTGACATAAGAAAAGTTCTGAAACTTTGGGAGTAATTTTTAAAGTGCATATAATAATAAAAATTTGGCAAAAATCAATATATTGCACAGGGACTCAAGATGCAATTTAAATATTCTTTAAAAAACAAAATGAGAGTTCTAAAATGATCATACAAGAAAATGTGAGACAAGTATTATGATATGCTATTCATAGTTTGGGGTTAATATTTTAACTGTCAGGTATTTGTTCCCTTGATAAGAGGACTCAAATGATTCTCCACAGATTATTAGTGTTAATGTATAAAGTGACAGCTTAACAGGTTTAGCTGCCTCATAGACAAAAGAGAAGGCTTTTCTGTCCAAAAATTTCTCTCTGAAATGTCCCAAATTTTGAGGAAAATGGAAGTCCTCAAAGGAGCAGGACCAGTGCCGAGGAATTCATCAGGCACTGATGAACAGGCATACTTGAGTGAGTTTGCAAACTCTCCACAAATGTAGGAATCACCGTTAAGTATAGGAACGAGAGTAAGGAAAAAACCTCTCAGGTTGAATTTGGATTTATATTTTCACATGTCAGCTAAATAGAAGTCCTCTTGTTTTCAGTGGAATAAATTTGGCGTTAAATACTATAATTAATGCTGCCCTGGAAATGCATACAAACATTTGAAACAGTAAGTTTGGATTAATAAGAAAGGATTAGCATTCTCACACACTTTTATTAAAAATATTTATCATCTATCTTTGATAATACCCACTTAGAAAACATGCATATTTACATATTTTTTCATTGGCTAAATATTCCCCTCATCTCTTTTTGTATTTCTTCTATGTCACACGTTTACAGTACATTACATTTACATCTTCTCATTTGTTGCATCAAATATGAAACAGAAGGTAAGGGATAATGGGATTTGTTACCTAATTTGTGCTCTCTTAGCTTGTTCTAAGTAGTTGTCCCAAAGTGCAGAAAAATACTGCAGTCTTGCATAAATTGTAGCTGCACTGATATCTTTTTCCTTCTCAAGGAAAAGGATTGTTAAAAACAGCAAGAGATCGTACCTCTCAATACATTCTGATCAGTGTCTCACACACAGAGTAACTCAGGAAACATTACATTAACATAAACATGAATGAAAGAATCAGAAGTTTTAAATCTGTTATTTAAGAATCTATGGCACCTTTCTGAAAGCACGATTTCTATAAATAAGAAACCATTGAAACTTCAGAATCAGAAAATTAAACTGAAATGCCAAGTAAGTGACGCTTACCACCTGTAATTCTTTCATACGGTAATATTTTCAGAATGTATCACACATACTCAGATTGGGCCCACCACTCTGAACATCAGTGGTTGTGTTGTGCTGTTTTACAATGAGGGTCCCAGGGCGAATCAACCAGGTACTTAGCCACGGAATGTTACAATTTGAGGTTTCTTACCACTAATTTTTAGATTTTATTTTTGCTTTTTCCTTCACTCTTAGGCTGGAAGCACTATTTTCATTCATTCTTTTTTTTTTTTAATCAAAAAATCTCTGTAGAGATTCATATGTAAATGACAAAGAAATTCCTATAAATGAAGTGCATGAATCTACGTTTCTTTCGATGACTCTCAGGTTCTTTGGCTCATTTTTTTGAGTTCTTGACCAACCTAGACAATTGGTTTCCAGACTGGCTGTGGTACCTTAGCCACACCACACAGCTGCTGCTGAGCGAGCAGCAGGCAGGTCTTAACCACTGGCATCTCTTTTTTTTCTAGATCAGATCCCTCTGTTTAAAAACAATAAATCTTTTCTTCTAAGCCTATCCAAAACAGGTCTATCTGACCCCTCACAAAAAGTTCCCAACACACTGACTTCTCAAAATGTTGTTCTACCCTGAGTTTGGGGTTCCTGGGTTAATATACAGTGTTTTACAGAACACAGATTTGTAAAACAAAACAACTGACATATTATATTCATAGCTTCCCCAGTAGCAACAACTGAAGCCACTCTGAAAAACTGGTTTCCTTATTTCCACTTTGTAAATGAGGGAACTGTGGGTCAGAGAAGCTAAGAACTATTTGTCCAAAATCAAATAGTTCGAAAGCAATACATTTAGGATAAAAATTTCACTTTGTCTTAACATGCATTTTCCCATGCTCCACATGGTCTCTGAGTGCAAAATTGACAAAATCCTTCTACTTTTAGCTATTTTTAGCATTTGGTTTTGCCTAAAAGAGTCTTAAAAGAGGGGCATAAGTTAAAAGTTTTAAAGTAGAAGCAGTGGGAGTGACCACCTAATCAGACATTATTTAAAAATGAAGGCCCTATCTAAACAGTGAATCAGGCCAAAGTTGGAACTAGAATAGATATTTTCTTAAGCTCATGAAAGATGTGCCTTGAGTAGTCAGTTCCACAGCATTTGAGAAAACGAGATACAGGTTTCCCCCATTATCTGATAGTAGAGCATTCCTATGAAACCTTGGAGCAGAAATGGCATAAAGCAAAGCATATTCCCAGGTTTCCAAAAGGTCACCTTACACCACTTTGCTTTTACTAAAGACCTACATTAGTAGGGAAGAGCTTTTTCATAAAATATATTCAAACCCTTTTGAATTTCTTTTGGCTAGTGAAAGCAGGCACTAATGTAGATCTTTCCTAAAAGCCAAGCCACTTCAAAAAAAAAAAAAAAAAAAAAAAAGCTAGGGATACCTGTACTTGCTCTGGGGCACATGCTTTCCATAAGATCTACACCTTAAGCAGTTGTCACCATGAACAAGAAATAGCACAACGGATGTCCTTTACTGTGGCTTTGAAGCAGTTAAAACCTCCAAAATTTCACTTTGGAAAAACTTTGGCATTTTTATTGTGCGTCTCAGGGCAGAGTAAGAACCAGGATGTTGTTGAATAGCGACATCTGCTGGTCCTTGAGTAGAATTACACAAATTAGTTGACAAATTTGCAAGTGACCACTTCCTTTAAATAAGCTGGTAGATATTTATTTACAGGCTACAGTATGCACATAAATGGGGCATGAATACTGGGATATGGAGTGGGGGGAATCAGTGGTCTACTAAGGAAATAAAAAGATTTTGACTGTTGGCTTAGAACAGAGACTCACAACTTTTCGCACTGACATGAAAAATAAATCAGTGAATCTTAGGACCCAAAGACCTAAAGGAATATTTAAAATATGAATGACTATGTAAAATATGAAACTTCTGTATGACAATGATTAACACAGCATACAAATGGCATTCTAACAATTAGAATAGGTATGCCATAGTTTTCATGTTACCTGCCACCTCCTCCTAGCTCTCTACCCCAGTTTCCAGTAATCCACTCATCCAGTAATTACTCAACGAATGCTCATTCAGCAAATATTTACTGAGCACCTAGTATGTGCTAGGATTTGTTCTATGAAGGTGAACAAAATAAGTCCTTTCCCTAAAGAAGCTTACACTTTGGAGTGAGGTGGGTGGAGAAGGGGAAAGATAAATCAGATAAGTAAATATACATCAGGTGGCAGTAAATATGATAATAAGTAAGCAGATGAGGGCAGACAGTAATGAGATGGGGTGCTAATTTACATAGATGATCAGGGAAGCCCTCTTTCATAAGGGACATTGAACAGAGATGTGAAGAAACTATAGGGGAATGAGAAGGCAAGCTATCAGACACAGTGATACTTTTGACATGAGGGAATACATTCAGGTATCATTATCAGTAAGTAGAGGAACTTTCCATACCACCATCCTCCTAGCTATTGTGATCCTGAAGCTGGTAGCCCACTCCAGCCATTTTTCCAGACTAGAAGGCTAATGGTCATTTTCCCACGGAGCATCTACAGATCTCAGGAAAGTTAACTTGCATCATTGCCTGACTCAGCATCTCAGCATCCATCACTATCTCCATACTACCGGGCTGAGCACTTTGCTTTTTATTGGAACATACGCTGATATTTTCATGCTTTTGACCTCTTAAAGCAAAGAACAACACAGCATGGACCAATGTAGGTTATGAACCAATGTGATCATAGGAGAAGAAAAATGCCCAAAAGAGAATGAAAAAGATAGTTCAGATTGTACTAGAATTTCCTGTCAAATCCCTGCAAAGACACATGCCTCACAGGCGTCTTGCGTTCCAAGGACCTAAAACTGAACTCGTGATGTTGGTTCCCAGCATCCAAACCTGCTCTTCTTGCTGTGATCTCTATTTTCATACATAGCGCCACCTCTCTCCCGCTTGCTTATGTCTGAAACCTCAGAGTCGTTCTTAACACTGCCTTCTCTGACACCCGACACCCCTAATAAATTGCCAGTGCTATTGATTCTGTAAAGTATTTCTATCTACTTTGATCTGCTCCTTTGCCGTCATCTGTACTCAAGCTACCATTATGGCTCACCTAAACCAAAGTAATTTATCCATGTTTGATTTCCCGTTTTTGTCCACTCTGTCCAGACCCATCCACTTCACTTTCTGCCCACAGCCAGAATTCTCTTTTTAAAAAAATTATGATGTCTCTGGACTGCTTAAAATTCTTACTAGCTTCACATTGTCCTTAGGAAAAAATACAAAATCCTTAATAATGTCCATTTAGAATTATACATATCTACACAGGGGAATTCTGTTTTAGGCCATTAACTGTTAATGATATATTAAATGCCTGCTTACCAACTATAAAAACTTATAGTGCATTAAATTTACAAAATCCTATCCAAATAAATCTGCTTTCACTTGATTTCCAAATTTCCTATAGCAGCTTCAATTTTTTCAAAAGTATTCTGAAAATGTCAACAAGTATCCATGGGGAATTTTTAATATAATATCAATAAGCAAAATACCCACTGAAACTTTTTTTTTTTACTACTGTTTCCTTTCAAAGATTGTGGGTTTCAAATCTATAATAGTGCACTTTTTCAAATGCAATTCAAGTACAAGTAAATCTGAAGCGAGAGGGAGGGTCAGTCCTCCTCTGCCCCTCACTGGCTTTTAGGACATCACCACACTGAAGAATAATAAATTACAGCATATACTGGCCACCCACATAATTAGTTTGCTATTTAGTTAATACAAGTGACAAACCAAAGGATGACTATTATGGCTGAAATGGGAAAAAATGTATTGTCTAATAGAAATAAATCTCCCACACAATGCAAAAGAATGTGAAATCTGATGCAAACAGACCTAGCAGAGGATCATGGCCAATTATGTGACCAGAGCAAGTTATGTCATCTCTCTGAAATTATATTTCTTCATTGAAAGATAGGACATTTTAAAAGGGAACAAATTCTTTTTATAGGATTGAAAAATAAGTTAACTAGCATCTATAAAACAAATGATAATTAGCAAATATTAAACAAGCGTCAAATCTATACTCAATCACATTTAAATCTATGTGGCATAATAAAATCTTAGCTTTTTGTAGATTAATAACTTTTTTAAAAGTATAATAGAAATTAAATTTTTTCCTTGTGATATTGAAATACCATTGGCCTTGGACTAATTTTAGAAAGAACTAGCCTAAAAGAAAATCTAGTAATAAACTGTGACTATCAATCTATTCTTGATTAGCTGAAATCCTATAGCTGCTACTTTCTTGGGTGGACCTCATCATAGGTGCTCTTCTGCACTGAAAGGGGCTGCTTCAGCGTACGCAAGTCACCGGACCATGAGCGAGTCATGTGCCACATGTGTACTTTAGGACCAGCTGTTCTTTCCCTTTGTTTGTTTCTAACTAAGGACTTAGCCAGTAGTCAGCAACAACCGTGGACAGTGAATGACGATTTCTGCACATGATTCTAGTGCCCAGTCTTAAGCTCCAATTCTTTAGTCTTCCCAACTGAGGCCGCAGACATCATGGAACAGAGAAGCCTCAAATCTCTATTCCTATTATGCCCTGTTTGAATTCCTTTCCCATAGGATATATGATTATAATAAAGCAATTGTTTTAAGCCAATAAAACAACTAGACCAGTAAGGTTTGGGGTGGATATTACGTGATAGTAAGTGATACAAGGAACTTGGAACCTGGGAGTAGGGGGCTCCCATGATGAAAACATGTCATTACCTTTGAAACTGGGGAGGGAGGTGAAAGGGCCTTGAGGAGACTGTTAAAATCGAGAACACCTCGGGGAAGAGGGTTATAAAGCTTAGGCAGACAGGGCGAAAGTGTTATTGGACGCTGGAGGAAAAGATTGTTATGGAGAGTTTAGCAAAATTACTGCTGGTGGTAATGTGGAAAATAGAAAAAAAGTAACACCTCTGTGCTAGAAGTCTTGAAACCCATGGGTTATGCCTATAAACATGCGTAATCAGTTACCGTGTAAATAAATCCTTTAAGCTTTGACCTTGAGTTTGGTCTCTTGAGCTTTTTTAACCTCTACTCCACCAAGGCTAATAGCACTGTTAGGTGGCATTTCATGTATACATCGAGGCACCAGAGTAATATCAACAAGAAATTGAAGATAATTTATTGGCATCTTTGTCATAATCATGAGACCAGGGGCGACATCTACAAATGTGTTCCTTGTCAAGCAATGATAACAATTAATGTTTATAAAAGGCTTTAAATTTACAATGCATAGTTGTATATGTAATCTCACTTGATCTTCTCAATTAACCCATGAAATAATTTCATTTTTAATAAGTGAAATGACCCACAACAACTTATTTGCCCAAATTCATAACAAGTAAGTGGCCAACCAAGGACTATATGTCAGGTTCTCTAATCATAAGCCTTTTGTTCTTTTACAGATAACAAATGATTGTATAGAATTCTTGATATTTTAAATTACTTGACTAAATAGAGAGCCCTGCCTGTTATGATAGCTATGATACTGCAACTAAGTTCTTAAAGAAATAAAGATTATTTCAAATACGTGTGAAGAGCAATATCAGAAAAAGTGATACAGGAGATAATTATTCCCACTACCAAGTATTTCCCCACGCACAGAATGCATCACTGCATGCTCCATTACATAACACCCATGAAATAAACTTCAACTTATTAAAATTTAATTTTCACAAAACTTAGTAGAGATAAAGGTTGTCATAGAGTTTGAAAAAACAAAAAAAGTGAAAATCATCTAGTCTAGCTACAGCAATTTTGTAAAGTGGAATACACATGCCTTTATTATCTAACTCTTTAGTTCTAAGTTATTAATAAAGCAATCCATATTTGTTCTTTGTTAGCTTCCAAGGAAGCTGTGATATAATTGATTTCAATCAACATGTATTGAGTACAACTCTGTGCAGGGCACGTATCTCAGAGCTGGAAGCATATAATTACAATAACCCATGGCCCCTGATCTCCAGTGAAAAAAATATGCAAACACTTGTATGACAAGGCAGACTTTGGCAAGTGCTACACGAGAGGTATAATACGTAACAGAGGAAGGAGAAGAGATTTAATCCAGACTTAAACTGTGTGAAAAAGCTTTGATGAGGAAATATAAGTGAACATTATTAAGACTTCAAGAATTGAAGGCTGGCACAAAAACCAGTATTTCCACTGAAAGATGCTGTTAGTTCTGTTGAACTGTTTTTAATATCCTGTGTTGGTAGGCTCCGTGTTGTAAATCCAAGTTCTCAGCAGTAACTTTAACTCTATATGTATTGACTGTTCATGGAGCATTTAAGTAAATTAGGACCGATATGGTATCATCTATAAGACAGTTTCCAACAAATAGCATCCCTGTTCTCCACTAAACAAATAAATAAAACAAAGAGTAAAGAGGAGACCAAACTAATATCCGTGCTGAGAGAGGCTAGTCAAGGGCGGGACGGATTCATGTGTGAGACAAATGCACTTGTTACACAAACCTCAGAATAAGGAAATTTACTTACCAGTTACAAGAGCTCTGGCCTTGCCACCAACCTTCACCTCTCTCCCCAGGGGCAGAGCTGGGAGAAGGGGAAAATAGTGCTTCCTACAAGCAGCAAGCTCTCAAGAGAAGGCTGGAGCCCACCTAATAGACAAAAGAAAAAAAAAAGAAGGGACAGTTGGAGCCTTAGTGAAGCCCAGCTAAGCTAAGGGTACCCTTCTCAAATTTACTATGCAAATCAGTTACTCCCCCTTCTCAGAGGAGCAGTAGATAAAAGAATAGAGAAGGAGCAGCAGTGCTGAGAGAAAGGGCCTCGTCATGGAAACCAGGAGCCGGGAAATTGTGATCCATCTCGGAAATCCCCCAAGATGACTTTGATGATTAGAGAAGAGATGCGTCTTTTCGTATGGATCACTTGCAGTTTCTCTTTTACAAACTGCCCATTCTTAGACCTTTTAAAGTATGGTCCATTTTTCTAGAAAAGTGTTCATTTTTCTCTCTTTGACTTGTAAGATACAAATCAATAGTGTGACAGACAATATAAGAACAAGACAAGTAGTCAGCACCCCGGTATCTCACATATAGAACCTCTCAGCTTCTCATTTTTCTTCCAATTAATATCACCCACCTTCCCTCCTCAGTGGGGACTGGCTAGCTGGGGATGCAGGAGGGAGGCAGCTTTTATTCACTGGTTGCTATGCTTGAGACCAAATGGCAAGAAAAGAAAGAAAGCAGGTGAAACAGGGAAGAGTAGTGCAAGAAAAACTGCCTTAGAGGAATTCTAGAAACAGAATGTAGAGATTTCCCCCTAAACCAGAGGATGATTGAGTAGCTATGCAGGCATTTAAAGAGTGATCATGTTTCTGGGTCCCACATGGAAGTGTTAGTAAATGAACATAAAGTTTTTTTAAAAAGTGGGACATTTAGATATTTCAATATTATTCATCTATATCAACTACCATTTTGGTTCTTTTCAACACAATTGTTACTACAGTGGCTTTGGTCCACACCACCTGTATCTCAGAAATGAACTTTGAGAACTTTCTTGTTCTTTTGAATTATCATTACTACAATCTAATATTTGGAAGTAGGCAAGGGATGGCTAAGATGAACTGATAATTGAGTTTGCAGGATTAATTATCAGGTAAAATACTCATATTGCGAAGAGAATAAGGGTGGGCAGAGAAGGAAAGAAACAGGACAATTCAGGACATTTAGAACTGGACATGATCATATATATTTTTAGCTTCAGTTTGTGACTTTATTAAAACTCAAGTGTACCCACAGGTCAGGGCACAGGTATACTTCTCTTTACAAAGTGAAGGCTCAAACCCAACTGAATGTGTCACTTTTAATGAAGACGTATCATGGTGACCTTCCCTCAGAAGAAATATTTCTGGAATTAAGAACAGTAGTTTTCCAAAGAACTACATTATGGTTGTTCTCTAGTTTTTCAAGTCAAGGTTCTGCTCTAAGTGAAGATTTCCATATTTCATGAGTTGTTATCACTACCTCCAGCCTGGTGATATAGGAAGAGGTCTGGCAGGAGAAACCACCTTGCTGCCCTTGAAACACTGGGAGTTGTAATGAGGGGAGGGTGGTGACAAGTTGCACCACCTGGAAAATGTTTACTATTCCTTCCTAATGAGATGAATATCACTTCCCTGCAATCATCCTTTCCAGGGTTCCCAATCAACTCACACTATTTTTAGATTCATTCAAATTGGCTAATAATGAGGATTAGCATGAATGATGCCTAGTGAAACTGGTCTCCAAGTGGTGTTTCAGTACCAGAATTATCACCTTGCTATTCTGTAACAGCTGTGGTTAAAGTTACACCCCCCCCCCCACAACTGCACAACCTCTGTTGAAAAGATATATCTAATCTTAAAATCAGATCTTGATTTAAAATGCTCTATTTCAGAAGAAAGTGAGAAGGGATTAGGGTCACAAGTGAAAACCTTCTCAGCATACTTTCTGAAAATCGCAGTTTTCAATTCATTATTAGAGGGAAAAATTAAGTAACTTGCAACAAAGAAAATGGACTAGACTTGAAACCTCATTAATAATTTTAGAACTTAATGTAAGAGAAATGTCATTAAAAATATTAAAGCCAATTTAAAGGACTTTAAGTTACATTTGAAACAAAATAATTAAAATAGTGTGGGATAAATAGAATCTTGGTAAAGAATGGCCAAAACCATGTGGAACTACTCAACTTGCCTGGGAGAATGAAGCATTTTTTAAGAGGGCACATTACTCTTTTAAATGAGCGAAAATGTTCTTACTGAGGAACCACCTTCCAGGGTACTGAGAGAGCCTGTGGAGCAACTTGCCAGTCGATTCTCTGTAAAGTCTGAGCACTGCTGGAGACCAGGAGAGATACCAAAAGCTTGAAAACAGTTTTGATTTTAAGGGGAAACAGATCAGTGAGCTTGATTTTGACCTTGGGCAATATCCTGAACTAGATTATTATTAAAGGGCTGATTTGTGAGCTTCAACAAGAGGAGTATTTGAAAGTCTGCCAGACAGCCTTCCAAAGAGCTGCCAAAAGGAGGATCTGTGACCCCAAGGAATGAACATTTTCTTTATAAGAAATTTCTGCTGTCATGGGCTGAGCTGTGTCAGCCTCAAAATTTATAGGTTGAAGCCCTAACCACCATTTTAGAATATGGCTGTATTTGGAGAGAGGGTCTTTAAAGAGGTGATTAAGTTCAAATGAGGCCATATGGGTGGGTTCTAATTCAATAGACCTGGTATCCTTTCAAGACAAGGAGATGAGGAAACAAATGCACAAACGGAGACCGTATGAAGACACAGGGAGAAGGTGGCCAGCTACCAGCCAAGGAGAGAGACCTCAGAAGAAACGAACTCTGGCAACACCTTGATCTCAGACTTCTAGCCTTCAGAGCTGTGAGCAAATAAATTTCTGTTATTGAAACCACCCAGTCTGTGGTGTTTTGTTATGGCAGCCCACGCAAACGAACGCATCTGCTACAGTTAAGTAAGAATCACATGGCAGCGATATAAAGAGGATGACTTGTAAGTTACCACAATAAAAACAGAATCTATGATTCTCTGTACTTATATTATTCAGTTCTCAGTAGGGAGAGATGTCATATGAATTATTTTAACAGAGAAAATTTAACCTAAAAAATTGTTAACTAGGAGTAATGCTGTTAACTAGCTGTATGAATATCCTGCGACAGCCATAACAAAGTACCACAAGCTGGGGACTTAGACAACAGAAGTTTATTTTCTCATAGTTCTGGAGCTGGACGTCCGAGATCAAGGTG
Source organism: Hippopotamus amphibius kiboko (assembly GCF_030028045.1). Lineage (NCBI taxonomy): Eukaryota > Metazoa > Chordata > Mammalia > Artiodactyla > Hippopotamidae > Hippopotamus > Hippopotamus amphibius. Next base: position 142,740,949 of record NC_080190.1, on the reverse strand, counting down.
TCAGGAGGATTGCTTCTTTCTGAGAGCTATGAGGGGGAAGCTGTCCCTCACCTCTCTCCCTGTTTCTGGTAGTTTTCTGGCAATCTCTGGCATTCCTTGGTTTGTCCATACGTCACTCTGATCTCTGCCTCCATGTTCACATGGTGCTTTCCCTGTGTGAGCATCTGTCTCCGGGTCCAAATTTCCCCTTCTTATAAGGACAGAGTCATATTGCATTAGGGCTACCCCAATGATCCCATCTTGACGATCTGTGAAGCCTGTAGAATCACAACTTAAAGGAATCACTCATGTAAGGGACAAAATGGAGCTGGCCACTGCAAGTGCATTAAAGAAAACAACACAAGCTTACCTGAGTTGCAGGAATATACAGCTCTTTTCAGAAATCTGCAGAGGACTTCAGCCAATCCCCCAATCGCCAAGTCTGTTCACACCAGGTCTAAACCTGCTTGCTCCCCTGACGTAGCTACCTCAACCCAAATAGGGAAGAAGACCCCTAGGCAACCAATCAGATGAAAAAGACAAATAACTTCCACATTTGCCCTCTTAAACACCTTAGTCTGAGCAACTCAGAATTCATTGCTCCCAGGGCCTTGAGTTTCTTGGCTTGCAGGTGGAAACTCTTGCAATAAACTCGTGTTTCTCCTTTTGTTTTCTCCTGTGCAGAGTTTGATTTTTGCCAGCTCCTATTTCCAAATAAGTGTCCATTCACAGACATTGGGGGTTTGGAATTCATCTTTTAAGGGAACACAATTCAATCCATAATACTACGTAACCTAAAGCAAAACATTTTTACAGAGGTAGTAACTGTAGGAAGAGCTACCACCTCTAGGGCTGGAGGAGCAAACGGAAGGGGTTGAAATTATTAAAATATAGCCTGGAGAGGGGGCCCCCAAGGAGCTGGAGGAAGGGGTACTTGTTCTCAGCTGGTGGAATCCCTGAGGAGGGTGCAATGAAGCTGCTTCTGCAAGCGCTGGGAAAACAGCAACGCTGGCAAAACTGCAGACACTGGAGAAACTGCAGACTGGATTCAGCTGCTGCTACAAGAAGGCACTGCTCCTGCCTGAGTGAAGCGTCACCTCTGGCGGCGGCTCCTGGGAACTGCAAGCAGACGGGAAGGAGCAAGTCCTTCTTCCTCTTTCAGCCCCTAGCGCCCCCTGTTGGCAGAGTTTCGCAGGAGACGCTGGCAAAGCAGAACCGTGGTCTGCAGAGTCCCAACCCCAGAACCGCAAAGCGGAGTAGAGAAAGGATGTGTAGCTGAGGAAACAATAAATCAATACCTAACACAATGTTCAGTTTGATTCAATCAAGATCAGCAAATGATCCAGTGACCAATGGAGAAAAGTGTCTGAGGCCGTGATCCTGCAAACATTGACCCCAAAGTGTCACAAAATTCCTGGACTTGTGATTTCTGATGTACAAAATTTTGCCTTAAATTCCTTATCTATTAAATGGGTATGATAATAATAAGTAGCTCATAGGATTGTTGAGAGGACACATTAAAAAGCACTTAGAACAGTAGGTGACACAGACTAAGAGCTCAGGACTCATTAAATGATAGCTATTATTACTCTTATTTAATTAGATAACCAAAAATTCAAATATTAACATTTTAGGGCATATACCTTCCTATACAGGGAATTAATGAAACTTAAGAAAAGATTTAGGCATTTGTTCACTGCCAATAAAACATCTACAAATAAATATGGACTTAATTTCTTCATGCGCTAAAATCAAATATCTCAACCTTCTGTTTATATTTAGTGTTCCATGGCTGGTAATTGCTTCTAGAACTCTACATAAAGTTTAGGAAAAGAGACCTTCTACTTAGGAGCAATGTGACTGAAAAAGCCAAGATGGCAAACAGGTTTCAACCCGACTGCCGTTAATCGATGGTGGAATTAGTATCAATTACCTGGAATGCTGAATTGAGAATCCGAAGCTCCATCTGGGTTCAGAGGAAAAGAAGTGTAGAACCATTCAGTGATCTTTGCTGAAGGCATGGGGGAGGGTTCAGGTGGCATTCCTGTCTCCTCCTTGATTTTATCAACATTGGTGGAAATAGTATGGCTTTCAGGGTCAAAACTAGAATTTAAGTAGTTTTCTTTGCAACACTGAGAACAGAGATAATAAATGAAAAAAAAAAGAGAGCTTTGGAACTCGGTAAGTGTTAGTCGTTCCTTTTCCTATATGTAGTTTGACAACAGTGCATGGTAAACATAACCATGTTCATATTTGTCCAATTTCATAACGCTGTTATCATTTGATTTGTTATATTACAAGTAGTCATTGTAAAGCACATCTTTAATGAAATGGTTAATGCATTCCAAATTCATCTGTGCCCTAGCAGGATATCTGTAATCAACTCAGTTATCCCCCTCAAGTTACATAAACCTATTTTTGGCAAATGAATGAGTAAGGATGAAGTTTGGCTTATCTACACATAAAATTACTTCAGCGTCTATACAGATGATACAGATTACATGTGATTTGTTTGATTTCTCCACCTTTTGCTGAATTAGGGAACAATTTTTCCCTTTTTACTAATGCAAAAAGTAATAAAATGCAATTGTTTTTTATTGCTTGAGAAACAAAAGGAATAATTTCATGGGTAAAAATAAGTAGCTTCCACGGGGTGAGATTTTTGTTAGAATAGACTCTTTTGTCTTTTGTTTTTTTATGTGAAAAAGTCAGCGTCTATGTTTAAGTTTCACCATTAAAGGAATTTCATGAATTTCATGCAGTTCTGTGAAGTATCTGCTCCAGACAGTGCATTTTCCTCCCCCGGATTTTCCTAACATATTTTCTCAAAGGCCTCCAACACAGAAATTAAATTTAGTCTATACTTGTCAAAAAATCTGGTGAATATATAAATATGTTGGATATGTATGATTCTTGGATTTTCAAGTTCTTTCCACCTACTTCATTGTTTAAATAAGCAGCGCCTCCTGGTGGCTAAATCTAATTACTGACATTTTATTGCATCTTAATAGTGAAGAAAATGCAGATTCAATGCAGAAAAGTATTCCATTATTTTTTTACATTACATTAGGGTTATTCATTGTAAATTTTCATGCTTACTTATTTCCTCATTTTCACTAGGTCTAGTTTTAAAGATATATATACCTATTAAAAGTTATTACAGGATAATGGCTATAAAAATACATACATCTAAACCATGATGAGTTTTATACAGTGCTAAATATAGTTTTAATACCCTTTAATATTATATAAAAGGTATACTTGTAGAACTTTAATGATGTGATCTTTAAATGTGAAGTTTAAACGTTTTTGCTAAATTCACCCTAGTGAGGCACTGTAATTCACTCACTAAAATTATTGCACTTTTCTTTGAAAATAGTCTCACATGTAACAAACCATAGTCACAGAAACCAAAAATCACTTTCCTCATAAAACACCATCAGAATTAATAAGAACCATTTGGAGAGAAACATGTAATTGTTACACTATAATATGGTTTCAGGCCCAATATTGAGCTTCAAAAGCGACATTTGATTAAAAATGTAATACTGCTGCCCTCTTGTGGTTTAAAGTGCATATTTCCCTCTGGAAATAAAACTATAGCATCGCCAAAGTAATGCTTCTGATATTTAATGAGAAAACTGAGTATGAGCCATTTTCACATTTGACCAAAGACATACAGTAAATAGTCACTAAATACCGTAGCTGAGGATTGGAATGTCCTAGTTAATTTAATAGTACAGTTAAGAGCAAATTAGGGATTAACTTATCAATAGTTAAATCTCTTGTTTGGTAAGTAAATTTAACCAGAAAAATCCCTTCTTACCTAACTGTTAGTATCTTTCACTGGTTCCATGAAATATTTTTGCAAATGCTACAGCAAACCAACACCCTCCTACCAGAATCTAGAAACTAGTAAAACTAGTTTATTTCCCACTTTCCTAATGTTTCTAGTGGGAAATAAACTGCTTTCCTACTACATTTAAACAACAACCACCACCACCACCACCCTCCTTCATTTTGTTGCCGTTTTACCTTGGGATGAGTCCAGGAGCTCTTTCCCAGGATCAGGATGTACATTCACCTCCCTGAAACCCTCTGGCCCCTGGCAATTGTGGGGCTGAATGGAAAACAAGCCTTAGATGCACATTCCAAACCAAGGAGCCAAGCCTCTCCTCTTTGCATGTGCTCTGCTGCTAGCAATGAATGGTGCTTTTCAGAATTCTCCGTATGAACAGGACTAATTCTCTAAGAGCCCACTCTGTGTTTACATCCTCTCACCTGGAATTGGGAGTGTTACGGTGGATAAAGCCAAGCAAGAAGGAAGCCAAGGGACGATTCTGCCTCCGCCGTAAAGCCCAGGCAGTACAGGACAAGAGTTTATTTTCCAGCTCTGTCTGAAATGGTCCCTGACTGCCCCTTCTCTACTATAGCATACAGTGCACTCCCATTTAGAAAGTAGGAGTTTGTTATGACTGACAAGGAGGGAAATAGAGCAGTCAGTTACATTCTGCCTCTGTTTATTCAGCCCCGGAAGAAGCAAGCGTAGTCAAGAGCAAACTCGGGCAGTTGGTTTGGGGCACCGCTCTCCCACCTCGCCCGACAGGGCCGTGCTTCCTGTCGCCTTAATGTGCCGCCGCCTCCTGGGGGACCAGGGCCTTTTAACATAGGGCCTTCCAACAAGCGGTTTTCTCTGAGGAGTGGCCACTTCCTTTCGCCCTTGCTCTTTCCTGATTTATCTCAGATAGGATTAACAGAAGCAAGAGTGAGGACCAGGAAAGGGGGGCGGTGGGATGCAACGGGCTCAGGGCTGTCCTTACGAGATCCACGCTGCCAATTCCTATATGTTTAACTGGAAAACAGAACCTGCAGGGGTGGGGGAGGGGCTGGAGTTGGCAGGCTCCTAGAATCTTATCTGAACTTGGCGCATCTTAATCAGGCACTGAAGAAGCTCCCACGTGATCGTCCCTTCCTTGCTGCCTGCTCAGCTGAAGACACTCATTCTGCTCCACGGATGTGTTCTGTTCTGTCCTGCTCTTGAGCATGGGAGCAGAGATGAAGAAGCAGAGAAAACTGAGCAGCTCACGAGATGGGTGCTGTAAAAAATGAATAAACAGAAACGTCAGAGTTGAGAGATCAGAAGGGGGAGCTTTCACCTCTTACAACTACAGCAGAGCCCAAGAGGAATAAGAAAGACCCTCCTTCCCTGGCAAAGATTCAGAGGATGAAAAGACAGGGAATCTTGTTTACGACAGCCCTCCTGACTTCCTTTCCCCTCTGTAAAAGTGCCCTCCTTCCCTTGCTGTGTGGGGACTTGCATAAGGCTCGCCATGGTTGCAGACCCCGAATTGCAGTCCTCTGCTGATCTCAAATAAACCCATCTTCGCTGGAGAAATATCTGGCGGTCTATTTGTTTCAGGTCAACGATACATTCCCATACCCAGCCCTGCCACTTGCCCTGACTGCAGTGAGCCTTAGGTTTCCCAGAACTTGCTGTAGTCCTTTTCCACAGTTTTGCACAGAAGGGGTTCTCATAAACCTTCAGCAAGGTGCTGCAAGACCCAGACCCTCTGTTCCGTCTTCTCCTTGGCGTCTTCATCTCCAGTGCTCATGTTACCCTTTCCTCACACACCCAGGTGTGATATTACTTCTGTTTGGAGAGGGATGGTTGCAGTGAAAGAAGGGCACACAGGGAATCCCTAAGATCCTGGTAAAAATCCACTTCGTAAACTTGTGAGAGGGAACATAAGTTTTTATTTTGTAATTTCACTTTAAATTTACATACGCATTTTGCTCATTTTCCTGTATGCGTGTGACATAGGAAAGGATTTTAAAATTCATGTCATAACAAACATTAGTTTGTTTTCACTCAGTAAAAGTGAAAGAAATCAGATGTGAAAGAGTGCATACTTAACTCTTTATATAAAATTTTAAAACCAGCAAAACCAAAGCAGTGGTTATACTTGAGGGAGTAGTACCTGGAAGGAAGCACAGAAGGGCTGCACTTTGGAGATGCTGGTGATATTGTTTCTCGATCTGGATGCCCATTAAATGGGTGTGTTCACTTTGCAGCAATTGACTAAGTTGGGTTCTGTATTTTCAAGCCCATGGAAAGACTTAATGGTCCCTAAGGTGGAAGAAACTTATTCTCTTCCTTGCACTGACACCACCAAGTTTCCTCCCCACGAAACGGGGCTTTATTCCTCATGGGCTCAGGTATATATCTTTTTGGAAAAGCAGTTTAGCAACACTAAAATATAGTACTTTTTTTTTTCCAGCTAGTGATATAGGCAGCTACAAATAAATATTTGCATTTAAAAAATTGCTCTTTTCTGCATCTCCTAAGGCAAGAAATTTAAAACAACTTTTAGCAAATCTCTATGTACACTCCCATTGCTACTGGCAGTGCTGTCCAAGAAAACTTTCTGAGAAGGTGGAAATGTTCTATACTCTAAACACTAGCCAGTGTGGCTAAAGGCTCTTGAAATGTGACGGAAGAACTGAAATTTTAATTTAATTCTAATTAATTTAAATTTAAATTTAACTCCATGTGGCTAGAAGCACTGTATCACGCAGTACAGCTCTTTAGGAGAACAAGTTCCTTTGCCCCCTAAGATCTTTTTTTTTTAATTTATTTTATTTACTTATTGGCTGTGTTGGGTCTTCGTTGCTGCACACGAGCTTGAGAGCGCGGGTTACTCTTCATCGCAGTGCGCAGGCTTCTCATTGTAGTGGCTTCTCTTGTTGCAGAGCACAGGCTCTAGGCACGTGGGCTTCAATAGTTGCAGTACACGGGTTCAATAGTTGTGGCTCACGGGCTCTAGCGCACAGGCTCAATAGTTGTGGCACACAGGCTTAGTTGCCCCCGTGGCATGTGGAATCTTCCCAGAGCAGGGCTTGAACCCGTGTCCCCTGCATTGGCAGGTGGATTCTTAACCACTGCGCCACCTAGGAAGTCCACCCCCTAAGATCTTGAAAAGGTTCTCTTTTATAACCCCTACTATTGCAACCATTTATGCTTCAGTCACAAAGATTTGCTTAAGGTCATTTACATGCTATTTCTCCATCCCTTCCTTCATCCTCTCCTTTCTGCCCTGAAAGTTGTTTCTTATTCTTCCACATCTTCTACAGTTTCCTTCTTCCATCCTTCTCATGTTTTGATATTCTGGTTGATTAGGAACCTTCCCTGACCTACTCATTCTTGGTTAGGCACCACCCTCACTTTATATTTCTTTTCCAAAACACATTGTGCTTCTTTCTATCGCAAAACTTAACTGAAATATAATGATCCTTTATGTGTTTGTCTCTCCCACTGTCTTATAAGTTCCTTGCAGGCCATAACATACCTCTGCATTTCCAAGAATCAAGACAAATAGGATCATTCAAGAAGTGTTTTATGAATGAATGAGTGAATGAATGAAAAAGGAAGCAGCAGTCTGTCCAAGAGTCTGTGGCCCAGAGATCTGGGAAGTGGAGGAGATTTGTTGGAAGAAGGAAGTATATCTTGAAAAAATCACCTGGAAGAACAAAAGTGGTCCACAAATGGCTAATTTTATTGTAGCATTGTTCATAATTTTAAAAAAAGCAATCTAAAAGACCAACACTGGGAATATGGTTTCATACATTATGCCCTATCCACTAGATGGAATATTATGCAGCTCTTAAAAATTATAATTATGAAGACTAAGCAGGATATGGAGAAATGTTTATAATTTGCTAAATGAAAAAAGATTATAAAATTCCTTCTACACCCATGATTAGAACCATATAACAATATGATTGTCTCTGGGCACAAACTGATATTGAATATATAAAAATGAAAATCTTTTTATTAGAATTTGGAAATGGCTGTGCTTGCTTCTTTTTTAAAAAATAATGTTTAACATTGCTTTAAGCTAGTTTTGCATTTTTTAAAAGGTGATCAAGAATTCATGAAGGATTCCTGGAAGTAAGTCATCCAGTAGCGAGCTTTAAGCATGGATATTTGAGAAACAGCATCCATGAGTAGCAGAGCACCTCCGAGCAAAGATGTAGGTTATCAGGACTCCTGGGGCTGAGGCACGGGAGGCAGTAAACTCTTTGGCCACTTGTCTGCAGGTGATGCTCCTGAGAACTCCCACGTGTAAAAACAGAAACTTGGTCTGGAGGGATCAGGGCCAAGAACGAACATAAATATTCTTTATGTGTACTGAAATAAGGCCCTGATAATGGTACACTACACTGAAAGCCTATCAATATAGTTTTTCATAAGTATTACAATTAATTTCCATTTATTACATCTTACTAGCTTTTCAATGTTTTTCTTTTGACGAAGATAAGATGCATAAGAGGATAATAGAGGCCTTTTTTATCACTTACGCCTGCTCCATTAAGCAAACTCCTGCTGCCTTTCTGGTGTTACACTTGGGGATGAGGCAGCCATGTGAATACCACCTTGAGATCGGGAGAGAGCGGGCAATGAGCCATCTTGTTTCCTGCCCAGAGCAAGTCCACATCAGCTAAAAGAGACTAGAGATCAACAGTCAGATGCTTCTGAGGGGACTGATCATCAGTAGTTACCTGAACCTGGTGTCTACACATGCCAGAAAATGAGTTGGAGTTTCCCAGTAAGAAGGATTTCTGCACAAAAGCAATTGAGGAAAAGGATGAAAAAAAGGAAATCGTATTTGGATATCATTTGCCACAGCCAGGCAGTATTAAAGTCATACTATAACCATACCAGTCAAGAAGTGCCTTTCTAATTCTCACCTCTTCTCCCTCTGCCAGCTCTAGCTCTGGAGAAACCAAAGGCTGTATAGTGAAATAGGGGGCCGTGAAGTATAAGAGATTGAAGTTTTAATATTATGTCCTACTAGACTTTTTATTAATTTTGAAAGAATTTTAGACTTCCAGAAAAGTTATAGTCCATAGTTCCCATATAATTTTCACCCAGCTTCCCCTCATGTTAGCATTTTATATAACTGTACTACAACTATATACAAACTTGGGAATTTATACTGGTAGAATAATATTACCTGAACTACAAAATGCAATCAGGTTTCAGCAGTGATTTCAATGATGCCCTTTTAATGTTCCATATTGCATTTAATTATGTTGGTAAAAACTCATGGATATTTACTTAATTCTATGGGTTATAATATTATCATTGATTAGTTTACTGCTCAAAAATTCCACCTTTGGCCATTGGAAACTCTTTGAGGTTGATTCTTGTGACCTTTTGACCTGTTCCCATCCTTTTTGGAGCAGTTCCTTAGTTTTGGCACCACAACATGGTCCAAGCTGATATTATGTCCTCTCTGCCACAAGCCAGGAATCAACTACTCCTCCACGGAGGCTTTTTCTGTTCCAGGATCCTAGCCAGGATCACACATTTCATTGAACTTTCATGTCTAAAACTAGTTTGGGGCTTCCTAGGTGGCACAGTGGTTAAGAATCTGCCTGCCAATGCAGGGGACACGGGTTTGATCCCTGCTCCAGGAAGATCCCACATACTGCGGAGCAACCAAGCCCGTGCACCACAACTATTGAGCCCATGTGCTGCAACTACTGAAGCCCACACACCTAGAGCCCATGCTCCGCAACAAGAGAAGCCACAGCAATGAGGAGCCTGTGCACCACAATGAAGATTAGCCCCCACTCACCACAACTAAAAAAAAAGAAAGCCTGCACACAGCAAAAAAGACCCAACACAGCCAAATAAATAAATAGATAAATAAATAAAACTAGTTTGGTTCCTTGGTTCCTTTTTTCTTTTCTTCTTTTTTTTTTTTTTTTTGAGAATGACATTGAGAACCCATTATATGGATGCTAGATGGATCAATTATTACTAAGGTCTCATTGTTTCTAGGCATTCTCAGTGGACAGAGGAGCTTGCTGATATATAGATATAGATGTAGATATATATCATATATATATGATGTATCACATATGATATATATATCGCATGCGAACAAACACATCTACATTTATTTATCTCCTTATTTGTGTATCCACATGAACACACACATACACACAAACACACAAAACAAACAAAACAAAAAAGTGAATTTATATTGATACTTGTGAGTCTAATCAAATGATGCCTCTGGGTTCATTCTAGCTTTTCCACCCCAACCCCTTGCAGCATTTGTAACTTCTTTGTCTAACAGTGAAAAACCCAACTCTCAATATCTACTATATACTTATTTTTCAAATCTAGTATAAACATAAAGTAGTTTCAGGATTGGTAAGCTATAGTTCTGTGAGAAATAAACTTCCTATCTAGGATACAATACAGTATTTTGGTACAGATTCTTTCAGTCTTTTGCCTTATGTTATCCAGTCAAAATACTATTCTCCTATTCGTGTTGTAATGTTATTAATTTTAATGCAACTAGATTCATTTATTATAGGTTGTATTTACTGTGGTTTCCCCATACATGTTGTTGATTTGTAAAGATTTATATGTAGGAAAATTTGCTCTTTGTGGTGGACAGTTCTATGGGATTTCACGTATGCACAGAATTGTGTATGTACCACGACATCACAATATAAAGTAATTCCATTATCCTAAAAATTCCCACGTGCTTGCCTTTGTAGTCAACCAAATCCTTCACTCTCTATCCCTGTTACCACTGGTTTCATTCTTTTCCCAATAGTTTTGCCTTTTCTAGAAGGGCATATTAGTGGTATCATATTATATGTAGCCTCTTGGGTCTGGTTTCTTATGCTTGGCTAAATGCAATTAGGATTTGTCTGTTTTTTATGAATGTGCCAGTTTGTCTATGCATTCACCAACTGAACAACATCCATGTTGTTTCTAAATTTTGGTGAGTGTGAATAATCTGCAATAAACATTTACATGCAGATTTTTGTGTGAGATTTTTGTTTCACTTTTGTAAATATCCAGAAGGAGAATTGGTGGGTCATATCATAAGTGTATGTTCCACTTTATTGCAAAACCAAAAAAACAAACAAACCTGATATACTGCATTCCACAATATCTGTACCATTTTGTATTCCTAGTAGCAATATATTATACTTTGTACTCCTACTAGCAATGTAAAGACTCCTAGTCACTTTGCATCCTTGCCAGTACTTAATATTTAGTTTTTTTGGCCATTCTAATAGATGTGCAGTGGTATCACTCTGTGGTTTTAATTTTTATTTCTGTAATGACAAATGATGTTGAGTACCTTATCATATGCCTACTTGCCCTCTGCATTTTCTTTGATGGAGTGTCTGTTGGGATCTTTCTACTAGATTTTAATTGGACTGTTTTCTTATCGCTGTGTTTTAGGAGATTTTGATATATTTTGAATAGAAGTCTTTTTTTCAGAAATACAATTTGCAAATACTCTCTTCCAGTCTATAGCTTGTCTTTTCATTCTCTCAATAGTGAGTTTTGTAGAACACTTTTTAATTTGATAAAGTCCAATTTTCTTCTTTTATAGACCATGTTCATATCAAAAAACTCTTTGCCTAATCAAAACAACAAAGATTTTTCTCCTTCATTTTGTTCTAGAAGATTTATAGTTTTAGATCATATACTTGGAGCTATAATCCATTTTGAGTTTACTTTTGTGTATGTTGCAAGGTATAGTTACAAATTGTTTATTTGCACATGAATGTCCAACTGTTCAGTACCACTTGTTGAAAAGACTATTTTTTCTCCCTTGATTGCCTTTGCACCATTGTTACAAATTAGCTGACTGTATTTGTGTGTGCCTATTTCTAGGCCTCCTATTCTGCTTCATTGATTAATGTCTCTATACTTTCACCAATACCATACTGTCTTGATTATGGTAGCTTTATAGCACTGCTCAACTTTATTAGTCACAATGGAAATGTGAAGTAAAACCATAATGAAATACCACTGTCCACTCACCAGAATGGCTAGAATTGACAAAACTGAATCCTAAATATGGAACCACCAGACACTTATCCACTGTTGTTGACTGTGTAGAATGCACAACCACTTTGTAAAATGATCTAGCCATCTCTTATAAAACTGAACGCACTCACTCCCTAATCCAGTAATTCCAGTCCTAGATATCTATCCCATGCAAATGAAAACATACGTCCACAAAAAGACTTGCACGAGTATATTATTGCACTTTTCCCCTCATAATAACCCTAAACTAGAAACACTCCATGGTTTTTCAATAGACAAATGGATAAACAAACTGTGTGTAATAGAATACTCCGCAACAAAAAGCAACAAACTACTCTGAGTAGTAAAACAAGCCTTATCCAAGACTACATATTGTATGATTCCATTCATATGAGTTCTGGAACAAGCAATATTAACTTACGGCATGTGCGCGCGCGCACACACACACACAAAATCACAGCAGTGGTTGCCTGGTAGGTAGGATGGTGTAGAGGTTGACTGGGATAGGGCATAAAGGAAATTTCTGCAGTAATGAGAATGTTCTGCATCTGGACAGGGGTTTGAGCTGCACACGTATGTGCTCTTGCCAATACTCACTGCATGGTGCGCTTAATTTTTGTGCCTTTCGTTGTACTTGGAATTTTACTTGGAAAGAAAAAAAGATCGACACACTGTTCCCTTTGAAAGATGTCTGGAGGTAGGTAGTTCCAGGGTTCTATGGATCAGTGATATTATGAAAGATCCAGGCTCTTTGTTTCCTTCCACTTTGCTGCCCTTCCAGCGCTGGCTTTTTGTTTTCATGCTCATTGCCTTATGATCCACGTGGCAGTTCTAATATTGCCTTGAATGGCCCACTGATCCAGTCTGTGAGCTACAAAGTCAAATAGGGGTTGAATTCTGGTCTTTTTATCTATTGATTCTGTGGTCTTGGGCATGCTTCTCAAAGCCTCTGCTTCCTGCCTCTAAAGTGCAGCTAATCATATCTGCTCCATAGAGTTGCTCTGAAGATTAAGTCAGATAACCATGTAAAGTGCTTGGCTAACTTCCTAAAGAATAGCAATTTTTTTGGTAGAAATATACACGGTTGAGATCAAACTATAGTAACCTCACAGGGGTTTTTTAAGAGTTCATGTTGCTTATAGTTTTGCTTAGCTAATTTTTAGAAAACTGATACTGCAATGTACAGTTGGCCCTTGAACAATGTGGGGGTTAGAGGTGCAGTCAAAAATCTGCATATAACTTTAGACACCCCAATAACTTACTTACTAATAGCCTGCTCTTGACTCAAAGTCTTACTGATAACATAAACAGTCAACTAACACATATTTTGTATGGTATATGTATCATATGCTGTATTCTTACAATAAAGTGACTTAGAGAAAAGAAAATGTATTAAGAAAATCGTAAGAGAAAATACACTTACAGTTTTGTGCCGTATTTATCGGTAATCATACGTTTATGTCATCTGTTTACAAGATGAATTGTCTGTCAATGCTTACATCAATATCATCTTACACGATACAAACACCGTAGATGTTATACATATTACTAACATTAGACATCAAAAATGAAAATACAATGTGAAGAAGAAATTTACACTTATTCACAAGTATAACGGTTCACACATTAATGAAGCAATAGCAATATGATTGCTTTATGGTAGCCTAGTGTACTGCTTCATGGTAGCCTAACCTATACACTAGTGAATGAATCATTATAAAATTTTTATGGCATATAATATCAGTCATACTTATAATACAGTATTGGAAACACTGGTACTTTTTTTTAAAAAAACCACTCACTTGTGATGATAGGCTGATACAAAGTTTTTTAAATTACGAGAGAGAAGCGCACTGTATGGAAATACAATTCACTGAAAGCAAAGTTATAAAACAGTAGGAAAAAACTAACACATTAATAATTTTACATTAAATATCACTCACCCTATGCCTATGTGAGGACAGATTCTCCAATACAAGTCTTGCACATGATGTTCTACACCATGAATATTTAGGCCATGGTGATGATGCAAGTGTCTCATATGGGTCTTGCCGTGCAGTCATTAGACTTTCACCTGAAGACACACACACACACAACAGATGCGTTCGTTAACTGAATGGCATGGTTGTTTACTGTTTATTAAGCGGAAGTGAATCATCGTTAAGGTCTTCACTGTCGTCATCTTCACATGGAACAGTCTGCGGGCGAGGAAGACGAAGGGTTGGTCTTGCTGTCTCATGGGTGGCAGAGGTGGGAGAGAGGAGAAGGTGGAGGAGGTGGGAGGGGAGGCAGGAGAGGCAGGCATACTCTCTGCAACTTCAGGGAAACACAGCATAATCACCGTCTGACTCTTGCTTTTTTATTTCTCAAATGCATTACTACAAATGCTTCTACACATGACTACCAATCCTTCTTCTACCATTTGCTTTAGTTTCAGTGCCCATATCATGGAAGGGTCCGTGTTGTAAAAGAAGTTAAAAGCAGTCTTGAACCGTTGGAACCCTTCTGCCAGATTGTCTAATGACTATTTGTTTTCTGTCACTGCTTCTTCTACGTCTTCTTCTTCATCACCTGTACTGGGTTGGAAGCACTCTCCTCCATCAAGTCATCTTCTGTTAATTTCTGGTGTGGTGTCTATTCACTCTTGAATTTCTCTAAGATTCATATCGTAAACCCCTTCACCTCCCCAACCCCCGCCTTTTTTTTTTGTCATATCCAGTCTCTTTCATGATTTTCTTGATTGGTTCTGTTGTAAATTCTCTGTAGTCATACACAACATCTGGACACAGCAGGAATTTATTGTTTGGGGCTTGTTGCTGTTCACAGCTTTTTCCATAACAACGATGACATCTTCAACAGTGTGATCCTTCCAGACCTTCATGATGTTCTATTGGGGTTCTCTTCCATAGTGCTGATGATCCTTCCCATTCAGTACCATGTGTAATGAGCCTTAAAGGTCCTCATGACTCCCTGATCTAGAGGCTGCATTAGAGACGTTGTGTTTGGGGATGAGTAGACCACGTTGATATAAAGTGGTGTTGAATTCATAAAGTTCTGGGTGACCAATATTGTTATTGTCCAATAACAAAAGAACTTTATAAGACTTCAAGGACCATGGATGGAAACAATCTAGAAAAAGCGTTCTTATTGTCCAGCCCTTCTTGCTGTTCAACCAAAAGACTGGTGGCTGACAGTGTATGTTTTCCCTTCAAGGCTCAGGAATTCACAACTTTGTAGATTAGGGCAGCTGCAGTCCTGATCATAAACCTGACTGTATTTGTACAAAATAGTAGCATAAGACCATCCCTTTCTGCCTTAAATCCTGGTGCTCGATTCTCTTCCTTACTAATAAATATCTTCTGCAGCATGTTCTGTTTTGTTTTTCCAGAATAGGACACGTCTGTCTGCATTTAAAAACCTGTCCAGAGAGATGTCCTTTCTCCTCAGCGATTCTCTGAATGGCATCTGGGAACTCATCTGCTGCCTCTCCTATAATTATGACATTTTTTTAAGCCAAACCTCTTTCTAAAGTTATCAAACCATCCTTTGCTGGCAGTAAATTCTCCAGTTTTAGATCCTTCACCTTCCCCCTGCTTCAAGTTGCCATATAATGACCACTTTTTCTCAAATCATATTAGCATCTGTAGGTATGCCTTTCTTATAGCAATCCTGCATCCACATAACAGCTGCATTTTCAAAACAAGTCAAAAAGGTATTTTGTGAAAAGTGCAAGGTTTTTGCACCTGCTATTGTAGCTGCAGCAACAGCTTCACAAATTTCTTTTCCTTTTTTTACAGTGGTCCTTGCCCTGGGTTCCTTTATCTCGAAATGGTGGGCGATCGAAGCCGCAGACCTCAATCTAAGGTATGTGTCACACAATTCAGCCTTTTCTGCTAACATCATGATGTTTCTCTGCTTCTTCGAAGCACTTCCAGCAACACTAGTGGCACCAAGGGTCCCATGGTGTTATTCAGGATTTACAGTATTGCACTGAACATGGTAGAAAATATGCAAGAACCATGAGAGGTCACTTTTTACTGCAATATGCAATTTACTGGAGAGACGAATGGCTCACTTGCTCACTCGGAGATGATTAGCTTCACACAGCATTTTAAGCAGGTACTTGTAACACTTGAGCTCACCAAAATAGCAGCAGGGGGTGGATACAAAATTATTAGAGTACAGTATATGCTATAGTTAATTTTATGTAGTGATGACTTTAATACTGTGTCTTTATATTTGTTTATGTTTCTCTCAACTGCAAATAGCACTATGTCCCATCTGCAGTGGTTTGTGTAAGTTTTGATAAATTTTAACTTTTTATAATAGGTTTGTGTATACTTTATGGTAGTAAATGATAAAAACAGACTAGTATCTATGTATATCTTATGCATTCATGACATGGATAACTTTTTAATTTTTTCAGTTTTCTAGGCTATGTGGTTTGTCTCCATGTTGTTTTTCAAATTATCATAAATCTCCAATTTTCCAATATACTTTTTAACAATCCATGTATAAGTGGACCCACTTAATTCAAACCCATGTTGTTCAAGGGTCAACTGTAATTTCATCTATCTATGCTCTCAGGTAATTTTTGTTTAATAATTTCATCTGGGACAATTCTCACTGCTAAAGGGAATTTCACGTGTGAGTTAATTTTATTTTTTCAGAAGTCTTTTGCTTTTCAGACTGTTAAACAAAAATCTCCTATGCCCCTGGAGTTTTGTAGGAATAGCTGGTTGGCATAGTAGTTTGTGGTCTTCTAACTTGCTCTGGAGTGATGGCCCTAGAGTGGAAATCACACAATCAAACACACTCCTTAGGGTTCTCCCCACTTGTGGTGGCCTCCACTGAGATGTCATGTTATGCTTTTGGTAAAAGTAAAGAGATCTTTCAACTGAGTAAGAGAGATTAAACTCAAAGATCTCAACAAACTACCCCTGCATTGAGTCAAGATCAAGTTTCAAAACCCACCAGTGGGGCTGAGCTTGGGAAGAGGGTGGCTGGTACTTCAAAGTAAGTGCATTGCCCCCCACCCAACTGCAGCGTTACAGGATGGTTGTCACATTGGGAATTCTATGTGGAATTCTTTTAGGATAACTTTATGGATTACTGGGAAATTTAACAGTGGGCACACATGAACAACCAGAAAACAAATCTGTTTTCCTTTTTGGAAAAAAAATTAAATTTAAATGTCATTTCAGGGCTGATCCATTGTTTTAAGTATTACTAAATTTATCTTTCATGGTCTTATTTATTAAATTGCACATTTGGATGTTAACTCCTCTAATCTTCATCTAGAAAATCTTCATCTAGAAAAATTTCTAAAACGAGGACAATAGGGTCATTGTGAAGACGAAAAGAGTACTTCAAGTGTGTCGAGTGAACGGCAGTCATTTTCTGATGCGTATTTATTGAAAGCCTACTATGTGCACATTTTGCCTTAAAAGTGATATTTTTATCTGATAGAAGGAATAAAATATCCTTTTTCTAGTCTACCAAGAATGATGAAGTAATATTTGATGTGTTTTCCTCACTGATCAAATGTATTATTTGTGGAAGAACTTCACATACACCTGCTAGGATGCTTACATAGCTCATGTTCTGCTTCCAAAAATGTTTTATTTCCCCTTTTTTATAGAGAAAAAAGTCTTGAGGAATTTTAGTTGATGTTACCTGATATACATTTCATTTCCTAAAAAAGCCCTGGGAGGGGAAAGTAGAAAACACTAGGGTATCTAAAGGGTTTACACCATAATAAGCTGTCCTGGTAGGCACTAGAGGACAGTGGCTGCATTGGTGGTTGACTGCTGGCTCTCTTTCATTTGTGTCCATTTTGACCCAGGTAATAACCCTTCTGATCATATTAGTCCCTCTAGACTTTGAAACTACAGGGCCTTTAAACTTGGCCTCAGATGTCAGCCATCCTCTCTGCTTTACACTTTACTAGCCTGTTAAAGAGATCTGTGAACCTGGGTTCTTTCAGTGGTTGTCTTTCTGTGATTAGATTCCAGACCATTTCCCATTGTTCATGGGAGCCTGCGTGAAGGAAAGTAATCTTGGGGACTACGACTGTTTTGCTGCCTGGTTTGACAGTAGAGCAAAGCTGCTTCTCAAATGGAACATCGTTTTGGTTTTGTAGGTCTCATCAACCTGTGAGTATAAATGAGTTTATGTTTTAAAAAAGCTTTTGGGGGGGCTCTTTTCTCTACCTGCTCGTGCAGTACTTCAAATTCCTGAAAAGCTCCTTTGGCCCAAGAATTAATAGGCATCTCCCTCTGGGTATCTCACGTGAGCTTCTGATCAGCTCCTTTGCAGAGACTGGTACCTCTGCTGCAGTTTCCATCTGGCACTGTGGCCTCTTCTGTGTCTTGCCGTGCATCCTGGGCTTAACTGCTGTCAAAGCGGGATATTGCTACATCTTCCTGGGGGCACTGGCCCTTTTTCTGGGGACTGTTACACCGTGAGCACCACCTCTGTCACTTTCTAAGGACAGTCACTGAAGTCTCCCACTGGGCTCATCGCATATGCACTGAGCCCTGCAGGGGTAAAACTGAAAGATCGTGACTGAAAATAAGGGGAGAAATCCCCTCTTCTTTCTTACACTTTTTGTAGGGAATCCTAAGGCAGAGTGTATGTGGCCCCAAGTTGTGCACAGCCTTCAGGTTTATTACCAGTTTGAGTTTGCCCTTCTGACTTCCTCTTCACTATAGGGAGAGGTATCTTCCAGAAGGTTCCATCTTTCTTGCAAAGATGCTTTTGGCAACCCTATCCCATGAGTTTTCTAGACAGTCTCTGGTATAACAATTCCAGTTTAGCTCAAGATTGTACCCTCTACTCCAAATATCTACTTTTAGATTGGTAGAGATAAACTGAGCCTTACATTATTATTCACAAAGAAGTCTGGTTTTGTAAAATGGTTAATTTTTAAGGTGGATTGGAAGGTCAGGGGATATAAGGCTATAGAGTGAAAAGAGAAATCATTAAAAGTAGAAGAAAAAAAAAGCAGCAGCTGCTCCCCCCACTTACATGAGGACGAATGTACACCATGATGTCTCCTTGGGCTCCAACAGGGACTGGTACAGAATCCAAAATTGGCCCCAGAGACTGGCTGGCTGGCTGGCTTACACAGTAAGTTTGGTACTTACTTTATAGCTCTGATTATTTCTCATGTTGCAGCTCAAGGGCTCAGAGATCAAAGAAGAAACCTCCTTCGCTTGATACCAGCTCCACACGGGTTCAACCCAGCTAAGTTGCTTTTCAAGTCCGAGCTGTTCCCATTGTCACACGACTGCAAATCCTCCCCAGGGGCCAGGTGTGAGGCGAGCTGACCTCAGCTAGCCCTTGAGCTAGTCTCCAAAGCGGGCAGGCTGAGGTCACCCTTCACCCCAGTTTCCCCCGCACAATCATTCAGCGCTCTCCCAGCGAGCGCAAGGAACGGCTATAGTCAGATTTTTCATTTAAAATTTGGCACCGCCTGAAGTCATTCCGTTTCGTTTCAATGACGGTTGCCATTATATTAAAAAGAGTAAATTTGCTGCTGCATTACTTACTGCCCAGAAAATCCAGCTGAAACCTGCTCCTGCCAAATCTGCAGTTTCAATGCAAGGCCAAGAGACTTTAAATAGCTCCTGCTAGTGAGGATTTTCTGCTCTCTAGGAAAAAAAAATTATTTTGATAAAGCCTCAGTTCGAAGGATTGGATGTGGACCATTAGAAAATGGTTGTCCCTGTCTCTCAATTTCTGACCACCACATTTGCCTAATTCTTAAAGGTAAAGTCTCCTCAGAGGGGTGGTACTTGGTGTTTTAATCAGAGTGAGGGGATTTTTCTTCATTTAGATTTTGCCAAAGTCCCTCAAGTCTTCCTTTAGAAGCTTGTTCTCCACACCTAAAATGTTTATGTTTACAGGCTCACCAGCATACAAAGCTATTTCTAAAAAAACAATGGAAAGAGAAAAGTGAAAAAAATGAAAGTTCTCTGAAGGTCTGCAGATTGGGTTATGGCCTCCTTCTCCTGAGATTGTATTCGATTCCCTTTACTTGTTTCATAATGCTGCAAACAAGAAAGCAGGAACTTACGGAAGTGGGTTTTTTTTCCTTTTCTTTTCATTTTTCTAGCCCCACGTTTTCTTGGACCTAAACCATTCCAGAGGACTGAACATATGTTGTATGGTGATGCAGGGAAAATTAAAAAAATAATAACAGAATGCCTTATTTTAATCAATTTTGTGGAAGGAAGTTTTAACAGTTTGCAGTTAGTAGGATATTTGCCCTTTTCCTTAAATATCTTCAGAGAATCAAGTCTAACGACTTGTCTTGTTTGCTTACGATTTGGAATCTTTGAAAACCACATCTTAACTCTCTACTGTTGGTAGGATGATCTTGACATTTAAGAGTCAAAATATAAGGATGCTCCCAGCCACCGTGGCATCTGTAGGAAACTGTGTTAAAATGTTTCGAGAAGCTCTAACTTTGCTGAGGTTCCTTCCATCCAGAAGTTTTAGTTTACCTTCTTGAGACCACACAGAACAGATCTGACCCCTTTTTACAAGACACTTTTTAAAGACTACATTTGTTCCTCCCTGGGAATATCGTAGCATCTTGGATAAATACCCTACCACTCAATCAGCCATATACCATGGTTTGTGTACCCCTTTTTACTGCACTGGTGTGCCCCCTCCCTACCTTTAGGTGTGCTTTGCCTGGTCTATTTCTTATAGAACTGTCCTTGGGCTGCTGGAGACTCTTTTATGGGCAGGTGGAAAACCAGTGCATCTGCGAATTCATTGCCCATCCTCAAGCCCTTTGGCCAAGAAATCACAGACAAGGAAGTTTGAAAGCCCAGTTCAAGGACAAAGTGGTCTCAATTCTGGACAACTCCGAGGTGTCTCTTTCACTCGAGAGCTTCCCTGTAGAACCAGGCTCAAGCGAGGCTTAAATTACCCCCTGCTTGGCTTCCTCTCTTTCCCTGTTCTGCTTCCGGGCATTCCTCATTAGTTGTTCTCGGAGCACCTCCTTAATAAACCACTTTCACCTAGTCTTCATTTCAGAATCTGCTTCTTGGTAACTTGCCTTAAGACAGTGTATCTTCCTCTTAATAAGGAACAATCAAAACAAACATTAGTCCATGACTGGGCTAATCAGTATACAGTAAAATATAACTAACCTCTAGTTTATTCTAGGCACTGTAATCAGAGCAAGTAACTATGTGATGAAACTGTGACAATTAGGGAAGGGAAATCCAGACTCTGTAATCTAAGGATTTAGGTTTTACCCTTTCATCAGCTAATGAAAAAGCGACCTCCTTTGATAAAAGGTTTATACATTCAGTGAAAGGGTGGTCTGGAAATAATATGCCAGGCAACACAGGGAGAGGACAAGACAGACATCCTGTAGGAGGTAAATTAAATTATTTGGAATTTGAATTTATACAATCTGGATGTTCCAGTTACTCCTAAGGCAAGAAACAAATGTAAAACACACTCTTAGAGAATCTTACTTCTGGCCATGATGGAACATAATAAATACGGCTCAGCCTTTGCCAAAAACAATTATATAACTGAAGCAAACATTCAAAATAACTATTTTAGATGTTGGAAAACTGGCAGTGCAGGTCTATGATTCATAAGGGAATGAACTCAAGGAAAGGGGGCCACAGAATCATGAAGTCTTTCTCCCTCGGGACACTTCCAGATGGCTGCATACGTGCAGGACCACTAACAAAGCACAGTGGTTTTGCTGAGGTCAGAAGACAGATGTGCAGAGACAGACAAATATTATATGAAATCGCTTACATGTGGAATCTTAAAAAAAAAAGAAATGATACAAATGAACTTATTTGGCTTCCCTGGTAGCACAGTGGTTAAGAATCCGTTGCCAATGCAGGGGACATGGGTTCCATCTCTGGTCTGGGAAGATCCTACCAGAGCAATTAAGCCTGTGCACCGCAACTACTGAGCCCATGTGCCACAACTACTGAAGCCCATGGACCTAGAGCCCATGCTCTGCAACAAGAGAAGCCACTGCAATGAGAAGCCCGGGCACCACAACAAAGAGCAGCCCCCACTCTCCACAACTAGAGAAAGCCTATGCGCAGCAACAAAGACCCAATGCAGCCAATAAATAAAAATAAATTAATTAATTAATTAAGAAAAATACAAATGAACTTATTTATAAAACAGAAAAACTCACAGACATAGAAAACAAACTTATGGTTACCAAAGGGAATATTTGGGGGTGGGGGGAGGGATAAATGAGGAATTTGGGATTAAAATATACACACTACTATATATAAAATAGGTAACCAACAAGGACCCACTATATAGCACAGGGAACTATACCCAATATTTTGTAATAACCTGTAATGGAAAAAAATCTAAAAAAGAATGTACATATATATGTAAAATTGAATCACTTTTTTGTACACCTGAAACTAACACAAGATTGTAAATCAACTATATTTCAATAAAAATTTAAAAGATAAAAAAATTAAAAATTAAAAAAAAGAAGACAGATGTCAAAGTAAGAGACAATGAGGGGAGCTGGCATTTGTGAAACAGGATAATCAGAAATAAGAGAGTTTGCAGAGAAATAGCTGCTTAAACCTATGGACGTGTCCCCTTGGGTTTTCATCTAAAATATAAGCTTTGTATTCTTAGGGCAAGTCTCCATGAAGCCAGACAAAGAATATCTGAAGGGGGATGGGGTGGGGGGTTGGGAAACAACTGCTGGGAAGCTGCAAGCTACCAGCCCCTGGAGCTCAAACAGGCTGGAGACACCGAGACAGCAGCCCATGTGGGGCGACCTCAGTGAAAATCTCAGGAATTGAGTAGAGCAGAGAAATTCCCATTCAATCCACAGTGCTGTTCAAGCCTGGAATTAAAATGAGAACAAGAGGAGACAACCAAGAGGACATGGGTGTGCCTTCTCAAATCAGACACCTTAAATGAGAATTGCACACATATGTGCCTTCCCTTTCCACGGCATGTACGTATAATCACAATTATTTTCAGTGACGTCGTCTGACAACCCAGAGATACTGGTAGAAGCGCCTCTTATTAGTAATCTTCCCACTGGATTTTCTGATAATACACAGTAAGCTGTGATCACTGGGTATGAGAGGACGGGGGTCTTGTTTCTTACAACTTCAAAAGTGGAGAACTCCCGAGTCATAAACTTTGTGCTGCACACGGGAAAACAGCTACTGCTCATTTCCTTCACAGTGACTTTTGATGCAACATATCCCATTACTGTTGTCAGACACGAGGTTAAAATAGGAAGAGAATGCAGGTGGGTAGAACATATACAGATATACCTGGGAAGTATACATAACGCTGCCACATGTATTTTCAATGTACATAATATATTCAGTCTATGGTTTCAAAAATCAAGTTTTTTTTTTTTCCTTTAGTGATGTATCAATGCTGGGTTGAGCGTTAAACTTTTTAAACTTTTCAATGGAGCCCTGAAATCAGCTCGAAGAGAACAATGTGTCAGTATAATAGGTGTTTGCTATGCATAATTTTAACAAGCTTAATATATTTACATGTAAAAATATAAGTTCCTAGGTATCACATGGGATCTTCAATCAGAGCTTATATTTACTAGGCACTTAGAAATGATTTGTTTTTTAAGGAGAGAAGTGACACAGAGGGAAGTGAGCAAACAACTCACCGTATTGTTTATAATCCATTGAAAATCATTATCAACCTCATTGATTAATATTTATATTTAAATATTTTTGAAACCCTGACCTAGGCACCTACATGAAATATATACATAATATAATCAACCAGCTGCCTTCTAATCAGACCAAGTAAACATATAACAGGGTATACTGCTAAAATGTTAATTAGGTACAATTAACCTTTATATTTATTTTTTCATGACTCTTACAGAAGCATTTTTCATGCTAGCAATTAATATATGTATCTGTATTCCTAAAGCTTTAAAGGAATCAAACCAGCTAAATGATCAATTATAACACTGTTCAGTGAGCTAACAACTTAAGTATGAAGCTAAAGTAGGTATGAAGCATATTGAGAGGTTTCTTTATTGCTGTTAGTAATAGTCAGTGTTCTCCATAGAAATAGGACCAAGAGGAGATTATATACATGCACACTGGTTTTATACACATAAATTGATTATATGTGTACACACACACACACACAATAATGTACATAGACACACACACACATTTATTTTTTTAAGGAATTAGCTCACATGATTGTGGAGACTGCAAGTCTGAAATCTGTAGGGCTGGCCAGCTCGAAACCCAGGCAAGAGTTGGTGCTGCTGCCATCTTGAGGGAGAATTTCTTCTCCATCTGTTGACCTGTAAAACTAGAAAATAAGTGACCTGCTTCCAAAATACAATGGTGGAACAGGATTGGACAGAATAGGACAGATATTCTCATTCCATTAGACAATTTTTTTATACAACCCTCCAAGGTAATCTAAATTTTTCTATTATGTGCTTGAAAAATTTTCAGACTCTACCCATTACCCAATCCCATAGCCACTTCCATGTTTTAAATTATTTCCAACAGCAGTGCCCCACTTCTCGGTACCAAAGTCTGTATTACTGTCCCAGAGCTGCTATAACAAAATACCAAAAACTAGGTGATAATGGAGGCAGAGATTGGAGTGACACATCTACAAGCCAAGGAATTTTAAGAATGCCAGGAACCAGCTAGGAAGGGTTCTTCTGTAAGGGCTTCAGAGACAGCCCTGTGGACACCTTTATTTTGGATTCTAGCCTGCAAAACTGTGAGAGAATAAATTTATATTTTTAAACCACCCACTTGTTACAGCAGCCACAGCAAACTAATACACTGTTAAATCTTGCTTTTTCTTTTATTCTTTTTTATACTCAAGGTGTTTATGTTCTTCAGCTACTTCTTTTTCTCTTCAACTTTAGAAAGTCATTAAGTTGATATTTTTTTGTTTTACTCTTTCTTTCTCCATTTCCTAATTGCCAATGTATAGCAGTATGTGCCCAGCTTGGCATTTGTACCAATTTCTTTCTTAACACTTATATGTGCCAGATCTTCCTAGCTGGAAAATCCTTCCTATGTTCTACTACTGGCTCAGCCATGCTAAAGATAGACATGGTTCACATGAAGATCAGATGTAGCAATATAGACTCTACCAGGATTTAAGTCCGCATTATTGCTAAGATTCAAACTGATATGTTCTTTAAACATTTATTTTGTGTCTACTACATTCCAGATACTATGCTGGTCACTGGACAGCGTGACATCAGAAGGTTTAATAAGTGTTTTACTGAAGAAAAAACAATCCAAATTATATAGACATTAGTAACCCTCCTAAGGATTGTCTCACTTTGTCAACAGCCAACCCTCTCACAGGTAGTAGCTGTGCTCCTAACTTCCCAGTCCTAGATTCCTTCTCTTTCTTACTTTACTATGTCACTGAGACCCCAGCATGTCCCATGACTCATTTACGACATTCAAAGCCAACCTCTGTCATTCACCACCTGTGTGACTTGCTTTGAATTCTCTGTACTGCATTTATAACAGCTCCAAAAATCCGTGATGATACATTTGATGACCCAGAGTTGTTGTGAGGATTCAAAATGATAGCCTATCTTATGAAAATACAACACGAATAATTGTTAATCAAAAATTACTGCTGTTCTTAAGGACCTTGCAGTCTAATGGGAAAGGTTGAACAATTATTTCTAGGTTCACAGAGATATGTATACTTGTAATCAGCTTGAGTGTTATCTTTCCTGCCGCCCTGATTCCTGTCTAACTTTGATATTCATTTAGGAAATTACAAATACAGCTTATGTCTCTAGAGTTTACATGATGGGGGGAGGTGCTCTAAGGCAACTAAAGGTAAGTTCCTCTTGACAACACAAGAAAAGATCACATCCTACTTGTAGATAAAGGCACCATTATCTAGTTGCTCACTCTGGCTCTAGATTCCTTCATTTGTTGCTTCCCATTTATTGAACAAGAACAGCTCTGGATTTGGCCTTTGTTTTGCCTGGAAACAGTAGAGGAAGGCTCAGTATTTAGCTTGTTTTTTGTCACTACCTGTGACTGGAGGTGTTTCAGAATAAGCTGATGGGTCAGATATGTCTTTACAACCTTGCTTACAGTTGAAAACCTCACTGTTTTACTCCAATTTTATCATGCTAAGGCAGTAGGACAAAGTCAGATATTGGTTTGTTTCCACTTCTGCAATATAGTAGCTGTGCATTTGGCGGGGGGCAAATTAATTAATCTCCCTGAGGCTCTGTTTCCTCATGTGTAAATTGAGAGAAATAAGGACTAAAGTAATCAGATGAAGAGTTAGCACATAGTATGGCTGACAAAATGATAGACCTTGCTATTTTTATTTGTTCTTCAGTAATCATTGTGTTTATTTACCATGGTATTTTTGAGTCAAACCAACTGTATATAAATGGAATTGGGAAGCAAGAGACAAGGGTCATTGAATACAGAGCAGGGAATTGAGCATGGTGACAGCTGGATTTACTTAATGTGTGTGCTTGCTGTCCTTGAGGTGTCCAACATTTGTTTGTCCATGGCCTTGACCTCAGATGACCCATTCCTGGACATTTCCTTTCCTATCAGTCCTTCCTTCAGCCATTTTTTTTTTTAGTGTGACTTTATTCCTTTTTTAAACATATCTTACAAAATAAGTTAATCGAGCAATTATTTATTTTACCAGATGAAAGGGGAATGTGAAGCAGTACAAGGAAGACTATAACATCTTAGAAGTAAAATAATCTGGATTTGATATCTATTTCTGCTGCTTAGTTATGCTGTGACCTTGAACAAACCACTTATTTCTCTGAACTTTGGTTTCTTCACTAAAAAATGGCTATAGTTTTATCTGTTTGAACTGGTTTTTGAAAGGAAGAAATATATTGCACAGAAAACACCTGGAACATCTTCTAACCTAAAACTGAGAGGCAAAATGTTAACCATTACTGAAATTATGACTAATACTGTGAAGACATAAATTATTATAACTGAGAGGGTTAGAAACAAAATGTTCCAGCTGTTCTACTTCTAGAATAATAAATGGATGAGAAAAAAACTAATGACATCTTGAAAATAACAAAGTGGGGAAACATGCCATACTAGGTATTAAAATATATGGCTGATTCAATAGATGTAGCAAGTAAACAGGCCAGTCTAAAACACATTTTAGTATAGACATAAGAATTTACTATATGATAAAAGAAGAATCACAGAGTAATTAGAAAGGTATGCATTGTTTAATAATTGATATTAGGGAATTTAGCTAAATATGTAATAAAAATGTAGCTAGCTCTTTAGTTTGCAATATACACTATAATAAATTCCAAATAGAAAATATAAAACTATAATAAAATGTTAGGGAAGTTAAGTGGCTGGCTGAAGATCCCACAGTAGATGAATGGTATAGCTAGAAATTAAATCCATATATCCTAACCACTACACTGTATAACATAAAACTGTATGAAGTATGTGTCACCAATTCTTTTAAGGCAATTAAATACACACACACAACGCATACCATATGCACATACATATTTAAGGATACAGTCGCCCTTCAGTATCTGAAGGAGATTGGTTCCAGGAGCTGTGTGTATACCAAAATCCAGGATTCTCACTTGTATAAGAGAATAATACAATCAATACAGTCAGCGCTCTGTATCTGTGGGTTTCTCATCCTAGGATTCAACCAAGGGCAGATGGAAATTTCCAGCCTCACTTGGTTGAATCCAAGTATGCAAAATCCTGAACTATGGAGGGCCAACTGTATATTTATTGAAAAAAAAATCTGCCTATTAGTGGATCCTGCATTTCACACCCATTTTGCTCAAGGATTAATTGTATATTCATACACATTTTAAAAGATTGGAAGGTACTAGAGAAGAATTCTATAGTAATGAATAATAATGATTTTCTACGGTAGCCGAAATTACATTTTTTTCTCTATATAATTTCTGTATTTTCTTCAAAGGACATTTGTCATTTTTATAATCAGAAAAATAAACACTCCTAGAAATGAATCTGTTCCTTTTTAAAAGGGGAATTAAAAATATTCCCTTCTCTATACATATATCCCTATATTTTCTCAAAATTGTTGATCCTTAAAGGTCAGAGAAAAGTTATCTATTAACTCACAATAATGCTTGGTGTAGTATAATTAGCTGCTTAGAGGGAAAAATCACTCTTGCTTCCCTAAACTTATGTTAGAACAAGTTTCAAATTTGTCTCTTCCCCCCTGCTTCTGTCCTCTGCTCCCATCCCCTTAAATAAAATGGTTTTTCCAAGTCACATTTATCTCTAATTTTGCTATCTTCCTTTTCGCCTTTTTAAAAACTTCTGGAAATATTGTTCTCAAGATCTTGATGACTTCATAGAAGTCTGAGCACCTTACTTCTTAAACCAAAAGACTTAAGACTGATGTGGTTTTTGAGAACATTTCACATAATATTCAACAGGTTTAACAGGTAATGTCTTAAGATGCTGCCTATGACTTGATTTTCAAATGTTGTTAACCAAAAACTTAGCTTAAAAATGGAAAAGAGGAAGCTTCTGCTTCCTGCCATGATGGTGAACTAGCAAAAGCTATTGGATCAAAATCAAACCTGGAGAATCTATAGAAGCTAGAGGGAATCAATAAACCATGAATAACTTCAAGCTAGATTGAAATCTACCTTGAACTGGTACATGAGTGGAGAAAGTAATATGTCTGTGTATACATGATATATTCGTATTTGTGTGCCATGTTTGTGTGTGTGTGTGTGTGTGTGTACGTAGTGGGCACCTGATCTCAGGACAAATGGCAGCCAGAGCAGCAGGGAGAGGCTTGGTTGAGAGAAAGCTTCTCCCCACATTGCCTTGGGAGAATCGCCCCCAGCCATTTCATTGCAGGTCTTAGTGGCAATGGTGGCTATGGTCACTGATGTCTGTGTCCACAGGTAACATCTGGGCAGCAGAAAGCCCTGCTGAGCTGAAGAATAAGGAAAACATATGAAGCTTGAGAAGCCATTCTTTGGAATTCAGCCCTAGACTGTGAGGGTCATACCAAAGGTTCAAAGCTAATTTGAACAGGTTCTCATCAGCCACAGATGGGACAATCTGAATACCAATAAGGATCATAATTACAACATAGATTTAAATACATCGTTTGTTTAAATCAATGACTTCATCATGTCAAGAAAAATATGTTAGTTATTTTTGGGGGATAGTGGGGAACCAACTCTTTATTTTTGAAAACTGTATTAAAAAGAAAAAAAATCAAGCATTCATCCTCTCTTTGCAAATCATATTGTACTCAACCTAACCAACCAGCTGATAGTGAAAGTTTCCCTTCACAAGAGTATTCAAGCTAAAAATGAAAGAAATGATAAGGTTGGAATATCTTCTCTTTAAAAATGCTAAAGAATAAGTGAATCTAGGCAATGATCATTAGTGACTGGTAACATGACAAAAAGAAAGAGCTAGACGTCAAGTGCTTCCGAATGGAAGTATACAGTACCACCTGTGAAATAGTCTTGCCAGAAAATCAACTTGAAATCTGATTAGATCTTTACATTCAAATGTAAAAAACAAGAAATAGGGGTGATGAAAGAACATATTAAGATGAATCAAGATGGCAGAGTAGGAGGATGTGTGCTTACTCCCTCTTGCAAGAGCACTGGAATTACAAAAAACTGCTGAACAATCATCAACAGAAAGACACTGCAACTCATCAAAAAAGACACCCCACATCCAGAGACAAAGGAGAAGCTGCAATGAGATGACAGGAGGGGCGCAATCACATTAAAATCAAATCCCATAAATTCTGGGTGGATGACTCACAAACTGGAGAACAGTTATACCGCAGAAGTCCACCCACTAAAGTAAGGGCTCTAAGCCTCACATCAGGCTTCCCAAACTGAGGATCCAGCAATGGGAGGAGGAATCCCCAGAAAATCAGACTATGAAACCCATCAGGATTTGATTGCAGGACCTCCACAAGACTGGGGGAAACAGAGACTCCACTCTTGGAGGGCACACAAAAAGTATTGTGCTGACAAGGACCCAGGGGGAAGGAGCAGTGATCCCATAGGAAACTGAACCAAACCTAACTGCTGGTGTTGGAGGGTTGCCTGCAGAGATGGGGGGCAGCTGTGGCTCACCGAGGAGACGGGGCACTGGCGGCAGGGGTTCTGGGAAGTGGTCATTGATGTGAGCCCTCCCAGAGTCCACCATTAGCCCCACCAAAGAGACTGTAAGCTCCAGTGCTGGGTAGCCTCAGGCTAAACAACCAACAAGGTGAGAACACAGCCCCACCCATTGGCAGACAAGCAGATTAAAGTTTTACTGTGCTCCGCCCACCCAGCCCAACTCACCATCAGTCCCTCCAATCAGGAAGCACCCATGAGCCTCCTAGATAGCTTCCTCACAAGAGGGCAGATAGCAGTATCAAGCAGTATCAGCAGGATTTTGTCTTATGGAACTGAAAACCACAGCCACAGAAAGAAAGAGAAAATGAAAAGGCAGAAGACTTTGTACCAGATGAAGGGACAAGATAAAACCCCAGAAAAACAACTAAATGAAGAGCAGATAGGCAGCCCTCTGGAAAAAGAATTCAGAATAATGATGGTGAAGATGATCCAGGACTTTGAAAAAAGACTGGATGCAAAGATTGAAAAGTTGCAAGAAAAATTTACCAAAGACGTAGAAGAATTAAAGAACAAACAAACAGAGATATGCAACACAATAACTGAAATGAAAAATACACTAGAAGGAACCAATAGCAGATTAACTGAGGCAGAAGGGTGAATAAGTGACCTGGAAGACAGAATGGTGATAATCACTGATGTGGAAAAGAATAAAGAGAAAAGAATGAAAAGAACTGAAGACAGCCTAAGAGATCTCTGGGACAATGTTAAACACACCAACATTCGCATTGTAGGGGTCCCAGAAGGAGAAGAGAGAGAGAAAGCACCCAAAAAATATTGGAAGAGATTATAGTTGAAAACTTCCCTAACATGGGAAAGGAAATAGCTACCTAAGTCCAGGAAGCGCAGAGTGTCCCAGGCAGGGTACACCCAAGGAACACGCCAAGACATATAGTAGTCAAACTGACAAAAATTAAAGACAGAGAAAAGTTATTAAAAGCAACAAGGGCACAGAGAAATCATAAAGATCAGAGCAAAAATAAATGAAATAGAAACAAAGAAAACAATAGCAAAAATCAATAAAACTAAAAGCTGGTTCTTTGAGAAGATAAATAAAATCGATAAACCTCTAGCAAGACTCATCAAGAAAAAGAGGGAGAGGACCCAAATCAATAAAATTAGAAAGGAAACAGGAGATGTTACAACAGACACTGCAGAAATAAAAAGCACCATAAGAAACTACTACAAGCAACTATATGCCGATAAAATGGACAACCTGGATGAAATGGACAGATTCTTAGAAAGGTACAATCTTCCAAGACTGAATCAGGAAGACATAGAAAATATGAACAGACCAATCACAAGGAATGAAATTGAAACTGTGATTAAAAATGGTACTGATGAACTCAGTGACAAGAACAAGGAAGCAGACACAGAGAATGGACTGGAGAACTCGAGGTATGGGAGGGGGCGGGGGGTGAAGGGGAAACTGAGAAGAAGCGAGAGAGTAGCACAGACATATATATACTACCAACTGTAAAATAGTCAGTGGGAAGTTGTTGTATAACAAAGGGAGTCCAACTCAAGGATGGAAGATGCCTTAGAGGACTGGGGCAGGGAGGGTGGGGGGGACTCGAGGGGGGGGCGTCAAGGAAGGGAGGGAATATGGGGATATGTGTATAAAAACAGTTGATTGAACCTGGTGTACCCCCCCAAAAAAAAAAAAAAAAATCTCCCAACAAACAAAAGTCCAGGACCAGATGGATTCACAGGTGAATTTTATCAAACATTTAGAGAAGAGCTAACACCCATCCTTCTCAAACTCTTCCAAAATATCGCAGAGGAAGGAACCCTCCCAAACTCATTTTATGAGGCCACCATCACCCTGATACCAAAACCAGACAAAGATTCTACAAAAAAAGAAAACTAAAGACCAATATCACTGATGAATTTAGATGCAAAAATCCTCAACAAAATACTAGCCAACAGAATCCAACAACACATTAAAAGGATCATACACCATGATCACATGGGGTTTATCCCTGGAATGCAAGGATTCTTCAATATACGCAAATCAATCAACATGTTAACAAATTGAAAGATAAAAACAACACGATCACTTCCTAGGTGGCGCAGTGGTTAAGAATCCGCCTGCCAATGCAGAGGTCATGGGTTCGATCCTAGCTCCAGGAAGATCCCACATGCCGCGGAGCAACTAAGCCCATGTGCCAAGAAAAAGAAAAAAAACAACACGATCATCTCAATAGATGCAGAAAAAGCTTTTGACAAAATTCAACACCATTTATGATAAAAACTCTCCAGAAGGTGGGCATAGAGGGAACCTACCTCAACATAATAAAGGCCATATATGACAAACCCACAGCAAACACCATTCTCAATGGTGAAAAACTGAAAGCATTCCCCCTAAGATCAGGAACAAGACAAGGATGTCCACTCTCACCACTACTATTCAACATAGTTCTGGAGGTCCTTGCCACAGCAATCAGAGAAGAAAAAGAAATAAAAGGAATCCAAATTGGAAAAGAAGAAGTAAAACTGTCACCGTTCACAGATGACATGATACTATACATAGAAAATCCTAAGGATGCCACCAGAAAACTACTTGAGCTAATCAATGAACTTGGTAAAGTTGCAGGATACAAAATTAACACACAAAAATCTCTTGCATTTCTATACACTAACAAGGAAAGATCAGAAAGAGACATTAAGGAAACAATCCCATTCACCACTGCAACCAAAAGAAAAAAATACCTAGGAATAAACCTAACCAAGGAGGTAAAAGACCTGCACTCAGAAAACTATAAGACACTCATGAAAGAAATCAAAGATGACACAAACGGATGGAGGGACATACCATGTTCTTGGATTGGAAGAATCAATATTGTGAAAATGACTATACTACCCAAAGCAATTTACAGATTCAATGCAATCCCCATCAAATTACCAATAGCATTTTTCACAGAACTAGAATAAGAAATTTTACGATTTGTATGGAAACACAAAAGACCCCAAATAGCCAAAGCAATCTTGAGAAGGAAAGACAGAGTTGGTGGAATCAGGCTTCCTGAGTTCAGGCTATACTACAAGGTGACAGTGATCAAGACAGTATGGTACTGGCACAAAAACAGAAATAGAGATCAATGGAACACAATAGAAAGCCCAGAGATAAGCTATGGTCAACTAATCTATGACAAAGGAGCCAAGGATATACAATGGAGAAAAGGCAGTCTCTTCCATAAGTGGTGCTGGGAAAACTGGACAGCTACATGGAAAAGAATGAAATCAGAACACTCCCTAACACCATACACGAAAATAAACTCAAAATAGATAAAAGACCTAAATGTAAGGCCAGACACTAAAAAACTGCTACAAGAAAACATAGGAAGAACACTCTGACATAAATCATAGCAAGATCTTTTTTGACCCACCCCCTAGAGTAATGGAAATAAAAACAAAAATAAATAAATGGGACCTAATGAAATGTCAAAGCTTCTGCACAGCAAAGGAAACTATAAGCAGGACGAAAAGACAACCCTCAGAGTGGAAGAAAGTATTTGCAAATGAATCAACAGACAAAGGATTATTCTCTAAAATATATGAACAGTTCATCCAGCTCAATATCAAAAAAACAAACAACCCAATCAAAAAGTGGGCAGAAGACCTAAATAGGCATTTCTCCAAAGAAGACTTTCGGATGGCCAAGAGGCACATGAAAAGCTGCTCAACATCACTAATTATTAGAGAAACGCAAATCAAAACTACAATGAGGTATCACCTCATATCGGTTAGAATGAGCATTATCAGAAAATCTACAAACACTAAATGCTGGAGAGGGTGTGGAGAAAAGGGAACACTCTGCACTGTTGGTGGGAATGTAAATTGATACAGCCACTATGGAGAACAGTATGGAGGTTCCCTGCAAAACTAAAAATAGAGTTACCATATGACCCAGCAATCCCACTACTGGGCATATACCCAGAGAACACCATAATTCAAAAAGACACATGTACCCCAATGTTCATTGCAGCACTATTTACAATAGCCAGGACATGGAAGCAACCTAAATGTCCATCAAAAGATGAATCGATAAAAAAGATGTGGTACATATATACAATGGAATATTACTCAGCTGTAAAAAGCGATGAAACTGGGACATTTGTAGAGACATGCATGGACCTAGAGACTGTCATACAGAGTGAAGTGAGTCAGAAAGAGAAAGACAAATATCATATATTAACACACATATGCAGAATATAGAAAAATGGTACAAATCAACCAGTTTGCAAGGCAGAAATAGAGACACAGATGTAGAGAACAAACATATGGACACCAAGTGGGAAAAGTGGGGAGGGTTGGGGGGAATGAATTGGGAGATTGGGATACCAAATTGTACACTTTACATATATGCAGTTTATTGTAAGTTAACTGTATCTCAATAAAAATTCTTAAAAAAAAATTAAGTGACGGCAGAGGAATTCAGACAGCAAAATATAGACTTAAGAAGTGCTATAGGAGAAACAACCTGATTTCTTCAACAAGTAAATTGCAAGGAAAAAAAAAGATGGGAGACTCTCTGGATTAAAAAAGATTTAAAAGACAAATCAAGCAATTACAGTTACAATTAACAGGAGATAATTATGTAAATTTGAAACGATTGAATATTTAATAATATTATGGTGTTAATTTTATTTTTTAATAATGTGATAATGGTATTTTAATTAAGCTTTTAAAAATCGTCATTATCTTTTAGAAATGATATCGAAATACTCATATTTGTGGATGAAATACTACAATGTCTCAAATTTCCATTAAAATAATAAAGGGGGGATAAATGTAGGTACGGAAGAAATAAGAGAGACCATGAGTGATAACAGCTGAAGTTAGTTGAGCACATTTGAGCATAGTGTACTATTCTCTCTATATTTATATATTTAAAAATTTTCATAATAAAAAGTCAAAGTAAGAAATGTGCTAAGTATTCGACACAAGAAATTGGGGAAAAGATCAATAGAATAAATTCAAAGAAACCAGAAAACAAAACAATAGATAAGTGCAGAAATCAAAGAGATAAAGAACTAAAAGGAAATAGAGAAGATTAATAAAAACAAAAATTGGTGTCTTGGGTTAATATGCTAGGCTTGTGAAAAGACTGATTTTAAAAGATGCAATTAAACAAGATGAACATATTAAAAAGAGGAAGTATCTCAAGATAAAACCAATATTTTTTAAAAGATAATTTGTTTCTTACCACATTGTCATGTCAAACTAATATCTAATTCATCTTCTTCTGCTACTTCAGCACTGGGAAAGGTTGTGATGCACAAAGCAGGCGATGGCTATCCAGTCTCTAAATTAAGAAATTATTAATAAACCATGATGGAAACGAATAGGAGAAAATATATACATGTATAACTGAATCACTTTGCTGTACACCAGAAACTAACACAACATTGTAAATCAACTACATTTCAAGTTAAAAAAAAAAAAAAGAAAGAAATTATTATCCATGCTTGCATATCAGTCTCTCGTGATTTTGTTCAGTGGAGGATCAGTCTCCCCAGGTTCAATAAGATTAAAATTCTTACTTATTAAGTAATAAGCTTAGATTCGGGTAAATCCACCAAGAATGTGACTATTTGTACTACCCCTGAGAAGCCTACTAATCGGCCTTTCTTTGTAGTTAAATGTAGTTTCTAAGTAGTTATATGTCTGCCTCTGATCCGTAGCTATTACCTCCTAGAGGGCTTAACAAAAGGGACTGGGTCTTATCTCTGTGATCCAATCTTGGAGAACAAAGGCTTAACAAAAGTATACCAATAAATGAAAACACTAGGTGAAATGTAAAATTGCGTTAAAAAAAAAAAAACCCTACAAATTAACACACAAAATTGAGAGGTTTAATAGCTCAATAAGCATTAAAGAAATTGGAGTGATAGGTATCTTATTCCTCAGAAATCAGAGTCTAGATAGCTGTAAATTTGAAGTCTAACAAACCTTCAAGGAACAGGGAATTCCTATTGTTTCACAAGTTGTTACAGATAATTTAAGAGAGTAAATTTTGCCTACCATAATCATGATTCAAGAACCAGAGAAGGAAAGGAGACTATGGGCCCATCTCAATTATGAATTCCAAATAAAGGACTTCCCCTTTGGCTTGCAATGGAGAAAATTGCAAGAATGCTGCACTCTCATCCTAAATATGAGACCAGTCTGAGAAATCATGTTGTTTTTTAAAATCAACTGGTCGCTGAGGATGCAAAGAAACTAATAAACAAAAATCCTGAAAGTGACCAGCCCTCCCTAGGAGGAAAAAGACCCACAGTGGCTGTCACCCTTGTGTGCAGCAGGAGGAGAAAGAATCTGCTCCAGATGCAGGTGAAAAGCAATCTATGGAAATTTTAACCTGTTACGTGAGCTAGCGTGGTGGTTTGCAGGTCCTAGGATCCCCTGACACAAAGAGAGGCTGCGTCCACCACTCTTTTTCCTATGGGCCCTTACCGAAACTCAGGAGAAGGATTGGAGGCAAGGCAGCTGAGCTGAGACTTCCCGGCGGCTGCAAGCACTAGGGGCTGCTGTTTAGATACAGTCTCCAGGGACTCAGACCCCCCGCATCCCCATCCCCATCCCCATCCCCATCCCCACCGTAGTGGCCCGACAGAAGAGGAATCTTGCCTTTTTCAGGTGTAAATATTATTTACTTCATTCTCTACTGTTCTTTTACAGACGCTGCCTCGCAGTCAATCAAAAATTATGAGACTTGAAAAGAAACAAGAAAATTGGACCTATTGCTTAATGAAATGTGGGAGAAGAAAGCAGCATAATGAAAAAGGGGTTGTCCTACCAGATACTAAGACATAGTAAGTCTTACAAGCTATAATAATAGGTCATAAAGTTCTAAGAATAAGAACATTGTCACAGTGGACTAAGAATAGACATATTGACCAGTGAATAGAATAGTGATTGCAGCATCCTGGCCAGATGGAGTTTTTGTCCACAAGTCAATAATTATCACATGACATGTAGAGACAACCATTTTACACACAGTAATACTACAAGAAAATAGTCCACAGAGGAAATTAGTGGCCTCTTGTTTCTCCTAAAACACACTCTGTGACCCACTTTCTGACCAAGAATATGCTGTACCTTGATAAAGGTGGGAGAACAAAGTCACTGTTAACTAGTCTTTGAATAATTAACAGGGCTGACAGTTTAGATACCAGTAAATTGTTTTCAGGGCTTTTACGTTAAATGTTAATTACTGCATTTCAGGCTGCTCTAGTTAATTGAACTTGTAGTCAGAGAATTTAACATTTACTTTATATTGACCACATGCTGGGCTGAAGGAATGAGAATCTACTCTCTGGGGATGGTTGTACTAAACCAGCATGTTTTTCATGGTAGTAATAAACAGGGAGCATCATAAAAACACAACAGTGTCCTGGTAAAGCTTGAAAACTGTGCAATTAACCATGGCCTCTACATGGTAGTTACTGGGCTGTAACTTAACGCTGTCAGATATTTGTCCTTATCCTCTTTGGCTCCCTTTTAGGCTCCTGGACCCAATTCCAACATGTAGATGGGGAGGGTTCCCCTCACGTCCAACTAGCAAGTTTCAGACACCAGCAGGGGGTCAGAGAATTCAACTCAATTCTAACACTATCTAGAGATAGCATCAGACCCCACAGGTTAAGGGTTCGGTCCTACAAGACTGCCCGCCACCCCAACTTCAGATGCCTGTTAAAGTCCAGGTTCTTACCTGTGCTTCTGACCGACTGGCTCTAAGTCAGAAGTTTTTAGGACCCCCTCCTCTAGTTTGATTAATTTGCTAGAGCAGCTCGCAGAACTCAGAGAAACATTTTTATTTACCAGATTACTGGCTTGTTACAAAAGGTATAACTCAGGAACAGCCAGATGGAAGAGATGGGAAAGGGCACAGAGCCTCCAAGCCCTCTCAGAGTGTGCCACTCTCCCCAAACCTCCACGTGTTCACCAACCCAGGAGCTCTCCAAACCCCATCCTTTTAGATTTTCAAGGAGGCTTCACTAAGTAGTCAGGAAGGTCCTGCCCCTCTCCTCTCCCCAGATGTTGGAAGGTGGGACTGAAAGTTCCAGCCCTCTAATCACCTGGTTGATTCCCCTGGCAACCAGCCCCTTCCTTAGGTAAGGTCCAAAAGTCTCATTAACATAACAAGAGACACCTTTGTTGCTCTCAGTACTTGGGAAATTCCAAGGGTTTTAGGAGCTCCTCGGCAGAAACAGGGCAAAGACCAAATACAATATATGTTTCATATTATATATGACAATATCACAGGGTCAAATGATGAAAAAATGCATATGGAAGAGGAGGAGGAGGAGGAGGCTTTCCTAGAACTTTGCACAATGATTAATTGTACAGATCATCATTTTTCTAAAATAGACAGATGTTCACATTCTTAATATATATATCTTTTAGGCTATGGAAGGATAACATGGATTTCGGCATAAACTATGAAAGAATTTTTGATTTTGCAATAGTGACCCAGCTTTCAAATACCTTCCTTCTGAAGATATACCTACAGATATGATCATAATATCTAATATTGTTAAACTTTTACTATGTTTTGAGAGTTTTACATGTACTGCTCATAGTAATCCGATGAAATAGCACCTATCATTATTCTCATTTTTGAAATGAAGAAACAGGGACACAGAATGTGTAAGTGGAATAAGACTAATTTCTTTGTTCATGCTCTTAACTACATGCAAAAGGAGAGAGAAGTTTGCTAATCCTTGGATTAGAGAATGAAGTTGGGGCGACCATTTAAGAGGCTATTCTTTTTTTCTTCCAGGAAGGAGACGATAGGAGATGGTTGTGGAAATGAAGAGAGGAATGATATAAAGTATGTTTTGAAGGTATAATCTTTATTGGTGGTTCTTCCACTAGTGTAAGAATTCACAGGGAATGCACTAGAAATGTAGATTCTTGGCCACCACAAGTAGAGATTTGATTAAGTAGTTTCGGGGAAGGCAGTGTTGGGGAGGAGGATTCTGGCATCTGCATTTCTAACCAGCTCCCCAGCACAAGAGTTCTCTGATCCTGTTTTCAAAGCCAGTTGTGTAAATAGGGGTTGGAAGTGGGGTGCAAAGGTTGAAAGAAGGGCAGGATCAAGACTGACATCACAGGTTTGAGGCTCAAGGACTTAAGAAACATGATAATGGCATTTAGTGAAACTGGGAAGACACAGTTTTGGCTGATGGAGGGAACAAAAAGTGCCCACCAAACTGAAAAGATATTTTGAGCCTGAAAATTGAGGCAGGCAGCTCCATACAATCAATGGATCACCTTATATCAGGTAACTTACTCTTAGGGTAGGGTTGAGCAGATGAGATCTGGAAGCCTTCACAGCTGCACTGTGCACCACCGAGGGGATGATTTTATAGTTAGCCTAGGGTACAGGGGTACCTGCTTGGAAACAGAAAGTGTATTTCTAAGTCAGGATTTATGAATGAGTAACTAGTCTCATTGGTGTCAGGAGTACATCAGCAAAGGTCTTTGTCATTGTTTGGAGACTCCCAGAACATAGAGGCCATGTGGACCTAATGATCACCAAAGAGTATCTGTTAACTGCAAAGCCCTTGAATGACAGAGAAGATTTGCTACACAGTATGGCCCTAGGTAGGGTCAGTGGAAGGACAGGAGGAACTGAATGGGCCCAGAATGGTGAAAGTTATGCTCACAGCCATACACACAGGAAGGAAGAGATTGCAAGGATAAAATAAAGACTTCAGTTTGGGACATTTTATTTTGAGCTCCTTGGGTGACATTAAGTGAAGATAAGTTGACAGTTGGAAAAATGGGAGTGGAACATAGGGATGAGGTTAAGATCAGAGACATGAATATAACTAGATGGTATGTAAAAACAAGGGAATGAAGGAGACCATTTAGGAGTAAGGGTAGAGATAAAATATAAGGTGATCTCGGATGGATCCTTGAGGAATTCCTGCATTTGGAAGATGGGGTGAGAGGAAGATCCAGCAAATAAACATGGAAATTAGCAACCAAAGAGATGGGAGGGAAGAATGCCCTGATTCAAACACCCGGTATCATGCCTCAAGAAAAGCTTACTGAAGTGTCTTCTTGGATGGTCTCCCAGCCTCCCAACTACTCTTCATATGGATTTCAGAAAGAAAATATGGTTGTATTGTTCCCTCACTTACAATAGTGTTTCACTCCATACTCTTCATGGACATGGATGGACCTAGAGACTGTCATACAGAGTGAAGTGAGTCAGAAAGAGAAAAACAAATATTGTATATTAACGCATATATTCGGAATCTAGAAAAATAGTACAGATCAACCGGTTCGCAAGGCAGAAATAGAGACACAGATATAGAGAACAAACATATGAACACCAAAGGGGGGAAATTGGTGGCGGGGGCAGGGGGAGGTTGGGGTAGGATGAATTGGGAGATTGGGACTGCCATATATACACTACTAAGAAAAAAATATCAAATTTTACACTTTAAATATATGCAGTTTATTGTATGTCAGTTATATCTCAGTAAAAGCCCTTAAAAAAAAGACTCTTCATGGTTTGATCCCCTGACCTTTGTGACAATATAACTGAGTTGGAAACTTTGAGGGGGGGATTTCAGAAGATAGATCACAGAGGGCAGACATCTGGGTTAGTGGAACACAGAATTACTAATTACTTCCTTAGAGGTCAGTGCCTTTTGTATAGGACACAACCGTATGCAGTGGTCCTGGCATAGGAATTGGTATTTATTCCTATCACTTACGATGGCCACTGCAGCACGGATTTCAGGATGTACTGATCTCATAGCACAGGATATGAATGGCTCGCCAGTAGTTACTAAATAATTGATACTGTTTTATACTATATTTTAATTGTTTATTTACTTGTTTGGTGCCCATCAGAAAACTGTAATCTCTCTGAGGACAGGCTCTTTCTTATTCATCACTGTATCCCTAGTACATAGCACAGTGCCTACAAGAGTATTATGATTAAAAATATTGAATGTATGAGTGATATCAGTAATAAAGCCTTTCTATCATTTTACTTTTTTAAATTACTCAAAAATTTACTAAGTATGTGTTTTGTACTGAGAAATGAGCTAATTCCTGGGGATAAAGGGATGAAAGAAAAATATAAGGTCCCGCAGCATACGGAACAAGGATTATCTTTCTCAGTCTAGCCAATTCCATTCAATTCATTTCAATACAACTCAAATCAGTTTAACTCAATTCCCTGCAATTCAAGTCAATGGAATTCATTCCAAATTCAACTCAACATAGTCCAACACAATTAAATGCAAAACCATGCAATGCAGTTCAATACAATTACATGCAATTAAACAAACTTTAATTGAGCATCTCATATACACCAAGGGCTGGAATAAGCAAGTAAACATTCAAGAACTCATAAGAGTTTTACAAATCGATTTGGAAAATATGCCTCTTTAATGAAGCATTGACTAAAGCATCATAAAGCACATCGACTTTTATGAATGTTATAAATCATCTCACATTTCTCTAAGAAGAAAGAAATGCTGGTCCCACCATTGACATAGAAACACCTCTTTTTTTAAAAAGGCCTTAAAATATTGACTATTCAACATATACAGGGAAATTAAAATTTTTTAATTTCAAATTAAAAAAATAAAGTTAAACCATAAATTGACTGAAGCCCAGATGGAAAATTCCAAGTATGCATGGTTTAGCTCTTAGCGGTGTTCCTGTCTTTGGGATGTTGTCTATTTGTTCTTCATGTTTTTAGATCCAAGGAGCATAGAAAATGTTAAATTTAGCCCTTTGATTTGTGTGCATTGATATGTCATAGTTTTTGTGCCAAAAACACTGATCAGTTTTATCAGGCTCTGACATGGCTGTGATGCTTTGTAGTGTTTCCACCAGAGCATATTGTATCATCAGGGAGAAGTTTCACATTGTGCCAATTTTCTGACTTGGATCATCACCTAACAACAAGCCTCCAAGTTTCCGGAGAACTGGGACACTGGTTAGATACTCTGGCTCTCACCATCCATGCTCAATCCTCCCTGATGTCTGTACTCTTCAGTTATGCTGCAACGGAAGTTACAACTTACTTATCTTCCCCTTGAAATCTCAAATTTGAGCTTTGTTAGTTCAATAATACAAATACATTTATTTCCATTTTTGCCATGATGGCATAGCAGGAATTATTTCTTTTGCTCTTCAGCATCCAAAGCAA
This sequence comes from Hippopotamus amphibius kiboko, assembly GCF_030028045.1. Taxonomy (NCBI): domain Eukaryota; kingdom Metazoa; phylum Chordata; class Mammalia; order Artiodactyla; family Hippopotamidae; genus Hippopotamus; species Hippopotamus amphibius. The sequence continues at coordinate 142,698,709 of NC_080190.1, read as the reverse complement.
ACTTGAAATTTACTGAAAAGTCATATTTATAATTATTCCTTTATATAAAGAAACAAACACAACTCTTACTTATTATTCAAGTTTCAGGTCTGTTGAAGTTTTTTCTGCATCCTTCCAGACTAGATTAGGGAGCCTTACAATGTGCTCCTTCATGTCTATAGATTCTCCTATGACATTGTACTATAAATTGCATCTCTAATTGTTTACCTTATATCTAGACTAAAAGGTTGGTGGGAGGGAGGCCATTCATGTCCTCCTCATCTCTACATTTCCAGGCCTTGTCACATAAGTGTATCCAGTGAATGTCTGTTGAATGAATACCCATGAAGCCTGCAGCACGTTCTTAGTATAGCTTTGGTTCCTTGAGTAGCACTCTTTGGGGAAAAAAAATCACTTTGATAGTTATTTATTCAGTTCTCTTGCTTTGGGTCCAACAGTTTGGCAGCACTTCAGAACCACATTCTGTAATCTACACTTGAGGCTAAACATGTATCTGTTTTAGGGGAGAAAAGCACATTAGCCTTTATGCTGAACCCCTACTATATGCTGTGGATAACTAGAGGCATTATACCATCAGTCATGCCAATCAACTGGTGTCTTTTTCTCTGCTTTTGTACTGGAGGCTTATAACCACCACCTGAAACCTCCTAAGTAAAGACGAAGCACTGCCCATGCACAGGGGAATTTAAAAGACTGACCACATGCCTTAAGGTTTAATACAGATAAATAATAAATAGGTATTGTGCAAGGCAAAAGAAGAATCTTTTTTTCAAAAAAATGGGTTACTTTTCCTACTTATGCATTACATAAAGAGTTTTGGGGTGACTTCTAGGATATTTCTGTATGCAGAATAGTCAGTTTATGGTTTTACTTTGTTTTAAAATTTCTTATTCCATTACAGTTACAAATGCAAGAACCTATCTTCTAAGAAGCTTTTGTTTGAGTTACATTTCATATAATTCTATTTAAAATTCTAGCAAATTTTACTAACCACCTAATTGCCTTTGGAAAATATTTGGTTTCATTTACAATTTCATTAAATTTTTACTTTCTTTCTAAGTACTTGGGTTGTCTGAATTAATAAACAAAATATTTCCAGGTGCTAAAATAACTTATACATCTGGTAATTTGAACATATACGATGAATCTCAAGTTCTCTTATGTGATTCTACATAAATCACAAGTATGAATTAATATGAATATACGGCTAACCAATTTTTCTAACATGCCAAAAACTCAAATATTACTTCCATAAAAAATCATATATATATATATATATATATATATACAAACTCTTTAACAAAGATATACAATGCTATGAATTTCATTCTTTCAAACATTTATACATTTAATTCTAAATTTTCCCGGGTTTAAAAGATGTTCACCTACCAAGGAAACTATTAGATAATTTCAAACAAGTTAGAAGAATATTAACCCATGTAATTTTGATGTTGCTTAATCAGAATATTTGAAGTTATACTTTTAAGTACAAAAGAAATTTTGGCTAAAAGGCTGACAGACTCCTAGGGGATTCATTGAACCCTGCATCAATGAAAACATAACTTCAAGATGGAGTGGTCCAACAGGAGCCATCCAGTTATCTACCCCCATGTCATTTTGGTAGATTGTGCATTTCTCTGTTGGTTAGGATATAGAAATGCCTTTTCCATCTAGTTCTAAAGACCTTTAAGCTTCATAGAATCTTTTTTTCTTTCATTTTCTTAGGCTTCTGCAATCCTAAAGTATCTTGATATCCAATTAAATCCTTAGTCACTGAGTCACAACTTCCAATATCATCCTCTTGGCCATACTCTTCCAATTGGAATTTTCTCATTGATTTTAAAAGGGGCTTCCCTGGTGGCGCAGGGTTGAGAATCCGCGTGCCAATGCAGGGGACATGGGTTCGAGCCCTGGTCCGGGAGGATCCCACTTGCTGCTGAGCAACTAAGTCTGTGCGCCACAGCTACTGAGCCTGCACTCTAGAGCCTGTGAGCCACAACTATTGAGCCCATGTGCTGCAACTACTGAAGCCTGTGTGCCTAGAGTCTGTGCTCCATAACAAGAGAAACCACTGTACTGAGAAGCCCATGCACCACAATGAAGAGTAGCCCCCCGCTTGCTGCAACTAGAGAAAGCCTGCGCACAGCAATGAGGACCCCATGCAGCCAATAAATAAAATAAATAAATATTAAAAATAAAGAAATGGCATTCTTTGTTCAGATATTCATATGCCTATAGAAAAAGAGGTTACATAACTTTGGTCGCTTATGAGTTCAATCATCTGTAGAAGAAGAATCAAAAGAGGATCTTAGGGTAACCTCAGAATTGGCAGTGCCTACCTTATCAATTTCGAGTTAGTTACCCTTATCACAGGCTTATAATACATAACTATTTCTTAGTAAGATCTAAGGAGTTGGGACTTCCCTGATGGTCCAGCGGTTGAGACTCTGCACTTCCACTGCGGGGGACGTGTGTTCAATCCCTGGTTGGGGAACTAAGATCCTCCGCACCGTGCAGAGCGGCCAAAACAAAAAACAAAAACAAAAAATCTAGAGGAATTGGGGCCTAAAATGGAGCTGATAACTTCTCCGTGGGTGAATTTTGTTTTAGGCACCACGTGATTTTCGGTGCAGTGAACATGCAAAAAGCACTTATCCCTTCTGTGAATTGGTAAGAAGCTGTCCTGCTATAGTTCTCCTAAACCTAGTCAGATCTCTGATGTCTACCCAATGCTGTGTCTTTTTAGAGGTCATTTCTATTCTATTTAAGCCACTTTTGTTATTGAATAGAAGCTCAAAGCAAGGTTCCCAGTGCACGTGACTAAGACAGTGTATTCGTCTTTGAGATTGTCTCAGAAAAATAGTCAGGAATTTGGGGGACAGAGCAAGCACCCATATGACACACAAATGAATTAACTCAAAATGAATCATAAACCTAAACACCAAAGTTAAAACTATAAAACTTTTAGTAGGCGATATAGGAGAAAATCTTCATGACTTGGAGTAGCAAAGATTTTCTCAGTAAGAAACAAAAAAGCATATTTCATAAAAGAATATGATAAATTGTACTTTATCAAAATTTATGATTTCTTTTCTAAAATGTTGCTTAAAAAATTAAAAAGCAGACCGAGAGAAAATATCGAGTCTGTGTATATCTAACAAAGGATTTGTATCTAGAATATATAGAGAGACCAGTAATAAGAAAACAATCCTTAAAAAAATTGACACACACAAGAAAGGGCATGTAAAAACGTGGGCGTATACCTACTAAAAGAGCCAAAGCTAAAAGTCTGACAATATCTATTATTGGTAAAGATGTAGAGCAACTGGAAATCTCCTTCGCAGCTGGTGAGGAAGTAAAATGGTACACAACCACTCTGAATATTATGTTGGTAGTACAAATGTAATATATCCTTACCATACCCTTACATATGTAATATATACTTACCACATGGCGAGCAATTCTAATCCTAGGTATCTTTCCAAGAAAATAAGTACATGTTCACTCAACCACATAGCTTTAATCATAATAGCCCCAAATTGAAATTTCCATCCATAGGAAAATTTAAAGTAATCATGGTATACCAGTACAACGGAATACTCCACAGCAATTAAAAAAATAAAAAGAATAAACTACTGATACTCCCTATGACAATCACAGAAATTGTGCCAATGGGAAGAAACCAGGCCCAAAACTGTGCATACTATGATTCCACTTATATTAATGCCTAATACGGGCAAAATTAATCTATCCTGAAAGTAGACCAGTGACTGGAACTGAAGGCATGGAGACTTAAAAGGAAAAAAGCACAAGAAAATATTCTATATCAGTGCCATGCAATAGAAACATAATGTGAGATACATAAGTAATTTTATAGTTTCTAATATATACATTAAAAACAAAAAGAAACAGGTGAAATTAGTTTTAATGATATATTTTATTTAACCTAATGTATTAGGTTAACTTCAACATGTAATTAACATAGAATTATTAATAAGATATTTTACATTCTGCATACCAATTTGCTGAAATTTGGTATGTATCTGAAATTTAAAATGCATCTCAATTTAGACTAGGCATATTTCAAATGCTCAATAGCCATTGTGGCTACTGCCTACCATATCGGATAGCACAGTTCCATATTTTTATTGTAGTGGTGTCTATATGGTGTACATATTTGCCAAACTTCATCAAGCTATAATCTTAAAGGTAGCAATTTTATTATATGTAAATTCTACCTCAGTGAAGTTGGTTTTAAAATACCTATCATGGTTTCTATTTCCTTCATTAAACCCTGAATAAGTTTATATTCAATTCCATCCAGATATGGTTCTTTCCCATCTTGTAAACAATAAATTTATAAGTATAAGTAACTACCTCTACTTCCTTACCTGTTAAATAATAATGGAGGAAAAATACAGAACCACATTGGTAATTCTTATCATTGGCTCTCCACAGATGCCCTTATGTTTCAGTTTTTATTACAAATTCTTGAGATTGTCCCAATTAGTCAATATCATAAATAGTAGAAACAGAAGTAAGACAAGAATTCCTTCTATCAAAATTAATACATACATTATTAAGAATGTTATGTGTATGTAAAAATAATACTAGCTCTTACGTGTTGAGTACCTACTATGTGTCAGGCACCACATTTTTTATTTAAATGTAATTTTATTTGCTCCTGATAACAACCCTGAGGTAGGTATTATCACCCCTAATTTACACATGAGGAAACTAAGGCTTGAAGGATTAAGTAATTTCCCAGTCTAGGGAATGACACAGCTAGGGAACGATAGAGCTGGAATGCAAATCCATATCCTTTTGGATCCATGGTTGATGCTGATAGCCAGTGACCTGTATACCATTTCTCCAAAGGTAAGAATATGGAATCAGAGTTGTACATATTATAAAAGAATAAGCAAGAATACCAGAACTGTTGATTTTTGAAAATAGACTGTTTTGAAAATCCAAAAAGATTTTATTAGGAATAGAAATGCTATTAGGAATAAAAGCATTTATTAAGACCAGCTACGAACTAAATATACAAAAATCAAGAGGTTTCTTATGTATAGAAATTAACAGAAAATGTATGGTGAAAAGAAAAAGGACTTCATTTACTTCAGCAACAAAAGTATAAAATTCATAGGAGTAAACTTAAAACCACAGACATAAACTTCTGTTGAAGTCTCCCTTCACTTCATGAGCTTCAATGTCTATGAAACTTTAAAAATGGACACAGTTTGAGTTCTCTCTCAGAAAGTCCCTGAGCCTTGTGAAAATCAGAAATTACAACTTTAAATGCAAGTTATGTAAATTTAGAAATGTAATTTAGAATTTTATGAGAAACCCTGACACATGAATTATCTTGTTGACAGTACTCAAGTGCATGTCGGAATTAGGAAGATAAGGAAGAGAAAGTTAAAATTTTCACTCCAGTGATCACATGAGTTCTATATACAAAGAACACCATTAGAGATTAGCCAGTTGGAGCATGAGTTATGTTTAAGTTTAAAACTACGTAATCTGATTAGCTTTATCACAATTATTGGGTATGTTTGAGAAGAAGGAATGAAAGGCTTTGCGTGGTATTCTAAAGTTTAAATATGAAATTTCCATTTGTCATTCAGGAATGTAACTTCAACCTAATGTTTGTGAAGCTTACAAAATTTTAAAAAACGTTTATGACAGGCTGTATAAATGTTAACTATTGTCCTGTAAATCACAAAATATATGTATTGAAGGAAAATAACATATTTGACTTTCATATAATATCTTCAGCTCTGTGTAAAGAAATATATCTTTTTATATATACTAAGTGAATATCCATTTAAGATAGTGAGCACGTGACTAGCTCTCTCTTACAGCTGTACAAAATTAAGTCACCTTATTAGAGATTTTGGCTAATCTCTAACAAGTCACCCCTGACAGGTCTGAGGCAAACAAAGCATAAATGTCCATTTCTTCTATGGACTCTGTAAATGTTATTAGATTCACCACACATTTACCAATTTCTTCACTTATCTTTGCTTTTTGCATCCCACTTCTTCCTTTCTGGTTTAAATCTTATCTTTCTGAAGTATATCATTTATTAATTCTTTCCGTGAGAATCTGTGAGAGGTCTGAACACTCAGCAGCTCAAAATTTCTATATTTCAACTTCTCTCTTACATGAGGCTTTTTGTTTCTTTCTCAGAATGCCTTCAAGTCTCTAAAAAATGTATTCTCTTTCTTTTTATTGCTGTAATCAGTTGAAACAATCTTATTTTAGTATTTTTTTCAAATAATTCTAGTATCTCAAGTTCATGCTAATTCTGCTGTTTTGGGGATCTTTCAACACTTTTCTCAAAAAGCTGATACTTATAGAGGATTGACGGATGAACACATTGTCAAGGGATCACCAATTTCTCATTTTTTAAAAGGTCTGAACCATTTGTTAAATGTAGGAAGCTCTGGTCTGCAAGTAATCAAAAATTATACGGTGTACAACAAACAAAAATTAACCAGGATTATACAGTGAGCTGCTTTATTCCATGTAACAAATTCAGAGTTAGGGTGACTCCAGGGTGGTTAATTTAATGACTTAACGATGTTCCCAGAAACCCAGGTTCTTTCCATCTTTTTATTAGACTGTACCTGGTCTTCTGGCTCTGTCCTCAAGCAGGCTTGCCTCATTACTGAAGGATGGATGTAGCAGTTCTATATGTCAAATGCAGACATGAGAACATTCAAGAGGGCAAAGAGAGAAAATTTTTCTGGTTTCTCCTTAAGAGTGCGGAAACTTTCCCCAAAAATCCTACCACAGACTTTGCCTCACATTTCTTAAGCCAGAGCTGTGTTCATACTCAATCTTTAACCAATAATGGTGAAGTGAATGGTATTACCATGATTGACTAATCAGGGTTTATAATTAAATTTGGATTTGGTAATCTTCCCAGGTTTGGTTAGTAAGTAAGAAGGGAGAAATTAATACTACATAAGCAATCTGAAACTCTACTCAATACTCTATAATGGCCTATATAGGAAAAGAATCTAAAAAAAAAAAAAAGAGTGAATATATGTATAATTGATTCACTTTGTTGTACACCTGAAATAAACACATTGTAAATCAACTATACTCCAATAAAATTTTTAAAAATATTATATAAGCAATCAACAACATATTCACACATTTTGGTTTTAACTTTTTTTCCTTCCTTTCTTCACGCATTCATCCCTTTCTTCCTTCAGTTTGGTAATGGGTTTGTAAAACTAATTTATTTGTTTTAATGATTTATTTCTAAAACAAATCAATGGACAGGAAAATTGTCTGATTCAAAGGCAGACTTTATATCTTGATGGGATGCCATGGGGCATACTTTAAAACCCAACATGATAGAAAAGCTCCCTTCGCCCCCTCCCAACCCTGGGTCCTCAAGTCTGTTCTCTACATCATTGCATTCTTTTTTTGTTGAAGCATTATTGAAGATGTCCATTACATCTTTAAGTGTTCCCTATATTGTATTTTATATACATATATACATACTTTATTTCTTATATTATGTTCCAGACACTGTTCTATTTCACCCCTATTAACTCATTAACCTTCTTAATAACCCTATGAGTTTGCAATTATTACCTCCAGTTTCAGATGAACAAACAAAAGTGTGGGATGTTAAGTCGTTCACGTCCCACAGCCAGTAATTGACAGAGCAGGGTTTGAAACCCCAGATGAGAAATTGTTTTCAGGACCTCATATTTGAAAACATTGCCTTCCCTAAAAAATTTTAAGACATTTCTATATGGAGGTTAAATACGTAATTGACTGTATCTCCCCTCTTCTGTCTTCAGTGAATGAAGAGGCTGTGTCTAACTTTTTATTCAGCTGTAATAGTTGTATCGAAGTTCCTGAACTTTATTGCCCTTTATTTTTATATTTTAAATGTTTATCGTATTTGATGATTCAAATGATTTCTATTGATTGTAAGTCTTTATAAAAAGTAACCTCAAGTTCTCAATAAAGTAGATAAGGAATGTATATATAATTCCCAAAATAAGACAGATTGCCATTTATTAGGGTCTACTTGACACAGAAATATTTCATTATCTTCAAAAATATGTTCTAGTCTTGAGATTTTATTCCTTTAGTCTCCTTTACTCTCAGAGCTCTGTGTTATATAGCCATAGACTAAAATCCTACATCATTATTCCACTAAACAAAAATAAGAGGACTTTATTACTCAGTGGATGGGGTTTTTGACTTGAAAAATATTTCTCCTGGCCAACGGCCTTAGAATCTCAGTAATAGAATGGCTAGTGCATGAGACCAATGACCCTGAGGAGAAAATTGGGATTTTTTTGTATATTAGAATCTTTTAGGAAATTTTGAGCCTTCCAACTTGCAGATCAAGCAGAAACCATTTCATCCTGTGAACATATTTTATTTCCCAAGCAGACAGAGGAGATATCCTGCTGAATGGGTCTTTCAGTTTGGTTTCCAAGCTCTGGGGAAAGTGTCTACTCACATTTTTTTTTTTTAACTTGTCTAGAGTATTTTCTAGGCCATGTTAAATTTATACGAGCAAAAAGTTCATTTACATTATTTTAGGTCTCATGGAAGATAGAGAGCATAGAGTTTCAATTTCTCTGAGTGTTCCATGTGGTCAGAATCTGGAAACTTAACTTCATTCACTCATGGTGGCTCTCTTTTAGGTCCTCCCTGGCATTGGGCCCATGGGGGCATTGGTATATATATGGTCTGTCAGTTGCCCCAAGGTGGCCTGAAATGGCTGGCTTTTGGATGCCTCTCCAGTCAATAATTGGATGTGGGCTGTCAGGGGAAGAGCACGTCCTTGGAGCTGAAACAAACTCTGAAGGAGATCACACCTGGAGGTTGCTGACAGCCCTCTCAGCAGCTGAAACAAAAAGCGCTTACTTAAAGAAGAGCTGGGGGTACATTTCCAAGTCTTCCATATCTAGCGACTCTACTCACATCTTTATGAACCAAAAGTAATCCTGAGAAAGGAACTCCTTTCTACCTACTCCCAGAGGAAAGGTTATACTAACTGGTTGGAGCTTTGGGAAGATGTGAGTGACAATCTTCTAAATCTTTTAACATGGTTTTCTCTTGGTTATAAAAGGATGCATGAGAAAAAATAACAAAGCAACACAATCTAGTAATGTGTTGTGTAAGATAATTATGACAGTTTGATGTCAACATAATATAAGGACTAAATCTTTGGCTGAAACACTCTCTGGAACCTATTTCTCAGGTAGACTCTGGATAGAAGTCAAAGCTCCTCTCCATCAACAAGTTGGTCCTCCTTGTTCTTCTTCTTGCCCAAGGAGTGCCTGGAAACTATATTACAGTGTGGTGTGGTATACACAGTATACTACACTGTAGTATATATTTACAGTATACATTTACTGCAGTATGAACATGGGGCTTCCAAACACTTTTGTATATAAGAAAAGGGTGGCGCCAGGAAAGGACTTGGTAGGAGGATACTCCTTTGTTTGGGAAGCTCAAACTGCTTGCTTCTCCCTTCATCTACATCCCTTAAGACTCAATTTAGACATCTTTCTCCTGTGTCAAGAACATTTCTTGAACCCCTGCATTTACAGGATCCCTTCTATGTTGCCACATTGTGCCCCTTTATGCACTTTATCTTCGTGCTCACTTCACTGAAATTCATGTTTCCTTTTACATGACTGTCACCCCACTCCATCCTCCCAGGCAGATTTTTTGACCTTTGGGATTTGCCTTATTCAGCTCTGTGCTGAGCTCATTTTAGACACCTAGTAGATAGATTTTACAGACTGTCAACTAAAATTTTATCGAAAATTATCATATTAGTTCCCAGTTGAAATTAGGAAAAAAATTGATCACTGGAGAGATTTTCATATCATAATTCTAATGTTCCTAGCTCTCTTCTTTCGGAGAAATGTCTCCCCTTTATTCCGTCTCCCATCTTTTTCATGGGATAAATAATTTGAAATGACACATTATACAGAATGGAGTGACCATACATTTTTATTTGCTGGGTCAACTTCTCAATTTGTCAAAATTCTTTAAAATTTACCCCCAAACTCTCATAAATGTGTTATTGAAAATGTGTCATTAGTATCCAGAGTAGCTGGTATATATATATTTATATGGCCAATCTTAATGTCAATCTCTATAGAAATATTCTATTCTAGTTGAAAAACAACTACTGATAGTTTGTTGCAAGATGACAAATGAATGCTGACATTTATATTTATGGATTTATAAATCAATTATAAGGTTAAAAGTTATTAATTTGAGCAACCAAAAAATCCATGCATATAACCAAAATATTCATTTGGAATAAATATCTACCTAAGATAATTTTTAAAAATAGAAGTTAGATGGAGTGGGAGAGTTAAAAATGCAAATTACCCACATTAGTTTTTCTATAAACTATGAGTTTTTTGATTGATAGTAAGGAGATCAAGTTCAGCGTTAGTTCTGTCCCCATCAGCATCACCCTACACTCCAATAAGTTGCGTGGGAAATCATACTTTAATAAATATGTATTAGGAAAAAATGTTTTCTCCCCTAATTAGGGTGAAGGACTAAAATTCCTGTGCCAAGTCATATTTTTAAGGTGATATATAGGTGTTTCTGTTTCGCCTGAGTTTTTGGCACCATCAACCCTAAGAAATTGAGTGTATCTTCAGAACTATTAAGCCTAAAGCTCATTTGAATCACTGCTAAAGTGATCCCAGCCTCAGCCTTGGTTATTGAGCGTTGAGATATTGAAGACATTCCGCTGTCACCAAACCCACCTTAAATATTTAGTTCTTTTAGGAAGTATTGCTCCAATCATAAAAATAGTGTTGAAGAATTCTGCAGAAGACTTAGCTTCTGTACAGTGGACTTGGATATCTTTATCCCTCTAGTTTGCAACATTTCTTTTTCTCTGTTATGACTTTTCCTCAATGATTGGACAAAACTTCTACAAATAAATGTAAGTAGTAATCTAAGCAGGCAGACTTCTGTACATCATACCCCCTCTCCGCCCCATCCCGGACAATAACGCAACACTGCTGCCCTCTCAGGTAACAGTACCATCAGGCTTTTTCTGCCCATCCCTAACCTGCCCCAACTCCTACCCACACACATTCAAGGTTCCCAAACTGCTCAATCTGTGTTCTCTGTTTAAAATCCTAGCTTTTTTCTTTCCTTGGCAAGATTCTGTGCATCCTTTAAGATTTATCTCAAATACAACATTTTACAAAAAATCTCTGTAAATTTCCCCTGGTGGAATGTTTTAAGATTTGCTATCTCTCAGGATTGATAGAAAAAAAATAATGCTGAAATCTCAGTGGCTCATCACAACACATGCCCACCGTGGGTCACCTGGGTTCTCTGCTCCCTGTCATCGCTCTTTTCACTCCATACCCATTATCTGGAACAGAGGTTGGCAAACTAGTGGGGCAAATCTGATCTACCATCTGTTTTTTGTTTTTTTTTAAAGGTTAACGATCTTAAAATGCTTTAAAAAATTTTTAATGGCTAGGGTAAAAAAAAAAAAAACCCAAAATATGCAACAGAGACTATGTGTTGCCTGCAAACTCTGAAATATTTACTATTTGGTCATTTATAGACAAAGGGAAAGAGAGAGCATGGAAAAGCTTGGGCAGGCTCTTAAAGCTTTTACCTGGAAGTAAACATTTCATTGGGTAAAGCAAAACATGTGACCCAGGGCTTCCCTAGGTGGCGCAGTGGTTAAGAATCTGCCTGCCAATGCAGAGGACACGGGTTTGATCCCTGCCCCAGGAAGATCCCACATGCTGCGGAGCAACTAAGCCCATGCGCCAAAAAAACAAAACAAAACAAAACAAAAAACATGTGACCCAACCTGTCATAAGGGGCTTGGAAAATATAATCCTTCCCATAGAAGAACAATATAAATAAAAGTAAATGGTAAATAAAAACACAGTCTACCCCATCTTCCAATATATATTTATATTTATTTTGACAGTTTTCTTTGTTGTATCTCTAGTCTTTTGAGGTTTGGTTTAGCTGTTCAATAGACTCTACAGAGTTTCCTCAAATCATACATCAATTTTTAGAAATAATGCTAATCATGCTGACTGACATTTGCTGGGTATTAGGTCTGTCTTATTAGGTCTGTGAGCCCCTCTTGGTAGCTCCAGCATTTAGTCGATTGCCTACTACCTAATAGATCCTCAGTACATGTTTGTCAAATGAATAAATAATTATCACCATACTTTCTTATTGACTAGAGAAGAAGATTGATGTGAAGAACTTGACAAGAAGAACTGACAGTGCCATGTTTCCTAAAATGTATTGGGCATGCAGTCCCAGACTTCTGGCTAAATGATAAATTAGGTGATGGAGCACCATAGTATAGACTAAAATGGGGAGGATGTTGTATTCAGTGGTTCAAAATAGGTTTGGGAGTCTGAGAAGCTTAGATTTGAATCCTATTCTAGTCTACCATGTACCCATTTTGTGACAACAATAGCTAATATTTATTGTTTAAGATAAATTATCTCATTCAAATCATGAAACAATCCCTTGGGATGTAGAAACTGAGCCTCCAAGAGACAAAAATTTGCCCCAAATCCTATGTGTCTTACCTGTCAGCTGGACTCCAGAGCCCAACCACTTAGCTACACCAAACTTGGGATAGGTCATTTAATCTTTTGAAAACTCAGTCTACTTCTCTAGAAAATGAGGAAGATGAGATATCTACTACTTACGACTACAATTAAGTTAATGACAAATTGTTTGTAAACTGCTAGCATTTATAAAAAGGTGAATATTAGCTGTTCTGAAGGTAAGAATAAGGAGATTACCCTACTTCATCTAGCACATCATGGTCTGTATTTAAGCTGTGGAATACAGCCTGGCTTCTCCAAGCTATTTAGGAGTCTCTATATTGATCTTAGTGGGAGCTTGGATACTGCTCTCCACACCCTTTCTGACTGTCTAGATTTGAAAAAGCCATGGGCTATATAGTGCCATAGTTAAAGTTTATTTCAGTGGAGAATATTTCAATAAAATGTCAAGGAACACATGGAGAATTGATGAATACTAAATATCTCTGCCACAGTGTCTAATTATAAGTGTCCTAAGAGTTAAACCTAAAGCACTCTGCTGCAAGAGAGAATTAAGACCAAACCTATTTTTATTCTATACACTATAAGTTCTAGGCATATTATATATGAGTTTAATCATAACAGTAATTGTAGTATAGCAGTAGTAGTAAGAGTTAAGATTTAATGAGGGTAGAGGCTGGGGAAGGAATGGAGTGGGAGGTTGGGGTTGGCCAATGTATGCTTTTATAAATAGAATGAATAAGCAACAAGGTCCTATTGCAGAGCACAGAGAACTATATTCAATATCTTGTGATAAACCATAATGGAAAGGAATATTTTTAAAAGAATATATATATATAAATGTAAAACTGAATCACTTTGCTGTACAGCAGTGATTAACACAACATTGTAAACCAACTATACTTCAATAAAATTTTTTTAAGAAGACAATGAATTGTTAACCACTTGCCAGACAATGTGCTTTATACAGAGTATCTTATAAAACTCCTTCACAAAGATATTGTAAATGTCCTCAGTATTACAGAATTACAGATAAGTGAGCATAGAGAGATGTGTCTGGAAGTGAAAGAGAGGAGAAGAAATGTTAGAGTTTGGAGTAGAAAATGTTAAAAGGCTCAGAAACAACGTATGAAAATGGGGAGTAAGTATTGGTGACAATCTTATCGATATCTAGGAAAGAATCAAGACTCATGCCAAAATCTGGAAAAAGTCTAAGTCCCATACTTTTTATTATCAGAAAAAAAAACTTCAAAAGATTTCCCCTATCTTGTGCAATCTTCATTTTGCTAGCTTTAGACCTAATGACTTACCATCTTACAGTGAATGGGAAGTTTTTATGACAAGCTCTATTTCTCTACATCACTGCAACTCCAACAAACATATTCAAGCCTTTTTCTATAGACCACCTGCCAGACCCAAAGTCTAAATCCACTTTGATTCCCTGAGATACAGAAGTTATTATTGTTAATCCTCTTAATGAGCGCATGGAAAATCTTTTAAGATCAATTTTTACTCAGCAAGATATAATTTGATCCTTTTCTATGTTTTACTTACCAGAGCTATATGCCTTATATAGGAACAAATCATTTATTAGATATCTATTGAAAAATCTTGGTTTTTCTTTTCCTCCCCAAAAGAAGAGTACAATGGAATGCACCATAAAATGTAGCTTTTGTTTTACTTTTACTTTTTACTATTTGCTTTGATTTTCAACTATCAAATAGTTTTGGATAGAATTTTAAAATGGGGTAAGATAATCCACCTATTGCCAGATGCTCTTATTTTGGAGAAAAGTAACTAAACACATGTAATTATCTAAGATATACTTAATAAATAGATGAATCAACCCTGGTGTAAACACAGTATTGCAGTTCTCACCCTACCTGTACTCACACACACATTTATATGCTTGATCATAAATAAAGTTTACATTCAAACAGCTAAACTATAAAATAAGCACGTAATGGATTGGGGAAAAAATGTACGACGTGGCATTAAACTAAAAAGAATTTTTTTTAGGCTACAACTTGATTCAATACAACATTTCTAGAGAGAGCTATACCCAAAGGAAACCATAAACAAAGCGAAAATACAACCTAAGGAATGGGAGAAAATATTTGCAAACAATGCGACCGACAAGAGATTAATTTCCAAAATATACAAACAGCTTATACAACTCAATACCTAAACAAACAAAACAAACAAAAAGCCAGCCAACCCAATCCAAAAATGGGCAGAAGACCTAAATAAATATTTCTCCAAAGAAGACATATAGATGGACAACAGGCACACGAAAAGATGCTCAACATCATTAATTATTAGAGAAATGCAAATCAAAACTACAATGAGGTATCACCTCACACTGGTCAGAATGGCCATCATCAAAGAATCTACAAGTGCTAGAGATGGTGTGGAAAAAAATGAACCCTCCTACAGTGATGGTGAGAACGTAAATTGGAGTGGCCACTTTGGAGAACATTATGGAAGTTCCTTAAAAAACTAAAAATAGAGTTACCATATGATCCAACAATCCTATTCCTGGGCATATATCTGGAGAAAACTCTATTTCAAATAAAGACACATGTGCCCCAGTTGTTCACGGCAGCACTATTTACAATAGCCAAGATGTGGAAACAACCTAAATGATCATTAATAGATGAATGGATAAAGAAGTGGTACATAGAATGAATACTAATCAGTCATAAAAAAAATGAAATAATGCCATTTGCAGCAACATGGATGGACCTAGAGATTATCATACATAAGTGAAGTCAGAGAAAGAAACAAGTAACATGATATCACTTAAATCTAAAATATAATACAAATGAACTTATTTACAAAACAGAAACAGACTCACAGACATAGAAAACAGACTTATGGTTACCAAAGGGGGAGGAGGGAGGAGGGATAAATTAGGAGTTTGGGACTAGCAGATATAAACTACTACACATAAAATGGATAAACAACAAGGTCCTACTGTATATCAGAGGGAATTCTATGCAACATCTTGTAACCAACTATAATGGAAAAGAATATGAAAAAGAACATGTATATGTATAACGGAATCACTTGGCTGTACACCAGAAACTAACACAACATTGTAAATTAACTATACTTCAATAAAAATTTAATTTTTAAAAAAAGAAAAAAAGTGTTTTTTAATATTAGTTGCACCTCTTGGAAACCTGATATGAATTTTTACGATTGATTTAAAAACTCAGTAATCCCCTAGAAGGCTTTTATATTAGATTGTTTCTTAGTACCTGTGAGTACTAAATGTTAACTTCATCAGCACGTCACACCCTTGCCAATTTTGAAGGAAGCTGAAATTTCCCTGTTGCGATGAGCACACTCCATCTCACAACAGATGTTTTCAGCAGGTAAAGAGCCAAACTCATTTTTCTTATCAAAGACAACATCACATCTCTCCTGAGGCTGACAATTGGGAGCGTCTTCAAAATGGACTTCAACTCTGTGGGGCCCAATCACCTCCAAGCTCAGCAGTTTGTCTTCTGAAGGGGACTAAATTGTGCTTCAAGACGTACCCAGACAATGTTTTTGTTTTCCTACCTTCTTAAAAAGCTGAAAAGAAGAAAATATCTTTGTATCTTTTTGCCTGGTTAAAAAACTCTGAGATAATTGCTTTCCTTTAACTGAATTTGATTCAGTGTAATGAAAGTGCTTCTAACTCAGCTCTGTGTCTCACTTTGAGAGGGAGACCTGAGCTTTCTGGTTGCAAGGCATTCTTGTTTCATGAGATTGACTTGTGTGTTAACAAAAGTGGTCATAATTGAATAACAAGTAGTTACTTATGAAGTTACTTGTTTCTCACTCTTCCACTGAAATCATTTTCCAATAAGAAAATATTTTATCCTCTTTTAATTGCTAGCGTGATAGATATCCTTTAAAGGGAACGTCAAATATTTATAAAAGGTAAATGAGTTTGGGGGTCAACCTCTCCGGATGTTATAGGGTGTGCATTATGGAAAGAAACAGAAGTTATTTAACATTTTAAATTATATATACCTTTATATATGTACATATTGTAATTATATATACCTTCATATATATAAATATATATATTCGATAAAAGATAGATAGATAGATAGATAGATAGATAGATAGATAGATAGAGATAGACAGATAGTGATATATATGAGGACCTCATCTTTCCTGGATGTTAGCAGGTCCAGACAGTGAAGAAGGGATTCAACACACTTCTTTCTCTCTTCTACTGCTTCTCTGTAGGAGGAATAACTGTAAAGCTATATCTAAAAGCCTAAATGGAATTTTAGTATTTCTTGGTCTCACTGAATCTGCTAATTTAGCTTCTTAGGTCCATGCATGATTTGTATTGGGATGTTTGTAACTGACACAGAGCAATGGGTATCACTGATGATAACTCATGATGCTACCATGTATCCGCAATATCAAAACCATTCCAGTGTTGGGCGGGGAAGGAAATCCAGTGACCCTGACCTCCAAGATAAATAGAACTGTCATCCTTTATCAGATGTTAATCAAACCAAACACCTCCTCTACAATATGGGATCTGATGATGCACTGAATGGGTTTTCTGCTCTTACTAGGCATTAAGAAAGGAGGGTATAGCACAGACCTATATATACTACCAACTGTAAAATAGATAGTCAGTGGGAAGTTGTTGTATAACAAAGGGAGTCCAACTCGAGGATGGAAGATGCCTTAGAGGACTGGGGCAGGGAGGATGGGGGGGACTCGAGGTGGGGGGGAGTCAAGGAAGGGAGGGAATGCGGGGATATGTGTATAAAAACAGATGATTGAACTTGATGTACCCCCCAAAATATAATAAATAAATAAATAAAATTAAAAAAAAAAAGAAAGAAGGGTAGTTATGTGTGTTCATGTGTGATGGCTTTTTTTGTCTTGGAAACACCAAGCCTAGAATTCTCTAGGGAGTTTGAATTTTCCTTCTGCTTCCTTTTGGGGAAAAAATTTTGGAAACATCAACCAAACCTAATGGGGATTCTTGGGCATGATTCACTAGATAATTAACAGTCATTTAATTTACCCCTCATTACAGAGATCTCTGAATCATTTATTAGCCCATCTATTCATAAATTCTCCTATGAAACAGTACCTTGGGCTGACAAAAAAAATGATTTGGGTTAAAGAAATATTTTCTGTCAGAAAAAAAGTTAATGTGAACTTTCGTTTAAGAAAACCCAGAGATATACATAGGAGGTTTTTGTTGTTGTTGTTTTAGAAGTTAGACTAAATCGGACAAGTATGCCTTTAACTGTGTCAGGTAAAGGATATGGGCCAGAGGGATGTAATGACACCTCCAGGGAACATTTATAAATATGATTCCTCTTTCTTCCCACCCTACTCCTAAGTGAGAGCTTCAAGCGTATTTTTAGTTCTTAAGTAGTCAAAACAATAGAAGAGCTGGGTTTCCCTACTGGATTAAATGCATCAAGGTGTCTCACAACCTAAGTTTACAACCCAGCTGTCTGCAGATGGGTTGCAGAGTTTCTGAAACTTCAAATTGCCTGAGAAAGATTGTGTTATCTAGTCACTTTTATGAAGAAACTTTTATCAGCTCATCAAAGGGTTCTGTTACTAAAGTATAGTTATAACCATTGACACCATAGCAAACATTCATATCAATCACTATGCCAGTTCCCCAGAGGATGAAGAGACTCTCTAGTAAGAGACTCTCTTATAAAAGAGCTAGGGAAGTAGACCTATAGTACATATTTATGGAATGTATTCACTAGATGATAAACTTCAGTTTCATGAATTTGAATTATCATTTTCTAAATATTCACGTCTTTGGATCTTGGAGCCCTGAGTCTTGCCAGGTCTGGAGAGCCTCAAGTTCATGGTGCCCTCTACCCAGCAATCCCCAGAGTGATCAGCAAAGAGAATCTCTTTTTGCCAATGTGCCTCTCACTCATTGTTGGGAAACTCTAATCGCTGTGAACTTTCCTTCACGTGACCTTGCACTTCCTTATCTGTTTCCTGCGAAATCGTGATGAGAACAGAAGTTATCCTTCACATGGAATCGCCCTCAATTTGCCAAAGTTCACATTTCCTTAGCTGTGACATTTGTTAGTGAAATGAAAGTTTAGACTGCATATTTGGCAACCATCTGTGATTAGCTAATTGAATTGTTCCACGGCACTTGTTGCCACCATCAGCAGGATTTTCAGCTTGAATGACTGTGCCTCCCTTCAAGCTAGTCTTGACCTATAGTTGCTTCTATTAATTTTGAAGGAAAAAACACGAGTAATTTGTCCACCCATTTTGACAGTTACCCCTCAAATGAAACCTTTTCTTTAAAATGATATCTTAAAAACCACATTTGTTTAGTTACAGAAATACTGTTTATTGTTAAAGGCCCAAAGTTATCAATATTTTCTCCAAATCTCTTTCTTCTCCCGTCTTCTCTTCTCTTTCCACAGAGGGTAGTGTTTCTCTTAGTAACTTTGGCTCTAAATGTAGAACCAAAGCAATAAACAGTTATTAAGGTTTTCTTTTATCGATATTTTGTTTAATGAACTAAGACCCTTTTTTTCCTGAATTAATAGAACATTTCATTTTTCTGGACAGAATTTTAAGCTTTGCCTCCATCTCACCAGGATGTTCTGATCCTCTTCTCTCCGATTACCCTTAAGTCAGTTTTCTGAATGTCAACAGTTCTCTTTCACTGAAGCCTTTGTCAATGCTCGAAGTAGAACTCGCCTTGTCTATTGAAACTGTACATGGCCTCTTCTTCTCCTTTGCGCTTGTCACCTTTTAGTCACTTAAAACACTGTTTTTCAAACTGTAGGATGTGATCCGTAAACGGGTCGTGAAATCAATTTAGAAGGTCATGACTAGCATTTTATAAATGAAAGAGAATTGCCTAGAATAGAGTAGAATAGAAAATAGAGCGCGCGTAACAGTAAGGGTAACAACTATATTGTGAAACTTCTTTTTTTAGTTGTGAGAAAGAAAAAGAGAGACTCTATACAGGGTGCCCAGATAGAACAGTTTTCTTACCATTGGTCATGGTCAAAAGCATTTGAAAAACACTGAGTTTAAATTCCAGGACGAGGATACCATCTCCCCTATGTTCCGCAGAGAGGGATTTAAACCCCCTAAATCTAATATATCAGTGATTTTTGAGCTTTTATGCATAGATCTCTTTTCAAATCTCATAAAACGATGGCTCTTTTTCCAGAAAAATGCACAGGAGAACAAGCTTTAAAAAATTAGTGTTGCTAAAGGGGGAATAAATTAGGAGTCTGGGATTAACAGATATACACTATTACATATAAAATGGATAAACAACAAGGACCTACTGAAGAGCACAGGGAACTAGATTCAATATCTTGTAATAATCTCTGACGGGAAAGAATCTGAAATAGAATAGATATACATGTATGTATAACTGAATCGCTTTGTTGTACACCTGAAACTAACACAACGTAAATCAATTATACTTCAATAAAAAACAGAGTATTACCCATAGAAGCTCAAGGGTTGCTGCCCTTATACTTATTTTATAATTATTTGGAATTTATTCCTGATTGTTGAACATTTCACTTTATCCCTCACCTATTTTAGTCCAAACAGTCCTTCCATATGTGATTTTCTATGGTTGTCTCCACATCGTCTCTCCTTCTCATCTTCTTAACCACATGCTTGCTTCTCTAAGCAAAAGAAATTTTCAGACTTAAGTCATCTGACTGAACCTCAGTACAAATTCCCTCTGTAATTCTCTTTAAAAACCTGTCAATAATGTGTTGCTGACATATCTAAATAGAAGGGCATTTCTGGCCTTCCTGTTCATTTGCCTTTCTGCCCCTTGGACATATATTACGTTAGCCTTAAAAATGCATTCCAATATATATTAGGTGCAGAAAAATACTGTTTGATTCCACTTATACTAGGTACATAAAATAGTCAGATTCATAGAGTCTGAAAGTACATTGGTAGATGCCAAGGGCTGGGGGGTGGGGGTGGGGTGGGGGGAATTAGTTTTTAAAGGCGACAGAGTTTCAGTTTAGGAAGGTGAAAAATTCAGATGGATAATGGTGAGAGTTGCACAACAATGTGAATATACTTAGTGCCACTGAACTGTACAGTTAAATATGGTTAAAACAGCATATTTTCTATTATGTGACTTTTACCACAATAAAAAAAAAATTTAAAAAAAAAGAAGAAGGACATTTCTGGCCTCCCTGTTCTTTTGCCTTTCTTCCCTTTGTCTTGAATTTGGGCATGTGTCTATCCAGAATGAAGCCCTATGGGTAATGAAGCGTTGCACACACCAGACATGTTCTGTAAATATTGTTCCTATGAAGAGTAGTTATTTATTCTTTGAAACCAGTCATCCAGTAATGTAGATATGCATTATTACTGGGTGGACACGCTGAAATTCCCTGGAGTTTGACAAAATGAAAACAGGTTGCACTGGTTCCACAAACCCTAGCAATGGTTAAAAACTGCATTTTCATGCAAACAGAAATTACAAATGGAATTATGATAACTGATTACCCCCCCCACAGGCACACAAATCATCTGTAATCCCGCCCTGCAGCGCTGTGGAGTTGGCTCATTTCATATGCTCACAGTGTTTGTCAGTCTATTCAATCACTGCTACTTCCCGTGGCAAAGTGTACAGGGCATTTAGAAAACCAGTATGTCTCTATTTCCCTAAATCTACTATTACGGTGTAGAATCGGCGGTGCAGAGCACTGCTGCTTCACAATAGGAATAATCCTGGGTGTGTATCTTTGTTTTGTTCATCTTCAATTTCTGTTTGACAGAATTTCATGCTGCTGGATGATGTTACACTGACAGCCAAGAGATAATTTCCGTTTTTAATCCAGAGAACAAGAGCCACTTGGGAAGTGACTGTAAGTGTCCTCTGGGTGTCCCAGAGATATACCTCATCCCTGTGCTGGAAGGAACACACCTCTGGGAAGGGAACAACTTTGATCAGTAAGTCTCTTTGGAAAACATTAAGAGAAATAAATTTCAGTGATTCCCTCACGAGTCATGGGGTCTGAGATAAAGTAAGCCCTTCCATTTCCAAATCAGCTTTCAAGCGGCGGCAACTCTGTCATTACTCCCAGGCAATAGTTTTCAGTGAAGAACTGAGTAGAGAGTAATGTTTCCAAATAAGCCTTTCTTTTCTTTCAATATCATCATGTAAACTGTGTGTGAAAAAAGACCTTTCTTGTAATGAAGGTGTCATCAGCTTTCTTATTTCCAGCACTTCTCTCAGCTGGCTGTACCTGGTAGATGTCCTGTGAAAGATGTTGGCCGAACTGGCTTGATGCTTCTCTCTTTAGAACGTGAGTGTTCTTCTTGGGTTCATCCTCCTGACCTTCCTCATTTACTTAAGGACAAAAGCTGTATCCTGTAACAAACATGTTCCCAGGTTACCCCTCCTGAGGCTCCGGAAGATGTTTCACTGATAGTACAGGGACTATTTCCCTTCTTTTCTGGACAATAGGGAGACAGTTTCCTTTTCCTATGAAGTAAATTGCTGGCTTCTCATTCTTTCTCTCCATTAATTAGTGACCCACCACAGTTTATATATATATGTATATACACACATAATATGTCATATATATTCATCATATATGCTATATATATTAAATATACATATATTTTTCATGTACAGAATATATATACATATGAATATATACATATACATACACATGTGTGTGAGTCTAGATGTCTTCAAAGGCCAGAATGTCTTATTTATCCTTATGTCCCAGTATCTAACACTGTGAATACATACATACAAATAAAGTCAATCAATAAGATCAGTAAACACCTGATGAACTGAACAGAGCTAAACTCTGCACAGTCACCTCTCATTTCCACTAGCAGGTTTTTACTTCTATGTGTCTAAGTGTCTTAGAACACTTCGCTCCTGTGAGATGGACTGGGTCTCCTGATGGATGACTTTGGTGTTCTTTGGTCAACTTACTTGACTCACCTGATCCCATGAACAGTGCTTAGGTATCAAACCAATTGTGTGATAATGTGGAAGCTTTGCACAGAGATGTTAAACTCTGCAGCCTCGTTTTGGGGGCGGCTCCCTTTCTTGCTCTGAAAAAAACCAACATTTCTTACTTCTTTTAACTCCTTTAATGGGCCAAACTCTCCCTGGTTCCAGACCTTTTAATATGTGCTTTCTCTCCTTGAAACACTCTTATGCGTCTTTGTTATCAAAGAGCTGCTCATACTTTCTTACATCATAGTTGCAAATTGTTAACTATTTATATTATATCTTAATCTTTGGAATCAATGTCCCTAGTTCAGGTCCTAAAATAAAGCATGTACTTAAAAATTTGTAGAAAAAAATGCATCACCAAACAAACAAACAAAAAGAAGCCCCAAATAACGGCCAGTGACAAGAGGACAGATTGGCTGGTGATGGCCGGAAAGCAGGGGCTTAGATGTAGAAAGAGGGTTAAGGCCAAAATGCAGTCAAGTAAGGATTTCAATCCTCCGTCCCCACAGCAGAAATCCCCAAATAGGAATTTTTCTGCCATCTTACCCCAGAGGTCTATGAGTTCCCTGCTTAGAAAACTGGAAGGAGAGGGGACATGAGTCGGAGTGGGTGCCAGTAGGAGGTAAGAAAAGAAGCAGAATTCAGCTCTACATCCAATATATGTAACCAGTGTCATCCTGAGCACTCCTACTTGGATTTCCTCCAAATAAACCCCCCAAATTCCTCCTCTCAGCCTTGTTTTCTGTCCCTCTGTTTCCAAACAGGCCTGCAAGTAGCGGGGAAAATGAATTAGTCTGAAGATGGGCTGTGGAATCTGACCTACAGGACTTGAATCCTAGATCTGCCACCTGCCAGCTGTGTGCTTGGACATGTTATTTAATCTATTGTTCATAATAAAAGAAGGATAAAATCATTGCCTACCTCACAGGTTTCTGGGAAGATTAAATGACTCAATTTAGGTAAAGCCCCCGGTGTTACATGTGAATTTGTTACTTTTTAAAGGTGCTCAGTGGCAGTTTTTATACATAGAAAAGATTATTATGAAGTTGCATTGGGTTTTAAGTCATAAATTTAAAACTTTAGTTTTCCTTAAACTTTTAAGTTTAATTTATGGCTCATAATCTATTTATAAATCAAACAAATTTAATCAGCACTTTTAATTTAAATCCTGGTCTCACAGCTTAGTCAAACATTCAGAAACTTTTACATTTCGTTAACGAACACAGTATGTTTAATAACTTTTTAAAGCTTTTCAATTCCACATTAACAAATAAACATATCTAAATATTAATACAAGTCTGGTAAATCTAATAAACTTATAAATACAGTAAACACTAAAATCCCCAAACATGTTTTGACACTATAAGTAAAAATTCAACTTAAAATCAGAAATTTAAGCCAATGAGTCAAATATATATTTTAAACTACAATCACATATTTGACATAATAACTCAAAACCACTTATGTCATCCCAAACAGTATCAGGGGTTACTTTTTCAAGTATTGTTTAGAACCAACTCTTCAGCTTAAGATCTCTTAATAATCAGAGATGCATGGATCAGGTTGCATCCCTAATTGACAGGCTCAGCCTTTTCTATTGATGCTGTGTTAAAGCCTTCAAAGGAGGTACCGCACAGCCTTTGCCCATTGGATTCAAGTTACATATTACCTAATTTTCAAATTACTTGAGTCAGTAATCCCTACTCAGGTGGCTATACTACTTGAGTGGATTACATCAATCTATTCATTGCTCACTCTTCTGAATTCTTATCACATTCTTTTCATCTGTCCTACTAGGCTTTACATTTAAGCCACATCTAATTGGATTATGTGAGTCACAAGACTGCTCTGGGGTCACAACTTTATAAAAGGCACAAGAAATACTAAAGGAATGATAGCTGTTGTTATTAGATTATCAATATTGCCATTTTCTTTTTTCTTGGAATTAGTTTGATTTATCTAGGCTTCTTTTGGTAATACTTAGGTCAGTTTTTCTGAAACTCTAGCATGGGATCAGAATCACCTGGGGCTGATTCTGATTCAGGATGTTTGGGGTAGGGTCTGAGACTATGCATTTCTAATAAATGCCCAGGTGATGATATTGCTGGTCTAGGGGCCACACTCTGAGAATCACTGCCTTAGATTATATCCAGGATAGTGAATCTTTTTACATTTTTCTGACTTATGCCCTATGTCCCAGTTTTTTTTTAAAAAAACATCAATCAATTCAGTCAGTAAGGTGTATTATACATTATATGTTAGGTATTGTGCTGAGTTCCAGGGACACAAGAATTAACTAGGCATTAATTCACATATTTTCACAGCATGCATAGATAGATTACAGAGTGCTCCTAGAATTCATGGAAGGAACTGCTGACTCATATTTGAGCAGATCACAAGAGCACAACATAAGGTAATTTTAAAGTGAGACCTAAAAGGCAACTAAGAATTTAGCAAATGACAGATCGATAGGAACACAGGCAGGAGGGGGAAGATAGGCATGGGGGCAGAGGGGACTGTTTCCACAGAAGGCTCACGGATGAGAGAAAGCAAATATACTAGATGACTCTTTCTTTGAGTCTTAACCCCAGAAACATCTACAAGCAGAATTAATTTTAAGAGATTTTTAACATGATCATCTGTTTTAAAATGTGTGATAACTGAAGAAAGCCTCACTAGAGTGTGAGGCACATGGTGATGGTGTAATCTGCAGGGCTGGTTGACCTGGTTGATGGGTGGTTGACCTAAAACAAACAGACTGCCAGATATTTCTCCAGCAAAGATGGGTTTATTCGGGATCAGCAGAGAATTGAAATTCAGGGTCTACAACCATGTAGAGTCACGTGCAAGTCCCTGCAGAGCAAGAGAAGAACACTTTTATAGAGGAAAAAGGAAGTTGGGAGGGCTACACTAAACAAAGAGTTTGTAAACCTGAAGAGGAAAATTAGAAGTTTGTGCTCAGCTGGAAATAACTTCATGGTTGCTCTGCTTCTGTAAAATCTGCTTGCTGCACCGAGCTAAGAACAAGATGACCTAGCAATCAACTGTAACCTTAAGATGTTCTGATAAGTATGGAATGTTCTGCTCTTGCTCCTGCAAGTTTCTATTTGGAAACCCCCTGCACGTAACCCATAGCAACTCCCACGCTCTGTAACTGCCTGTAACCTATAGTAACCAGGTAACCAATCAACCAATGCTAACTGTACCCATATGCACTGACCCCTATAAAAGTAAAGCTCACCCTGAGCTCAGGGCCCCAGAACTTTAGAGCGTTAGCTCGTCTGGGACCGCTGGCTTAGTAAACCTGAGTTCTCCAACCCTCCAAGTGTGGTGCTTGGTTTCTCGACAGACCAATTCGATTTCCGCAACAAACCCACACAATATGATTCAAAATGGAGTAACACCTGACAAGGACCCCTATGGAGTCTCTTTTAGACACCCAAGAACTGGAAAATTACTGAAGACAGCAGGTTTACTCTTGGAAAAACCATATCCTATACAGATACAGCTAGCCTGGATATTGCTGTGGACCAGAATAGACACAAGCTCACCCCCTCTTTCCTGCACCTTGCCCTTAAAACTCAATAAAAGACTCAAACCCCCACCCTTTGGGGCCAATGCCACTCTATGCGTCTGGCCCCTTTCCTCCCTTGAAAAGTGATAAAAACGTTCTTTTCTTCCCTTGTTAATATTGCTGTGAATTCTTTCACAACCTGTGTCGGCACATCTAACAGCCAATGAAAAGCCATGAACTCTGAGTCCTTGTCAGGAAAGAAGAGGAGGCTTTCTTCCCCCTGTTGAGCTCTGTTATTGTAGCAGGGGCTGAGAGCTCCTCCTTCTGGCCTCCCAACACTATCTAATTGAGGTTTCTGTTGAATTGTTTATTTTTACAGGGTGACCAGTGGTGCTGTCAGTCCAACATGGATGGATGGTACAGATGACAATAGATAATGGTAATGAACTTATTGCAAACATGTCATTGTTTCCAGTCATTTGTATGTTTTGGTGAGTGTAGTACAGACTGGCTAGTAATTCTTCAAATCCATTTCCTTCTGGATCTGGGCACAGAACTGTTCTGAATTCCTAGCCTTCTTTCACTTCACTATGTGAAAAATTCTAGCCAGTAGAATGTGGTTAGAAGGGATACACGCTGCTTCCAGGTCTGGCCCATTAAAACCTACCTTCACATTCTCCTTTCTTCCCCTGGCTGTCAGAAGGGTGTCAGTGCTCAGAAAACTTAGAACCTTGGGTTAATAATGAAAAAAAAAATTCCGCAACAGCATGAATAGCTGAATGATTGCTTGGTCCTTCTTGCCTATGGAAGTTAGAAATAAATTGTCATTATCTTAATCTACAAAATTTCATAATTTGTCTATCATATTACTATCACTAAGAGTGACTATTTATTTTTTAGTAATAATCCTCTTTTAAAATTAAGGTCTGGAAAAATTTCTATTTCAGAACAGACCAGGCCCAAGATAATCCTAAATACTAGAGTTAGACTATCTAGGGTATTCATATCATAAAAATGGTTGTGGAGAAGTGTTCTCGAAACTGTTGCTAATAACCTAATTATTTAAGTGTCTCTTTTGGTAAGAGATAAATCTTATGCATGCAAGGCTGTTTATCTTATTTTATTTAGAGTGTCTGGCATAGTGGCTATCATATATAGGTGATTAACAAATATCCATAAAATGAATATCTATAAAATACCTATAAAATGAATAAATATCTGTAAAATGAACCGAGTATTGGACTAACAAGGTGGAGATGTAAGCAGGAGCCCAACCAATACAGGTCTTAACAATGTAAGAGAATTGGGACTTGATCCTGAGGGCACTGGGAAGCCACGGAAGGGTTTAAGAAAGGAGAGATAGTAATCAGATTTAACCTTTGGAAAGATCATCGCAGTCAAAAAATTTTTCCACCTGAAAAAGTTGCAAACAAATTAGGAAGATCAGTTTGGAGGCTCTTATAATTTTGGTAAGGTTGATTGTGCTATAAATTAGTGGCCCTGTGAATGGTAATCCATTTGAGATCTATCTGGAAGGAAGACTTGACAGAACTAGATGATTGACTAAAACTGGGGCCCGGGGTGGGGGGTTGTGGGATGAAACTGAGCAGAAACCTTTCTGTCCCCCGTTTCTATAGGGAACAGACTACAGCCTCCATGATCTTCCCTAAGTTCCAAAGGGCAGGTTCAAACAGTTGCTAATCAGGGAAGGGAAGGGATGCAGAGACAAGGGAGGAGCAGTCAAGCAAAAACAGTGTAGCCTTGGGACAGGGTCCTGGTTCTGCCTCAAGGGATACACATAACAATACCTCTGAGCTCCTCTGCAGAACTGAAACCCCCAACGAATGGAAGATGTTAACTACTTGATGAAGCATTCTTCATGCCAGAGAGAAGGTCACAGTTTCATAACTTCGAGAACCACAGCTCATCAGACCACCTGAGGCCAGATTAAAGGAATGTAGGTCCTGCACACACCCTGATCCTTATCAGCAACCCTGACCTTGAACCATGGCTATAAAACTCCTCACCAGTAGCCCCCCAGGTTGGGATACACAGTTTTGAGGGCATTAGGCTGCTGTGGCCCCCTTTGCCTGGCAAAGCAATAAAGCTATTCTTTTCTACTTCACCCAAAACTGTCTCCAAGATTCAGTTTGGCACCAGTGCACAGAGGCTGAGTTTCAGCATTAGGGGCGGGGGACAGTAGAATGAGAGAGTGGAAGAAGAGCAGGATTTCTCCTAGTTTGTGGTTAGGGTAACCAGGGGGGTGGTGCTGACAGCACTAAGGTGAAGAGCTCAGGAAAAGGTAAATAAGTTTTAGGGAAGTGGTAGTTACCATAGTGAATGATGCTCTTCTACACGTCCCTATCCAAAGATAATTGAACACAGGGCTTCTCTCTCTTAACATCTGGTCCCCAGTGCCCATCGTTAGGCTTGTGTCAGAGTAAGAACTCAAAACTATATTTAATTATGAAGGAGTGAATGAATAGATGAATAAGTGAATGAACGAGTGAAACAAGAGTAATATTGAAAGGCACAATATTGAAACCAACTAATAACATTTGCTTTCAAACTGTTTCTCTTTGAGATTTGCGGCATGCAGCTAGCACAGATGGCCCTGAGATTGCAATTCTCTTTACATATTTACTCAGCTCCCACTCGTTCTCACTCTCTCCCCACTCCCACCCTACCCCCCACCAGGAATGGTCATGAATCACAAATAACTTCACTATTCCCTTAAGCATCTGCCTCTGATCACAGTGTGAGTCCACCGATCTTGTAATAGACTCCACAAGTGTTTTCCTTGGGTTAAAAAATTCATCAGAATTAATACTAAATTGAAAAGGGAAAGTTCACAGTGAGCTAGCTGTCCTGTGTAAGTGAAACGAATGAAACGAATGCAGTCTGGCAAATAATAAGTTCTCCATTCTCTAAACTATGTGTAAAGATTGAAAAGAGGGTGAAAGGCACACCTTCCTATTCCCACCTATCAAATAAGGCCAATTTAATTTACAAATTGATATAAACTTGCCTTGTTTGTATGACGGACAAATCCTCCTGTTGGGCTGCTCCCCGCAGGCCTGCAAGCTCTGTACTTGCGCAGCCTCAAGACTGAAGGAAGATCCCAGAGTCAGCAACAGAGATGTCGGTGGTTTAAGAAATGAAGTATCTTACACATACACCTGAAGCAAGGTCCTAGAGTGACACCCCACTGTGTACGGCAGAAGGCAAGCAGGACACAGCAACGGTCTTTGGTACCAGTGGAGAGGAAGGTTACCAGTTATAAAGGGAATTGACTTCAGGTTGGCTCATTGGTTACCCGGGAAACCAGCAGAGGTGCACGCCCCTCACCATCTCTTGGAGAAGCTATCAGGAGAGAGAAGTTCTGATTTAAAGGTTAGAACCATCACTAGCTGGGGCTGGGGGCACGTATCCAGGCTTTTACTGATCAGGCTCTGATGAAGAGGGCAGGTCAGTCACGTGACTAGGTGCAGGTGAAGCAGGCGCTGGTCGAGCAGGGGATGTCTGGAGAACAAGAGACCAGCCATCTTGGGTGGCCTGACCATACACCTCCAAACTGAAGTAGGTGTAGAAATGAAGAAAAGAGCTACAGACTTGAGTGGAACTTTAGAGGTTACTGAGCTCAGTAGGAGTGAGGCATTCTGGGGCCTGGAGTAAAGGGAGGAAGCAACACTGCACAGAAAGGTCACGCGATGAGAACCGTGTCATCTTCAGCCTTGTCCCTCAGAGGGGTCTGTGCCTCTGCAGCACTGGCATCATCTGAGAGCTCGTTAGAAATGCAGGTTCCCAGGCCCCTCCCCCAGTCCTACTGAATCAGAGTCTGCAGTTTTACAAGGTCCTCAGGTGACGCGTATGGACCTTAAAGCTTGAGAGGCTTTGCTCTAAATCATAGCATTCAAAGTGTCGACTGAGCTCAGATCACTTTAGGATCATTTTAGAATTTATTATTCAGATTGGGACATTTGTGAGTGTGAAAAAGGGGTGTTAAAATAATTATAATTGTATATTTTAAAAATATTTAGTTATTAAGAATCAAGTTATTTTTTATACACAAGTGGATCTATAAAATAGTTGTAGTTATAGACCAGCTTTAAAAATAAAATCCTTTCTAAAAAATAGAAATAAAACATCAGTGAACACTAAAGAAGAAAATTCTTTACGCTGACCTGAATGTTAGCATAAGTGCTAGGTTAGAGTTTGATATATTATCAGTGTGAACTCAAGTTTATTTTAAAATATATGAAAAAAATAAAATAAAATAAAATATATGTAGTACAGAAATAAATATAGAAACATATGCATACATTGGTTGCTATATACACACACATCCTAGCTCTGCTTGCTGAGACGGTCTAGAAGCAGGGATAGCCAGTAGCAACAAACATACCTACTGTCAAGGTCTTGGCTTCTAAATACCATTCTCCAGTGAGAGGAATCAGGTCCTTTGGGGAAATGACTGACTCTGGGACTGGGTCAAAGAAAATATATGAGGTCAGTAGGAATGGGCTGTGAAATTAGGCAGTTCTGAGGCGTGGAGTATCTTATAGTGCCAAATAGTAGGGAAATTGTTAAAACAAACAAACAACAACAAAAAACCAGTGGGGGGGGGGGTTGAGGGGGCTGAGAGATGCCTAAAGTACACAGGAGCCAACCTGAAAGAGCTCCCAATGGTCAAGCTAGAACAGTTTGAGCAACCAAATCATGATCATATTAGATTATAAGGGAATAAATGTCCATGAGTCTATGAGAAAGTGAGTATGGCAATGCAATTATTATTTTGCATTAAACACCAAGTTTTTTTAACACAAAAATTCTGTTCAATTACAATGTGTGTATATACATATGTATTTAAATTTAATTAAATTATTAATTAAATAAATGTGATGTAAAATATGTATTTTTTCAATTTTCCCAAATATGAATTCCATTGCAATTGATAGAATATTGTAGCTTATTTTGAAAAATTCTGTTATATGTGCACTATACCAATTCCAATAGTGAACTTAATATAGATTAGTCATTTGATCTAGAGTCATGCTTTCCAGAGTAATACATATATACCTGCTGCAGCTGCACATATTGAATAACAATCTTCAGGCCCTATCAGCTAAATAATGACTAAATTTGAAGTAGATGTTGAAGATTCTTGAGCAGATTTATCTGTTTTGGTTTTGTGTGATTAATTCTATTTCTACAGCTTCCTTCGTGAAGGGTAGATGTCAAAAAATAATTTGTGGAAGTTATGCATTCATTATCTACCTTTCCTGAGAAACGTAAACTTTAATTCTTAATTTTTAAAATGAAATATGACATTTCATTTTAAGCATTTTGCTGCTGAAATGACATTGCAACATAAAAATATGGTACCAAACACCAAAATAAGTAGCTGGCTGTATATTTATACCAAATATGACCATGATAAAGCCAGAGTAACCAGAGCATTCAGACTGTTGTCTATCTGTAACTTTGACAATGAGACATCATGCTTCTGTTTTCAGCATATTGCATACTCTGATTAGTAATTCTTTAGATTTTTTTTGTAAATCTCATCATCTAGTGAGGGTCTGTGCATCTTGGCAGTCAAGGCACAGTTATACCCAATAGTGAGCAGGGGAAGCAGTTCCAAACTCTTCTCCCACAGCCACTGAAAAACAGAAGGGTTAAATCATCTCCAGATGGTTCTGTCCAAATGTGTTTTATCATGGAATATCTTAGGTGTCATCCTTGAAAAGAAGGTGTGAGTTACATTGCATCTGGAAAAGGTCAATTCAAAAGACAGGTTACCTCTGGTTGTCTTACAGTTTTAGCCACGTGTTAGAAAACTTTTCACTGGACATACATCTTACCCATTAGCAGCAGAATCAAAGTTAGAAGCTGGAAATACAAACCGGATCTATGGAATTCATCCTAGCTTATTTTTTTTTAAATTTATTGGAGTATAATTGCTTTATAGTATTGTGTCAGTTTCTGCTGTACAACAAAGTGAATCAGCCACATGTATACATATACCCTCATATCCCCTCCCTTTTGAGCCTCCCTCTCAACCTCCCTATCCCACCCCTTTAGGTCTTCACAAAGCATCAAGCTGGTCTCCTTGTGCTCTGTAGTAGCTTCCCACTAGCCATCTATTCTACATTTGGTAGTGTGTATATGGCAATGCTACTCTCTCACTACATCCCAACTTTCCCTCTCCCTGGTGTCCTCAAGTCCGTTTGCTACGTCTGCATCTCTATTCCTACCCTGCCACAGGGTTAATCAGTACCATTTTCTAGGTTCCACATATATATGTTAGCATGTGGTATTTGTTTTTCTCTTTCTGATTTACTTCACTCTGTATGACAGACTCTAGGTCCATCCACCTCACTACGAATAGCTCGATTTCCTTCCTTTTTATGGCTGAGTAATATTCCATTGTATGCAACTCTTGATACTTCTTATGAAAACTCTTGATACTTATGATAAGTTTAAGATAAATTCTGAACCAGGTCAGGACAGGCCCAGGCAGAATAAGACATATGCTTATCCTAACTCAGCCAACTCCAGTACCAGCAGGTAATAAAATGGTGTCAGACAGATTTGCAACATGGTTATAAGAGATCTGGCTTGAGTAGACAGAGTGAGATCCAGGGCCTTATGGAAAAGGGTAGCAAAGCCTTATAGAAAGACAACTGGGTTCAAGACTTGGCTCTACTGGCTCTGTCATTTGGGGAACTCACTCACTGCTCTAAGCCTCAGTTTGCTCATTGGTAAAATAATCAGTGTAGCACTGATATAGTAGGTATAACAGCACTCAATACTATGTATGTATAATGTCACATTCCTCTGATCCCTAAATTAAATTGAATCTTCTCCAAGTCTCCCCACACAAAATGGACAGGGAATTAAGTCTGAGCTTTACTAGAACTCCCCCCAACTTCCAGGATTAGGAAATTGATGGTTTACCATACAGTCCATGACATGTGAGAAAGCCCCTTCATTTCTGGTTCAGACTTCAATTCAGGGCACATGTTGATGCTTCTTGTCCAAGTCCTTACATAAATTGAAAAAGACACATCTGTCGCTTTTGTGCCAGGAGAGGGAATAATTGAAGGAGCAAAATCATCAGATTGGCTGGAGAGAATGTGAAGTTTGAGTGGAAGGATTGGTTTTGAGTAAGATCAGGGACAGTTCATCCATTGTAGCAGGAGGAAGGAGTTTGTGTGTTTATCCCAGTGTGTCTTTGATTGTCCTGGTGTGAACACCTTCCTGTTAATGCCTTTGTCTTGAATTTTCTCTTTTCCTCTTAAGGTTTTTTCTTACCATTTCTATGGTAATCTCCTTCCTTCTTTGTTCATCTGAATCACCTCCTTTCTCTGATATCATCCTCTTACTTTAAGCTACTCATGATATCAATTACATTTTTTCATTTCTTGTATTTTTAAAATAAAGATCTATGTCCCTATTATTAATTTTAAAAGACAATTTCCTCATTGCATATTTTTTAATAAATATAAGAGCATTGTATTTTACTTGATTGTTTTTCTTGAGGGTCATTGAACCCCAACAGGGGAAAAAAAAGTTCTGAACTTAGTGAATTTGATACATTTTCACCATCTGCAATCAGGTTATGTCATATATGGGAAATGGAATTAATGACCAAAGAAGTGTTGCCAAGTAAAATGCTCTGACATTCTTCTTTAATATAAAGATAAAAATTGTTTGAAATTAATATTTGTATGCAAAATGAGACTGCTAAGGTTCTTGAAAACAGTTTATTTTCTATCAATCCTGTTTATTCTATTAACATACAGAGCAAACTCTTTTTTCTAGATAGAGCCAAAGTAAACTTTTGCCCAGCCTATGTCTGCTTTTTCATGATTCTCTGAATTAAAAAGTTCTGTTAAGTTTCAAGCAGATATACCTCCTGGTGCAGAGATGTCATCAGACTCAGTTCTGCCTCATGATTGGGTCCTAAGTGACCAGCTGAAGCCTGTTAGTTTAGATGCTATATTCTTTATGGATGTCATCGATGTTTGTTAATAACATTCATGGTTCAATCAAGGTCCAAGAGATTCACCAGTTTGGGCATAATAATTTGTTGTGCTGCTGCACATTTGTAGAGTGGGAGCTGTAACCCCTACACCTCCACGTTGGCCAAAGTATTTCATTACCTCCCTGTAAGAGACTAAATAATGCCTCCCCCCACACCCCAATATCATATCCTAATCCCTGGAACCTAGAAATGTTACCTTATAAAGGCAGAGGGTCCTTGCAGATGTGATTAAGGATCTTGCCATGGGGAGATCACCCTAGTACATCTTAAATGCCATCACAAGAGTCCTTATAAGAGAGAGGCAGAGAGAGGTTACATCCAGAGAAGAGGAGGCAGTGTGACCAGGGAGGCAGAAACTAGAGTAATGTAGCGAAAGACAAGGAATGCTGACAGCTGGAAGAAGCAAGGAAAGGACGCTCCAGAGCCTCTGGAGGGAGTGCAGCCCTGTTGATATCTTAATATCAGACTTCTGGTCTCCAGATCTGCGAAGGAACAAATTTCTGTTGTTTTAAGTTACCAAGTTCATTTGTTACAGCAGTCGTGAGAAACAAATATGCTCCTTTTCTCTGCCTCCAGAGAATGTCTGAGCTAGACTCAAGTGACTCAGAGAAAGGAAAAGAAACTGGAATTTCAGCTGCTTGCCTTAGTCTTTCCTTCTGCTTTAGTGGTGAAGGGAACATGATGAGGGGAGAGAAGCTGAGAGCAGGGCTCGGGTCTCTGGCTCTTACCCTGTAGCCTTGTGCCTCTGAGTGTTGATGATCTCTGACCCTTAGTTTTGCCTGAAAATGAGAGGGTTCCACTTGCTTAAAAGATTTTCAAATATTGTTCACAGATTCTACTATGACTTAATTTTTAGTTTTAATTTCAATATTAAAGCATATATGTTGAATTATTTGAAAGTTATAACAGTTTTACACACTCAAATGTGTTATGTATTAGATAGCAACACTCTGAAGACCAATTGTGTGATAAACGCTGCTGCCAGCTTAGTTTATTTTGGTGTTGACCACAGCTTCTCATTCTGTCCATGTTTAATTCAATGATTCTCATCAAGGGAGGATAACAGAATACCCTAGGGGTGCTTTGCCAAAAAACTCCAGAAATCCAGGCCCATCCTAAGATATTTTGATTTAGTAGGTTTTAGTATTCTGTAGAAGACTTAAATACTACAGAACAATCTGGAGAACCAATGTAAACCATTGCTCTTTTATCACCCCTCCCCCAGACCACTCAACTGGTGCTAATATTCTGAGCTACATATTGTCTTGTTGAAAATGGAGCATTTTTATGAGTGAAGATTGAAGATCTTTGATTTAGTCTTCAGTATCAGTTATTATGTAACCCGTACCCAGATCTGTCCTTCTCCTGGTGTAGACTCTCACTACCCCCATTTGGAACATCACTATGGCCTTCTAACTAATCTCTCTCTAGCATCTAGGCCTCACACTTCACTCTATCACAATTCCTACACACAATTTTCATTTCATGACTCTAAGACGCAAGGTACAAGGCACGCCCATAAACCTCAGCCTGGTATTCAAGGTCTTTTGACATTAGATTCCTATTTATACCCTTTTTTCCTTTAACTTTCCAATATGAGCCCTCTTCTTTTATTTTTTTCAAGAGTTTTTTGGATGTGGACCATTTTTAAAGTCTTTATTGAATTTGTTACAATATTGCTTCTGTTCTATGTTTTGGTTTCTTGGCTGCAAGGCATGTGGGATCTTAGCTCCCCAACCAGGGATTGAAACCGCACCCCCTGCATTGGAAGGTGAAGGCTTAATTAATCGCTGGACTGCCAGGGAAGTTCCTGAGCCTTCTTCTTTAAAAAAAAATTTTATTCACTCTTCACCCTCACATGCTACTTTAATGCCATCATTTACAATCATCTCTACATGTACAAATACCTTTATCTTCCTCTGTACTCTGCAAGGTCTGGTTCTGGTCCAAATGTCACTATTTCACCTTATGCTATTTCCTTCCATGAACGGCTATTAGAACTTATTTTCAACTATACAAACAGTACTTGAAATATTCTTTTGGATATAGTGCATAGGTATCTTAGGGCCCTCCAAAGGACAGATAGCTTTCCTTACCATTTCACCTACCTTTTTTCCTACCCTACTGTATCCACAGAGTCTTTTTTTCTTTTTTTTGATTGATAAATATTCTTTATTTTATTTTTTTTATTTTTGGGGGGATACACCAAGTTCAATCATATCCGCAGAGTCTTTCCCAACTCTTTCATCCCATATCAGTTTCCCTTTTTCTTTTTTGCCTTTCTACGCTCCTTAGTCTCACTCAGCTTTCACACCTTGTCCTAGTTTAACCTTGTAGTGTTTCCCAACACTGTCACATATTAGATGCACCTGAACAGACTTTAAAAGATTTCCAGGACCCACAGACAGGAATTTTTTTAACCGATCTAGTATGAGGACCAATGTACAAAAAATCTGTATATATTAGCATTTTAAACATGTCCCCTAAGTGAAGCTAATGAAGGAACAGTGTTAGAAAGCACTAAACTGAGCCAGATGACAAGCTCCTTTAGAGAAGCAATCATGTATTATTCTTCTTTGCCTTCATCCTCAAAATAGTGGATACAATCCTAGGTGATCAATAAAAATATGTTGATTGGCTGAATTTCTTTTCTTTTTCTTTTTTTTTTTTTCTTTTTATTTATTTATTTATTTATTTTTGGGGGGGTACACCAGGTTCAATCAACTGTTTTTATACACATATCCCCATATTCCCTTTTTTTAAAGAAAGAAGAGGAAAGGGAAGAGATTGGGGAAGGAAGTCCCGTTAAGAATACCCAGCCCCTTAGAATCATGGAAATAAAATCAAGAATAAACAAATGGGACCTCATGAAACAAAAGCTTTTGCACAGCGAAAGAAACCATAAACAAGACTAAAAGGCAACCCTCAGAATGGGAAAAAATAATTGCCTATGAAACAATGGACAAAGGATTAACCTCCAAAATATACAAGCAGCTCATGCAGCTTAATACCAAAAAAGCAAATAACCCAATCCACAAATGGGCAGAAGACCTAAATAGACATTTCTCCAAAGAAGACATACAGATGGCCAACACACACATGAAAAGATGCTCAACATCACTCATCATCAGAGAAATGCAAGTCAAAGCCACAATGAGGTATCACCTCACACCAATCAGAATGGCCATCATCACAAAATCTGGAAACAACAAATGTTGGAGAGGGTGTGGAGAAAAGGGAACTCTCCTGCACTGTTGGTGGGACCGTAAGTTGGTACAGCCACTATGGAAAACAATTTGGAGGTTCCTTAAAAGACTACAAATAGAACTTCCATATGATCCAGTAATCCCACTACTGGGCATATACCCAAAGAAAACCATAATCCCAAAAGAAACTTGTACCATAATGTTTATTGCAGCACTCTTTACAATAGCCAGGACATGGAAGCAACCGAAATGCCCATCAACAAATGAATGGATAAAGAAGATGTGGCATATATACACAATGGAATATTACTCAGCTATAAAAAGGGATGAGATGGAGCTATATGTAATGAGGTGGATAGAACTACAATCTGTCATACAGAGTGAAGTAAATCAGAAAGAGGACAAATATTGTATGCTAACTCACATATACGGAATCTAAAAATGGTACTGATGAACTCAGTGACAAGAACAAGGATGCAGATACAGAGAATGGACTGGAGAACTCGAGGTATGGGAGGGGGCGGGGGGTGAAGGGGAAACTGAGACGAAGCGAGAGAGTAGCACAGACATATATATACTACCAACTGTAAAATAGATAGTGGGAAGTTGTTGTATAACAAAGGGAGTCCAACTCGAGGATGGAAGATGCCTTAGAGGACTGGGTCGGGGAGGGTGGGGGGGACTCGGGGTGGGGGGAGTCAAGGAAGGGAGGGAATACGGGGATATGTGTATAAAAACAGATGATTGAACTTGGTGTACCCCCCCCCAAAAAAATACCCAGCCCTGCCAGTTCCCACCTGAGAGCTGTTTACTGACAGCCCTGTGGTTCTTGAAGGATCTGATACTTTGGTTCCTGCAAAACTCTATTAAGCATGTCAGTTTTGTTCACCTCACTGATTAGTTGCTGACTAAAATGGAAAACATCAGTTACAGTCAAGGTTTTACATTTAAAAATAGTTATTCTCAACAAGCAACTGGAGAAAAGTTCTCGACTACACAGTATTTTTTTAATGTTTTGTCACAGTATGCAGAAGCTGTGTTTGGGACTAGCACCTTATGTTCATTACACTACCAAATTCAATAAGGGTGAATAATACTGCATCACAACCTACCTTCAAGCAGTGTGTCTTAGCCACAGGTAACTGCCTTTCCAGATCAGGGCGTTTCTCAAACTGCAGTAAAGTGCGTCTGTCTTGATGGGCAACAGGTGCCACCCTGACTACCGAATCACATCTCAGCATCTCTGGGTGGCTCTTGGATCCTCCACGATCTAACCAACATTATCTGCTCTCCACTCCCCCTCAACATGCAAACCCTCAGAATGAACAAATGAGATGTGTGAAAACTAGTGTCTTTTACAAACTGCCAGCTTGAAGTTTGTGTATCTTTACCCATCGGAGTCACTTTACCATACCACTTTGCTGCTCCTTGGAATGCAAACCTCTCTCTCTGGTTAACCTCCATCTAAAAGTTGGGTACATTTGATCATCTTTGGTGCCAATTCTTATGGTAGACTTTGTAAGCCTTTCAGACATTCATGAAATTGTTCTTTTTCCTGTGCTACAGTTGGTGGGGGTGAGTAGAGAACAGAAAGATAGTGCCTACTTTGTACATTAATAATGAAGAAATTTTCTAGTTGAGCCTGGAGTCTCCAGTTCATTTTAGTGTAATAGTTATACTAACGTTATGCTAGGTGCATCTAAAGGACAACCTCTCCCCTTACTGGTTTGTTATCATGTTACTACAGCTATCCAGTATGGTTTTGAACCCATGTATATAGGGTTTTTCTTGTATTTTAAAGAAAAAAGGATGCCAAACTTCTCCAACAATCTGGAATTTTATTCCATCCATATACATGCATAGTAACAACATTTGTTGAGAAATTATTTCTATCAGAAGTAGAACATTATCTTTGTGATCACCAGGTGCAGTATTGCTACTCTTATATTTAAATAGATCTTATATATGAATTAAATTCATACTTGCAGCATTGAGTTTAGGGTTTCGATTTAGACTGTGCCTTTCAAAAGATAAAACCGATTAATACTACCTCATTACTTACAATACTGCTTCCAGTAATTTTGTTCATTCTTATAAAGTATTGCATTTAACAGCAAAGGTTTAAAAATTGAGACAGAGCTGCATCAGCGAAAGAAAATACAAGTACTATACAAGAAAAAAATTGCCATCTTCATTTAACATACATGTTTAAGATTAAGAAAATGGACAGAAACATACAGCTACATACAAATGCAAAGCCTAGTGACTAAGAGACTGTATGTGCTAAAATATAAAGTGCAAACGGAGCCTGATTATCCAAGAATTGAAATTTTAAGGCGAACTTATAGCACGTGTATTTAGAACATCTTTGCAAGTTATATTTTAGCATATACATATAATCTGCAACAGCATATAAGAAGAAATCAAGATACACAAGTGCTTTGGAAGCTATTTCTAAAATGCTTTTCTGTATTGTTTGTGACTATTTTCTTTAAAAGCTACTATACAGTGCAAACCATATGTGCTACACAATAACTATACAATAACATTACAAATGACTTTAATATAAAGTTTTTAAATAAAAAATAACATAACCACAGCTATGAATACTGCTGGTAAAATAAATTAATTTTTTTTTTGAAAATGGCACCAATAATACACTTTACTAATGGACTGTAATGAAATTACACCTTAAGTCTTTCAACTCAGCCTTAATGAATTATCTCCTGATTGCCCAGATGTCATTCAAACAGCTTTTGTTTTTGTGTTTTTTTTTTTTTTTTCCGTACTGGGTAGACCAACATACTAAACACTGGTACCAAAGGTGACTCATGTTTATTTACTTTGTGATTTCATTTGACATGTTCCGCGGCATGTGATGAACAATAAAACTTCTTGTGAGTTATAAAGTTTGAGAGGTTGTTGAACTGGATGTCACACAGCCGGCAGTATTTGCCACTGGTTGGAGCCTGGGTAGAGCCATTCACACCTTTAGCTATACTAGACAACTGGTCCTCTGCGGAGGGAATTCCTGGGGAGACGTTCTCGTTCGCGGCTAACGGGTTCTCGGAGATCCAGGAGGGTGACTTGCGGCTGTCTTCATGTTGAGGGTTCTGGCCGATGTTCTCTTGCTGTGGGTTGGCGGCAGGGCGCTCGTCTTGCTTCAGTCCACCATTCACTATGACCATGCCTCGATTCTTGGGCAACAACGGCAGGGAATCTTTCTTCGGCACAGCGCACCCGTTGGAAGAAGTCTGGCCTTTGGGAGAGTCACTTTCCGCGTTTGTGCTCGGCTCCACGTCGGCGTTATGGATGACAAGAGAACCAGAAATATAATCACTTGGCTTTATTCCATAATAAGGAGAAAGCTGGTCGGCTCCTTTTGCCTTCTTTATTGCTCCAGGGTACAGGCATTGTGGAAGAAACAAATGTTTGTTTTCTTCTTTTGTCGCGATGAGCTGAGCCGCTTCACTGAAGACTTTCAGGCCCTGCAGAGTAGCTAAGTGGGATGAAAATAAGTTTCCATTGGGGGAGGGCTGCTTCAGATTCCCATTTTTCTCACATTTTATGATGCTTCTTTCATAGCTGACATCGGGGCTGTTTCGTTCGCTTTCTGGATTCGGAAACACTTTACTGTCGAGCGGCGCCAGGTCATTACGCTGATGTGCAGTGACCGGGCAGAAATTCTGCTTGTGGGCCAGGTAGTTTTCTACCTTGTTGAAACTGATCTTGCACACAGTGCACTCGTGGTAGTCCAGCAGCCTTTTGGGAGACGCGGTCGTCCGCTCGGCGTGGGATAAACACTTTTTGCTGAGATCTATGGGCACATCCATCTCCAGGCAGGAAACACTGGCATGAGCAGTGTCACATTTGGAAACCGGAACACACTTGTTGATGGTCAGGGAAGTTTCCAAGTGCTTTGAGACAATTCCCGGAAAGATATCACATCTTGGGTGGTAGCACTCTCCCAGCCCTTCCGCGGGTTCTTGAGAGGAGGTACAAGGATTGCTGAGGTTGGCTACGTCGAGAAACCGCTGCTGGACGAGTGGCGGCCTTTGCTCCTGTTCAGGCATGCACATCTCATACATCTTCCTGCGCTTGCGCGTGCGCATGGTTCTCTGCATGGCAGGCACTTTGCTGGAAGCGGACCTCTTCAGCGGAGGGTCGTGGCGCGTAGCACAATAATACTGTTTGTGGACCATGTATGTTTCGTGCCGGCTGAAAGTAATGTTGCAAGCTTCACAGGTAGTCTTATTTGGGTCACTTTCCCCGTCCACTAAGGGGACACTGGGATTTTTCACATCAACAGGTTTTCCGTTAATTTTATCATCGTTGCTGTTGGGAGCGGAGAGCTTCTTAGCTTGAGTGGAAAAGTCCTTGTCGTGGCCCTTCCCATTTGGTCCAATTAGATCTAAAACAGTGGAAGAATTGATGCAGGGTGTTGGAAGAAGCGGATTCTCAGGATCAGCAGAATGAGCGGCTGGATTGAGAAGGTTTATGGAGGTCTGGCCTGTGTTGGGACTCACAGCCTCAGGCATCTTTTCTGAAACACCAGGGAACTCTGGGGACTTGGCCATCTGCTGCCATCGGCTGCTGCAGTAATGTTTTTTGTGCACTAGGTAATTATCCAAATTATTGAAGGTTATGTTACACTCAAAACAGGTAGCCCCTTTGGGCATCAAGGGGCTGTAAATGACAGGAGGGTAGCTACTACTTCCGTGCCTCAGTCGCCGATGTACCAGTTCAGACATCTTGGCTAAGATCTCTGAAGCTTGCGGGACCATTGTGATATCCTGGGGAAAAGCAAACTGAGATAGAAAGGGTCCCACGGGGAAAGAAGGCCCGATATTAGGCTGAACTGGAGATGAGGCAAGTCTTGGACTAGAGGGCTCAGACTTTATTTTCGTGTAAGAAAAGCTTTGTTTATTTGTTGTGGGCTGAATTTCAGGTCTCTGGTTCGTGAGAAAGAGCTGAGTCTTTTTCTCACACTTGTCCAGCTCTGTGTCAGAGCTCGCATCTTTAGTCTGCATGGCCTTCTGGCCCTGGGGGAGTTCGCTTCTGATCAGCAAGTCTGTGGCTGGCGGTAAGCTGTCTTCAGTTCCACTTGGAGAGTGTTCCATGTCATTTTCTCTGGGTAGTTTGCTGCCAGGGACATGGAGCTCCTGGTGCTGCAATAACTCCCTCTGAGTCTGGAAGCCAAAGTGGCAGTGATTGCATCGGAAGGCAGCTTGAGTGAGATGCGAGAACAGGTGTTGGTGAAAGTTGATCACAGAATCAGCAGTGTAGCTACAGACGGTGCATTTTAGACTAGCACCAGGGGGGAGGAATTCTTCCATTTTCACTCCTGGAGGAACATACAAAATCAGAATACTGAGAACCACACATATTGGTTTTCTAATGATATGAACTGTTACTAAGGACCTCATGTCTTCAACACAGCAGAAACGAACTGAAATCTTTCAGAATCTCATTTGTGATAATAATTTTTTCCTTGTGACATCTTTCAACACGTGATGATAATAACAGCACTTTATAGTTTCCAGAGCACTTTCATGAATATTATTGCATTGCAGTGGGAGAGGTATCATTGTTTCAATATTACAGGTCAGGAAACACATTCGATGAGGCTAAAGGAATTGAGTATGGTAATAAAGCCATTCAGTGATGGAGCCATGCCTAAACTTCAGATTTTATAATTTCTAATCCAATAACCTTCTTACCACAACACTATGCTCTACATTAGGAAGAAGCAGGCATTTGTTAAAGTTGATATTGATAACCTTTGTGCAAATCAAATAACTCTTAATGTGTTTAGTGCACCAGATTAGGTCTTTATTCCAAAGAATCCAAATAGAAACCATTTTCTACAGTAATTAATAGCCTCCAAATTTATCTTAGGTACAAATTTAGAATTTCATTCATTGGTTTTGCTGAACATGGTTTATCTCTGTCCAGGGCTGATGTTGGTACCAGTACACTAATACAGTCATTTAGGACCGACATCCATGCTGATTGATCATGGCCAGTTTTTAGTCAGTCATTAAATATTTTGAATATCACCACTGACTGGTAGGTAATGCCTCAAGGCAATACTGTGATTTACAAGAAATATGTATTTGGTCATTCTGAGGAGCCAAATCTGTTTCTCATATATATTTGGTCTTTATCCTTGGCTCCTGGCTCACAGCTTCTAAAACGCTTGGAATTTCCTGTGATAAGAGTGATAAAGGTGTCTGCTATGTTAATGAGGTGACTTTTGGAAAGCTCTTAGATAACCTGAGGATGGGTGGTTGTCAGGAAAACCAACCCTGTGATTAGAGAGGTTGGAACTTTTACTCCCCTCCTCCACTTCTGGGAAGAGAGGCTGGAGATAAAGTTCAATTGCCAATGGCCAATAACTTAGTCAGTCATGCTTATTAACGAAGCCTCCATAAAACCCTCCAAAGACCAGAGTTTAGAGAGCATCTGGGTTGGTAAAAATGTGGAGATATGGGGAGA
Organism: Hippopotamus amphibius kiboko; assembly: GCF_030028045.1. NCBI lineage: Eukaryota > Metazoa > Chordata > Mammalia > Artiodactyla > Hippopotamidae > Hippopotamus > Hippopotamus amphibius. The sequence continues at coordinate 142,654,851 of NC_080190.1, read as the reverse complement.
GTGGCAGGCTCTGAGAGCACATGGAAGCGTCTTGCCTGTTCCCCAAAGCTGGCCCTATGCCTCTCATCCATCTGGCTGTTCCTGAGTTATATCCTTTTATAATAAACCAGTAATCTAGTGAACAAATGGGTCTTCTGAGTTCTGGGAGCCACTCTAGCAAATTAATCAAGCCAAGGGGGTTTCTTGGCAAATTCTGATTTATAGCTGACTGGTCAGAAGCAAAACAGACTGAAGTCTGAATTGGGGTGGGGGTGGGGAGGTCACTCTTATAGGACTGACCCCTGAATCTGGGGAATTTAATGCCATCTCTGGATAGTGTCAGAATTGAGTGAAGTTGTATTGCAAGACACTCAGTTGGTGTCTGAAGAATTACTTGGGCAGGGGGGACCCCTTCTATGAATTGGAATCAGGATCTAGATACTTTGACTTACTAAGGTCAACTCTTGCTCCCATTTGTTGGCATATGGTTAAATCAGGCTTGGTTCCTCCTCTCTGCACTCTAGACTAAAATGAGAATTGTCTTTTATACGATGAAAATATGGCAGACAAACCCAGTCCTACAGAGATAAAAGGGGACTTCTTATATTTGTCTCCTTTTCTTCTTAGCTAATCTAAGACTCATTTTCCTATTGAGCTGGATAGATCCCTCTATCTCCATTTTTGTTTTCTGCATGACTTTACACTCACCATATGAGACAACCAACCTGTTTCTGCTTCCCCTGCCTTATCACCTACATAAAACTCATTTGTAGGGAAAGGGAAGAGAATGAGTAGAAAGGAAATAGCTTATTTTTATAGGTGCAAAAACAAAAGCTTTGCACTGTACTAGAGCACTGGAGGTTGGAGTTAGTTTTTTTAAACTGAGCACCTACTTCCATTTTTAATTATCCAACCCAAGCTAAAGCAGTAAAGGAAGTCACTCAGAGGTGTCTTATAGGTTTTGTATTCTAGGTGCTGAAGAGCTATGATTCCCAAACCTTGCATTGCCCTATCTAGGAGTGTTCGAAGAAATATCTAAAATGAATATAATTCTGTACATTTGATTCATTTCAATTTTTTTTAAAATATAGGAATTAGAATACTATGTGATGATACTGACAACAATTGGGCATACAATTACAAAATAAATGGGAATAGTTGCCCCCCTGCTGTTAAGAGCAGGCTTAAAAAAAATTAGGAGCTTGTTTTTCAGCCTAATTTTTCTTAAATTTTAGAACATAGCACTAAAAGTAGCTTTACATCAAAAACTCAACTAAGCTGTTATGATGCATGCTCTAGAAGTCAAGCACATTTTATAGATCCATATTTAAAAATTAATTTCTCTTAAGTGTGATTTTAATTGGATCTCTCAAAATAACAGCTTTATTTCAATTCAGCAAATACATAATTTTACGTACCTACCATTTAGTCCCTGCTGTGTGGGAAACAATGTATGGTCAGTTTCTAAAGATCACTTGACACTTAAATGAATGAATATTGATGATAATATACAAAGGGTATTGACATTTCCTTTCTAAAATTGATGCCGTTTTACTTTAGTTGGAAAAAAAAAAAAAAAAAAAAAGCATGGTTTGGCCTGTAAACTGAGCACTGTAAGTCATTAGAAAAGAATTCAGACCCAAGTCCTTTGAATAGAATATAATGATTGTACCTGACAAAGATAATGACTGTCTGGTCCAGCAAGTTTAATTTCGATTTTACGGACAGGGATGTATGAATGTATGTCAAGAAAGAACAGGGTCTGCTGCAGCAGAAGAAACAAGGGAGGCACTTACCACTGTGTGAGTTCAGGTGCATTTCTAGAGCTCGGGCATTTGAAAAGCTCTTGGTGCATTGTGGGAAGGGGCACAGACTGGAAATCTGAGGAGCGCTGTCTTCGTTTTCCTCTGCCACTGCAGCAGCTTCTCTTTGCCTCCCGCTGCAGTAGTACATCAAATGGGCTTGCAGATTCCGCTCGCTCCGATACCAGATGCCGCAGGACTTGCAAGGGAATATATCCTCTGCAGGCAGAGACACAGGGACACGTTAGCTACTGCCCACTTGGAGCCAACCATGGGTAAAGCAGCATGTGGTTCAGTTTTTCTCAGAGTCTGCTCTCAGGTTCTGAATTAGGCAGCCAGACAGTGGCTAGTGTAGTCTTGGGTGTTGCTCCACAGTATAGGACTAAGTTTTTAAAGAAATGTTGCACTCAATGCAATGTACCTTCCCACAGACTCTTTAGAAAGTGGTACTGTAGGAGACTCCCAACATAAAGCACAAGCGATTAATCCTAAATTGTTTATACTGTATTTACAGTTTAGAAAACATAGGTGTTTATAAGTAGGAATGTGAATTGGTTTATCTGCTTGATTAAAAGGTAAAGGATCTAATGGCTGAGCTAAAATTAGCCTTGATGCCAACTCCTGACATCATTTGTTCATTTAATAAATTAATTACTGAGTGCCTCCTAAGTGCCAGATCTGTGCTGAGCTGGGTGTAAAACAAAATGAGAGACCAAACAGCTGTTGTCAAGGAGCTCAGATCTCCTGGAGCTGGTTGACAAGTGGTTAGTTCGTTACCTTAGAATGTGATGACTGTTCTGAAGAAGGTATCTGATGGGTGCTTTGGGCATGGAAAAGAGACACTGGGCTGGGGAGAGAACCGGAGGGAGGATGAGGTCAGAGAAGGATTTAGAGGGAAGATGACATGCCTTAGCTGTGTTGTGAAGGATGAAATTAAGCTAGTCAGGTGGAGAAGAGAATCGTGTTTTCCTAATCAAGGGATCAGCCACGGGAGCCTGAGAGAGGGACTGGGTGGAGGCTGGGAGGCTATTCTGTAATCTCAGGCAAGGGGCTGGCAGAGTTGAGGTTGTAGAAGTCAGGGACAGACTACCAAAGACCCTGTCAGCTTTTTAAAGTTTAGATTTCTATCTCAATGATTATGGAAAATTACTGAATCATTTCAAGCAACAGACTGACAATCAGCTATGATGTAATCCTAACAGTGGAGCTGAGTTTTGAAGGTAGTGAATGTGGAAGGGAGACTTATGACTGGTGGGAGACAACTGCAGTAATCTAAGTGAGATATGACAGAGTCTGAATTGCAGCTGATGGTCATGTACTGTTTGTTAGGTCGTGCTGTAACATGTATGCTATTATGCATTTCTCACGTATTTATTCATGGAAAACTTCTCTCTCTGTATGTTTCCCCCTCATTCATTAATAGGTGAAGAATGTGAGGCTGAGTAACTTGCCATGATCGTGTAAGTGGGTGAACTGGGATTGGAGAACCCTGGTGTAAACACTTTTCCCTAATGCCTCAGTGGCAAGGGAGACAGAGAGAAGAGCTATACTGAAGAAGCAGAACTGAGTGGAAGAGGTGCCCACTCCTTTGCAATCAGATGTTAGAGCAGAGGGGAGGGTTTCTCCTTGGTGCCTAGACTTCTTGTTAGTATTTCTGTTTAAGTGATGGTTTCATTCATCTCTACAGGGAATAGAAGACAGATGGGTGATGAATTCAGGCTAGGGCGCATATAGAGAGACTAAGTCTGACACTGTCTTGTGCAAACTTGGCACTTTTATAGTGAAAAGGGGCACTGATCAGAGGGATGGCCGATAACACTGTAACCTGGGACTAATCCAGGCACGCTGGGTGGGGCATGTGGTCACATGCGATATATGGGATTGGTATTTCTTTTTTTTTTTGGCGGGGGGGGCGGGTAAGAGAGAGGAACATTGCAAAGATGGCAAGAGAGGTCTGAAACTTGCCAGAAACAGCTGGACTTGTGATTTATAAACTGTTACTGTATAGTGAGTGGTGGAACACATGATAGTGAAGGAGATGGCGCAGGAGGCTCCTGTTGAAGGAGATAAGGAGAAAATTAAGGACCAAATTCTAGTGAATGAGAAGTAAGGACAGCAGGTACAATGCAGAGTTTTAAAATACAATTTGATTACAAAATTATATACTACTACTGTTTATTATTTAGCTCCTCCCACCCAAGTTTTAGTTACATTTATACTTTTCAGAGCGCCACAGTGTTTAGTAAAGGGTCTATTTATGCAGGATGACTTTAGCTGATCAGCTGATTTAAGAATGAGAACAAAGCCTGTATGCATCTATGTTGATATATTTGGGATTGACAGTTATCTTGCTATAGAAAGAAAACAGAGTATTATCTCAAACAGAATTAACATTCATACACTATATAACCACAATAATCACAATAATATAAGATACTCCTAGGATACGTGGTAGCAACATCATTTTGCCTCAGTTTCAAGTTGGGTCCATGTTATTTCAGGTTCCTCACTATCCAAATCAAAGTAAAGACCCAGTAAAGAAAATAACTACATTTACATTAAGGAAATTCAAAAATATTAGCTTGGGTTAGGTACATTGAGTCCACTGGTTGGATGCAGAGTAATTCCAGATACACCTGAGTTCTTTATTCTAAAGGATGCTGTTATAGCAAGAACATAAGCATTGTTATATATATATGTATGTATGTATGCATGTATACATATGTATACATATATAATATCAAGACATGATTGTAGTCTCTAGACCTCTTCTGCATCACTCAAAGTCTCAGGGATTTTCAACGACATTTTTGACTCAATGCAATATTTCCCTTGCCACTGGCTTTAGAATCTGTTCTCCTCTTAAGATGTACTCACGTTTTCTCACAGAGCTAGATAAAAGCAGAGACTAGAATTCAGATCTTGGGACTCCTAGATCACTGATTTCATGTCAAGAAAATACAAACTAAGTTCAATAGTCCTTTTAACAAAATATAATCACAAAGGTATACTTGCCAAGGCATATTTTAAAATTCTCCACATAAAGTATTCTAAGATTATAAGTATTTTTCTTTCTCTTCTCTTTATTCTTTTACATTAGCTGATGTCTTGATTTATCCAGCCTACATTTCCCCTGATTAGTATATCTATTCAAATCTGATTTTGTGTCCTTTCTATTATTTTATGTTTTAACTCTATGGCTCTTAATGCCAAAATTATTCTACCATAGGAGCATCAATGAAAGCTGTTGGACTTCTTATAGCCAAATAGTCTTGAATGTTGTTTAGTTTAGGATGTCAGATTTTTCCGTGTGACATTCAGGAATCCAACCTGAAATGAATGAATTTAAGTTATTCTTTTTATACTCCCATGAGAAGCGAACACACACACACACACTTAAAGTTGGAGAGAAGATAAAATAAAATCATAATACTGGAGAAAAAAGTCTGTCTCTGCTTGCCTGTCAGCAGACATTATTTTTTTCTCTCCCATAAATACCCATCACCACTACAAAGCTATTGTACTGGGCTATTGCACTCAGCACTTACTATTGACAATAGCTGTAGGCAAAATAGAAGCCATGGCAGCTTGCTGAGGAAGCAGCTGAATTGAGTCCAGCAGGCGTGCAGGGTACATCCCTTCTGTAAGAGTCATCTGACTGGCAGCTTGTAGCCTTGAGTCAAAATCCACCACAAAAGCAATGAGCTCTTCACCCTCAGAGATGGCCTTCGTAGTCGTGCACCAAAGCTGACCCCCTATGAAGAAGAAAAAAGAAAAAGATAGAATTGACATAGAATGCTCCAGCCTGTTGTATATTGGATTGATGTCAGTAGCACCTTCTCATGTTTCTCACATCAGTTTCTACTGGGGTGGAGTGTTTGATCAAGACAACAGCTGTCCTCCTCTTCCCTTTGTTAACCTAAAACAATAAAACAGCCAGTTATTTTACCAGCGACACAAGCTTAATAGCAAAGAATTGCAATTCCGGACAGTCAACTATGGTGAACCACATAAAAGTCTGGTAAAACAAAAGAGAGCACACTCTTTTATAGAGAAAGGGAAGTTGGGTGGGGCTGTTGTAAACAAAAAGTCCATTGGAGGAAACTGAAAATTCGAAATATAGAGACTTTTCATTGGCTGAGTTGTTACATTCTCTCATTGGCTGAGCTGTCATCAGGGGAGGAGAAATGCTTTCTTCAAGACGCCAGCTGAGAGGTATTAGGTAGTGTCACTTCCTGATGGAGATGCAAAATCTCTCTCTTCTTGTTGGGATCTGTATAGAAGTCAAGTGGTATGTGCTCTCTCCCCCTTCTCACTTCCCTACTCCATTTGAGTGCAGTTCCCCTTTATTAATTTTCATACCTGCCTATGTGGAAAATTGTATTCCTTGCATCAAATGAACTATTCAGTGACTAATAGTAGGAGAAGACTAAGAACCAAGTACGCACATAACCTTTAGAGAGTTTTGTCAACTGTTTGTCTTCGGGCACTTGACTTAATCATTAACCGTGCTATACGTGTTATGCTGCCTAAGAATAAACATGGTCGGGATCCAACCACAAAATTTATTTCAGATGAGGCTCTGAAGTTACTCTTTCTGTACTTTATGGAAGGAAGAAGTTATTTCTTTTTCTCTCTCTTCCCCAGATACTGGGGAACACCCACCCACACACACACACACACACACATATATACACACACACACACACACACACATATACATTTATAGACATATATGTATGAGATATATACATACATATATACATATACATATAAATACATATATATGAAATAACCTAAAACTACAAAGCAAGTAAACAAAGTTCCTAAAATTTAGAAAGTGAAAGTGAAAGTCCAGTTAGTTTTACTCGCCTTGTAAGTCTGTTGCCATTTTAGAGGGGTGGGGTGGTGCTGAGTGATCTTTACTTATATAATATTTCTTATAACTCAGCTTCTTTATCTCCTTTTACCCTGATTGAACTTCCTGAAAAGAAGATATGCCAAAGATCCTTTTCAAAAAGGCTTATTTAAATAAAGATTTGTTTACATGAAAAGAACCCTTTCTTCAAACACTAAGATAGACTCTGGCTCAGTGCTTCAAATGATCACGTGTGGTGCATTAAAAAGAAAATTAACTACGCAAGTACATCTTCTAATGTATTGGAATGCGATAGTGGATGCTCATTTATTTAACATGTTTAGACAGGCAAAGCACTTATATTTTGTTATCTACACTCTCAGGCCTAGATATGTATCCTATACAGTTATTCCTGAAATAATATGGCATACTTGATATGTTATAAAGCTTTTTTTTCTCATTGTGTATATATTGCAAGACTATATATTGTATTCATTAAGCAAGCAAAAATTGTACCCATTTGGATAAGTAATATTGCTCTGTTTATCTTTCAGCATAACTGTCTTTTCAACTGCACTTCATTTTTTCCACCCTCAAAGAGATCATAGTTTTTAAACAACTTGTGGTAAAAATCGGGTGGAAAAGATAACAACAGCATATGACAGCGCAGAGCTGCCTAGAAGATTCAGGACATCGTTTTAGAGAAACCTTGGACAGTTCATTAAACCAGCTGATTACATTTTAAAGGTAAGCAAACAAGACACCATCCGTGACAGTACATATTTGTGAAAAAATAAAGCTAAAGTTACAGACCTCAAATTTATATGAACGTGTCCAAGGAAAACACAACTATAGTAAAAAGATTAGAAAACAACTTTTTTTCACTTTCGCTTTAATATATCTGAAAGCATACACGTTTACCAAAGTGGAAAAACAGATTCACCTTGGCATTGATTGATTGATTTACAAATATAGAAGCTAAACGGCATCACTGTGGAATCTGATGAGCACCGAAAAGTGCTAAGTGGTGCTGTTTCTGCTGGTGATGCTTCTTCCCCCTGGAGGGCTTCCGTGCTTGGCTGCTCCGCCTTCTCTGCGGTGCATGCAGATCCAGACTACGTACAGCGGTAGACAAGGGAATCATTCGCACATTATCTTTCCTCTGGGAGAGAGTTTATTAAGTGAGTCTGTGTAACAGAGAAGTGGGGAGGGCAGAGGCGGGCACTGCAATTCAAGTTTACTTCCTACCCTGGTTTTTTGGAGTCACTGGATTTCAGCGTTGAATTGAATAACTTACATTACTGGTAATAGTAATGTAACATTACATTGTTGGTAAATCCAGCTATGGCTATGTTTTACAAAAGGCAGGTTTTGAACTCAGGCACCTGGGAGAAATTGCTGTTTTAGAGAAGGTAGCACTCGGCTAATCTTTATCATAGCAGCGAGCTCAACAGCAGGGTGACTCTGAATACTTGTGCTCAAAGTTTGAACCAAAAAATCCAGTCAATAAGTAAAATTCACAAAACGTGAAATGCAAATTAAAGTAAGTAAAAAATGATTTTTCTGCATTATTAAGCAGCCTGGCAGTGGTAACACATATCTATTTTCAGACATACTCAGTAATGTTTCATATTTTATCATCTTTACCATTGTATCTCATTTTATGGCTTCGTTAGAGCATATCCTTTTAAAAAAGGCTGAATTAGACTGAAAAGGTACTGTACAGGTTTGATGAAGACGTCGGTTGTCTTAGGATTTAGTTTTTCAAACCGTTCCTTCATCAGCTACTCTTTGAACTCTCTACTGTATGCCAGGCTGCACGCTCCAGCTTCATGCGCAACTTCACACACAACCTGAAGGCACACATGTAAACAGACAAGTTATCATACCACACGGTGGCGCCCTCCTCTAGTGCTAAAGAAACTGTGAGAGGGCTGAGTAACCGAGACTTCTTGGGGGAGGCAGGCAAGCCATCCAAGGGGACATTTTTATTGACCCCAGAAGAAGAAGAGAGGTAAAATAGCAGCAGTATGTGTAGGGAGCACCCAGCAGGTACATCATTCCTGGCAGGGAAAGGAGCACGTGTGTGAGTACAGGATTATGGAAGAGGCTGACGGGCCCTCGGAGGCCAGCAGACCTGGAGCTGGAGGTCTGAAGGGCAAGGAGGTGGATTCTGGGCAGTGGTTTGCCAGACCAGCCTGTTCAGGATCACAGGGTGGAATGTTCAATTGTCAGGAATTTTGTGTGCTGGGTGATGTCCCGTTGGTAACTTGAAATCAGTGATGGTGAGAGTTGTAGTATTTGCTGCCGGAACTGTCAAATACTACAAATTAGGGCTTCCTCCCACAGAAAGTGTAGAGCAGGGTAAGAGTTTTGATGTAACATAAAAACAGTTGTGTCTGGCTCATGTTAGGGAGATGGTATATGTTTATTTGAGTGAATGAATGACTGAGCTTCCCCCCCACCCCCTGCCAGAATATAGATCTCAGGGTCGTGAGGAGAGTAAACTGAAGGCGTAGGAAATGTTATCTCGAGGGCTATTAGGAGGCTGTTGTACTAGTTCAGTTGTGAGAAGTGTAGATTGTGGGGGAGAAAAGGGTCAGATTCAAGAGACACGGCTGAGAGAGGAGTGGGGTGATTTCTTGAGGTGGGTAAAAGAAACTCTTGAAAATGACACAGAGGTTTCTGGTTTGGGAAACCAGATGATGGTAATTCCATTAACAAGACAGTAAAGCTGGTATATTAACAAGTCGTATTATACAGACAATAACAGATAATTGGTATTAATTAGGAATAGTTTCTCTGGGCCAATAGGCTAGGTGGTTTCATCTATTTTAATCCCATCAATCATTCTGTGAGGTTTGTGATGGCTTCCTCATTTAAGAGTTGAGAAAATTGAAGCTTGGAGAAGTTAGCTAACTTGCCCAAAGCTATACACGTAGCAGAATCACTGGCGGAATCATGATTTAGACTTCTGTCTGTCCAGCTCCAAAGCCCAAGTGTGCATGTGTATGCATGCAAATACTGAATTTGGCTTTAAAAAATGTAGAGTCTGAGGCACCCTAGAGGCTTTTTGGTGGATGTAACCAGGAGGCAATTGGACCTTGGAGGAGAATAAGGCTGGAGAAAAAAAATATTTCGGACATTATCAACACTCTGCTCTTTGCATTGATGTGGTAATGCTGGAAGACTACAGCATGCAAAGAGAAAGACTGAAGACGGAAACTTGGAGAATCTGAACTTTTAAGATGTGGGTAGAGGAGATGCAATCATTTAAAGACATAGGAAACATATTTCGGGGAAGGTTAGGGGGAAACCAAGAGAAAGGCACCATGAAAGTCAAGGATTGGTTCTTGGAAACAGCTTGGCTGAGGTTTTCTGATGGTGAACTTAGAGCATACAACTTGAGGGAGTCATTTATAGGGAGCCATGTCCCAAGTATCATAGCATAGTTTCAATTACTAACTCAAATAAAATATTCTAAGTGTGACTGCTAGTGAGGGTGTAATCCCATCTGAAGGAAGTATGGACACTGGAACCAGACTGCTGTGGTGCAAATCTTGGCTCTGACGCTTGCTAACTGTGTGACTTTGAACTTATCACCTAAGCATTCTATCAGTTTCCTCAACCTTGAAAATGGGGATGATGGTAATAGTATTGAACTCATGGTATTATCATGAGGTTTAAATAAGCTAATATATGTGAAAGCTTAAGAATAGCACCTGGCATAGTAAGTGTTGTATAACTATTAACCATTATCCTTTTGGTTTGGTCTGGTTGGGGCTATTTTTTCTCATTTCTCACTGCCCTGCTAAGTCCAAGAAAAGAAAGCTCACCAGAAAGAAAACATAAACCTACAAATTCAATGAGCAGATGTATCTGTGCTTCACTGGAGAGAGCCAACTCATTTCAGAAAAAAGATTAAGGCTGCATCATTTCTGATCACATACCGTATCTTGACCAGTTAGAAACAGATATAGTTTCCAGTAATCTACATGGGGCTGAGGAGACAGGAGAACCCATTTCCTACCCTACTGTTTGTTTTTAAGAGCTAGGGTGAATACAGCCAACTCTAATTTACAATTCACTGGAAAGCAGTAGTATTCATCTTGATTAAGAAGCAATCTGAGTGCATGAAAATGATAAGTCATGTTGATATTTAGCTTTTTTGGTGTCTTCACCGATGGACCTCATGTTCAATGGAAACAAATCACAGGGTATCACACTTGGCTTTAACATGAAAGCACCACTATCAAACAAACAAACAAACCCCCCAACACCCTCCAAAAAACCCAAACCAAAAGCACACGAAAGAAAACAAACCCAAAACCCCAAGCAAACAAAACCACTAGAAGACAAGGACTGGCAAGGATATAGAGAGATTAGAACTCTCGTATACTGCTTGGGAGAGTGTAAAATGGTAGCGCCACTCTGAAAAACAGTATGACAGTTCCTCAAACAATTAAAAATAGAATTACCTATCATCCAGCAATTCCAATTCTGGGTATATAATCAAAAGAACTGAAAGCAGAGTCTCAAAGAGATATTTGCACACCCATGTTCAGAGGAGCATTACTAAAAATATCTAGAACATGGAAGCAACCCAACTGTCCATTGACAGAAGAATGGATAAGCAAAATGTGATATATATACACACACACACACAACAGAACATATGTATGTGTGTGTGTATATATATACAATGGACTATATATATTCCATTGTATATATATGATAGTATATGCATATGTGTGTATACGTGTATATGTGTTATATATATACGTATATGAATACAATTAAAAAGTTGGAAAAAAAATGAGAGTACCTTTTTTTTTAAACTTATGTTTCTCAATATGCAGTCTACTTTGGGAATCAGCAATTACTTTTTTTTTTTTAAGATTTATTTTATTATTTATTTACTTTTGGCTGTGTTGGGTCTTTGTTGCTGCGCACAGGCTTTCTCCTGTTGTGGGGAGCGGGGGCTACTCTTTGTTGTGGAGCAAGGGCTCTAGGCTGCGGGCTTCAGTAGTTGCAGCACGTGGGCTCAGTAGTTGTGGCTCACGGGCTCTAGAGTGCAGGCTCAAACAATTAAACAGTAGTTGTGGCCCACCGGCTTAGTTGCTCTGCAGCATGTGGGGTCTTCCCAGACCAGGGATCAAACCCATGTCCCCTGCATTGGCAGGCAGATTCTTAACCACTGCACCACCAGGGAAGCCCGAGAGTACCCTTTTTTTTTTTTTTTCCCCCTCTGAAAAACATTCACTAGAATATTTGTATTTAGTGAAAGCTAAGGATAGGAATATAATTTTTATTAAGTGCTTTTCATATGAGATGGATTGAAAAACAAAAGATGAGGTATTCTCTCAGTTTTCCTAACAAAGTTACTTTAACAAACTACTACTTGAAAACTAAGATTTTAATGGAATGAAGTTGCTGCTGAGATGGAGTTCTTTCTTTGACCACATTAACTATTTTCATTTGAATGAATGAATTTCTTCCCACAGTAATTCAAGAGCAAATGATCTTGGTCTAAGGGGGTGTATGCTAATAATGAAGCACTGCTGGAGCCCCAAATCACTGAAAATTTGTTTGTCCTCAGTGGAAAGATGAACTAGGAAGAGTGTTTGCCTTGTGGGTGAGAAACTTTAGTTCTAGTCCTGACTTGATTATTAGTTACTGTGTGATCTTGGAGAATTGCTTTACCTACATCATATAACATGACAGCTTTAGGCTAGATACCCCTAGATTATTATCATCAAGTTGTGAGAAACTTTTTATGCTTCTATGATCAAAGTGCTAATAATAGGAATAATCTCACATGTATTAATAAGTGCCAGCTATCTGCTCTGCACTGCCACTGTGCTAAGTGCTTTGCATCCATTATCCTAATTTCTCCCAAGAAAGCAGTGAGGTGGCTTTTATTTATTCCATTTTACTGTGAGATCATGAAGCTGAAAGGGTACATAAGCTTTTCAAAATCACAGAGCTAAAGGGGACTTGGAGGAGGATTATGAGATATGGGAGATGGGATTTGAACAAGGCAGTTTGGCTCTAGATTCTGAATGAAAAACCAGGCCTCCCAAGTCATAGCGCCATCTAATGTTCACTAAGTAACTGCCTTGTACCTTACCTTGATTACTCAGTTTGGGTAATTACCACTGCTATCTCTCTGAATCAGAAATAACATGTAGCTGTCCAGTTTTCCCAGCACCACTTATTGAAGTGGCTGCCTTTGCTCCATTGTGTACTCTGGCCCCCTTTGTCATAGATTAGGTGACCACAGGTGCGTGGATTTATCTCTGGGCTTTCTATCCTGTTCCACTGATCTATATTTTTGTTTTTGTGCTAGTACCATACTGTCTTGATTACTGTAGCCCTGTAGTATAGTCTGAAGTCAAGGAGCCTGATTCCTCCAGCTACATGTTTTTTTCCTCAAGATTGGTTTTGCTATTCGAGGTCTTTTGTGTTTCCATACAAATTGTAAAATTTTTATTCTAGTTCTGTGAAAAATGCCATTGGTAATTTGATAGGGATTGCATTGAATCTGTAGATTGCTTTGGGTAGTATAGTCATTTTCACAATATTGATTCTTCCAATCCAAGAACATGGTATATCTCTCCATCTGTTTGTGCCATCTTTGATTTCTTTCATCAGTATAGTTCACTTTATGAAACAGTGTCAAGAAGATTTACATAGTGATAAGATATAGCTATAAAATGCATAGCCACAACGTGGAGAATAATGTCAATCTTTGTGATGTGGAAGTAATGCCAGGTTATCTTCTAACATGACTAATGGCTTACACTTAGAAACCACTTACTATGTGCCAAGTATTACTCTAAAGATTTCACACCTATTAAATATGGATGTAGCATTTGCCCAAGTTGAGCTAGACACTAAAAGGGCATCACAATTCTTTACAATCATCAGTACATAGTAGATTCACCTGGGAGCTTTTTTTTTTTTAAATTTTTATTTTTGGCTGCATTGGGTCTTGGTTGCTGTGTGCGGGCTTTCTCTAGTTGCGGAAACTGGAGGCTACTCTTCGTTGCGGTATGTGGGCTTCTCATTGTGGTGGCTTCTCTTGTTGTGGAGGACAGGCTTTAGTTGCGTGGGCTTCAGTAGTTGCTCCACGGCATGTGGGATATTTCTGGACCAGGGATTGAACCCATGTCTCCTGCACTGGCAGGCAGATTCTTTACCTTGAGCCACCAGGGAAGTCCCTACCTGGGAGCTTTTAATCAACACTGGTTTCTGGGTCCTACCCCAGATCAATCAAATCAGAATCACTGGGAGTGAAGTTTGGGCTTCATTATTTTTTAGAAGCTCCCTGAAAGGTTTCGTATGTCTCTAGAGTTAAGGATCATTGGTATAAGGGTAAACTATCTGCAGTGTGTATAGGGTTGAAAGAGTGAAACTCTATGAACAAAAAAAGTCTCTCTTGATAATCAAATATTTCATAGACTTGTTCAAACAATTCAGTAGAGAGATGTCTCCTGTGAAACTCAGAAAATGACAACTGAAAATAGCTTTGAATAATATTTGAGGACTGTGGGCATGGTGAGTGGAAAGGTGTAGAAAGATGGATGAAGGATGGAATGACTTAGCATCATCCTTCTACTGAATAAACAAGTTAGGAATTTAGTAAATTTGTGAACTGTCTGTGGTTTTACAATGTTTAATTCTTTATTATTTTGAAGGTGTGTAACTTATTATTAGAAATGATCAAAACATTTTAAAAAAGTTGTGAAAGATCATATTCTACAAACCAGAGCAAAAAAAAAAATCACAGTCCTACCGCATGGGCAAGAAGTCTTTATCAAATGACATCAGGCACTGAAGCAGCTATCTGATACCTTACTCGATTCTACCAAATGGAAAGGTTATTTTAGGATTCTCTGTTTGCCTCTTGTGCTGCAAACATAGTCACTCTCCCCAGGCTCCACACCCACACACCATTCCCTTCACAAATAAAGGGAAAATACATTCAAGGTTCCATAGAAAGTAATAACTACTAAGACCTTGACGTTCTTGAAAAACCATGTACTTGCTGTTCTAAGTAATGTTTATGATCAAAGTTCTCGTACAAACAGATATGGTTCCTAACAGGAAGCTTATAAATTTTTCTCATAATTGCTGTCAAAACTGCAGTGAAGTGTACTACAAGTTTTGCTAATAAAGAATAAAGTCACAGTTCAAACTTGATTATATTTTGGAAATTCACACTCCTCTTACTAGAAGCGGTGGCCTTAAATATCTCCCCATCCTGCCAAATTTTTCACTTGCACTTTTTATTATTTATGAAATCAGTGTCTGTACAATGTCATGCAGACCTCTGCTGATAAACTCTAATTAAGATTAAGACAAGCCTTTTGGAAAGGATCCCATCATTAGCAAACATGATAAACACAAAAATACTCCCCACTTGTCAACCAGGAGCAATTCGGTAACCTAACAGTATTATCTGTTGCTAGGTTACAGAGCTGACAAAGCTTCAATTATATTGTCTGACCATACCTATAGAGTTCTGTATAAGCAAAATGTATCCAGTATAAAAGCATTTAACTTCGTCTATGCTATCTGCAATTCATGCTTCCTTACAATGGTAAAAATCAGGTTAATAATTACATAGCATGCTGAAAAATCTTCTCCATGTGTTATGTCTATACATATTTCTTTCTAATTTATCTGTGTGATTGATAGACGCTTGCTTTGTAAAAATAAGGAAATGCAAGCAACGTGGAGCTGTAAACCTTGAGCACAACTACATCTGGGCTCATCAAGATATGGACCTAAGCTTAGCATAAAAATATACAGCAAATTGAACCAATTAAATCATATTTAGATTTTGTATTACTCTGCCTCAATATGTACAAGGATAAGGAGCCTTAAGCAAATAGATAGAGATACCAGTTTGAAACTTTATTTTAAGCTAAAAAACCCCAAACAAAACAAAAAACCAAACCCATACACACTCACGTAATGATACAAAAGGAAATAGGTGGTTTTCAATACTAATTTATTCTAGTGGCTTTTCTAAGGATATTTTAAAAGTTGAAGGTAGTAACTTTTACTACATAGCATGAAGTCATTAAGTCTTACTTCTCTTTATTAGACTGGGAACACTAGGGGGAAAAAAAATCAATGAAAACAGCCTCCAAAAAATACAGACATTTGACAAGGGGAAAAACAAAGAAAAAAGCCATGTGTGTAAAAAGAGAAAGTCTGTGTGAATCAGACCTTTGAGATTTTTTACCATGGGTGATTATTTTGTGATTTTCTTGGAAATTTGGAGAAAAAGTAACTACATATAAATGAATCAGCATTTTTAAGTAGCTTTGGTATAACATGTTATATACTAAACTGTTACAACATTTTGATTTCTTAAGATGTACAGTGATATTTCTGCATTAATCTAAAAGTCTATTTCCTTCACATTTGTTAAATACAAGAAGATGGTCACTTGATCAGAGTTCAATTAATAAAGATTACATATTAGTCTCTAGAGTAAACCATGATACCTCTTAGTGTGTCTAAACACTAAGGTAAATTAAAGCCATTCTCTGGGGGAATAAATGGGCTGTTTAACACACACACACATACACAGACACTGTTTCTGGAGGGGGAGGAAACAACACCTACTTGTTCGGTTATTAACTTCCTCTTTTTTTTTTTTTACCTAAATAATTGGAAAACCCAATATGATGCCCACTTATGCAATTTAGTTTCTTCACAACCGGGAAGGGATTGGGCAGAATAATTCCCTAAAAGCGAAATAGCTGCCCCATTTCAGCATCGCAGGTGTTACTACCTAGATCTCAGGGTGGGGACATTCACACAGTACCTATATCTATACGTAGCCACATTGTTTAATACCAATTTTATAATGAATTCCAATCCAATACTGTTGAAATTCTTGACAGTGGAGTAGTGCGGGGAAGAGAACTTATAAATTACGTGTGCCCCTTTGCAAACCGCTGTGGAGGTTTCTTTGTGCACTGGCAAATACAGGAGGAATATGAGGTATTGTGTGGATCCTCCTGCACAGCACCTGATAAAAGAATAAAGAGCTGTGACATATTCTTAAAACAATAGAGGAATTAAAGGGAAACAATGGGCCAGCTGCTTCATTAATACAATCAAAAGGGAGCCCAGCACAGAGGAGTCCAGATAATTAAGCACTACTCTTTTAGACCTCCTTTCTAGAATAAAATTGCTTAAAAATGTATTAACTACTTCATAGTTGTTAGATAGATCTCTGCACTTGTTTATTTAGAGTTGATTAATGCCTTTTTTCCGTATGCAGCGACATGCCAACTCATAGTTTACAATAGTTTTTGAATAAAATCGAGTGAGAATAATTGATAAAGATCTGCACAACACACAGCAATAAATCAAAGGCATTTTGCAAAAGGCCTTTCCTGTTTTTAAATAATCTTTAACATTTTTCATTTGTACTTATAGGCAATGCAGGGCATTTTGGGGCATTTAACGTTCCCATGCTGGCTTTCCTGACACCTTTTTATAGACCATCCTAGCAGTTCCTGGGAAAAGCAGGAAAAAAATCAGACTTGACCAGCAACTCTAGAGGGTGCCTTTGTTTCCTGGGCTAAAGAAGAGACTGGATTTTTTTTTAAAAAAGTTCTTCTTTGCCTTTCCCAATCAAGAGGGATGGGCACATGGCAGAATTACTTGCCAAATGCACTATTCATACTTCATTAACTTGATTATAGAAAACAAAAAAACAACTTTTTATGCTCCTTATGTTAAACCACAATTTACAATTTAAGATATCAAGGCTTTTCATTCTTCAACTCTTCTGTAGGCAGCCTTTCCTCTGATGTCAACAGAACATTTAATTGCTTAAGAACTGGAAAATTGGGAACTGAATACTGTGTGCTGAATGTTGACGTGAGAATAAAACACCACACTATGTTTTCCTCCCAAATATTTTTAAGTAGGCTTATGTCAACCCAACATTTCAAATTTTACTGAACCATGTGGTCAGTTTAAATAAGATTTACTCTAGTCTGATGATTTTAGGATCTTAATTGAGAAACTCAGATTTAGAAGAGAAGGCAGGGAGATAAGTTGAATAGATATACTTAACCATATTTCTGAGATTAAGAGAAGAGGGATTTTGCTTTTACACATTTGTTGTATATGATTTAAAATTTATCAGCTGGAGTCATATTTCCAAAGACTTTCCTGGATTATGACAACATTTTAGAGGATATGGAATATCTAATTCCAGCTATGAAAATTGGCTTCTGACTTCAGGAGTTAGTTTTCCAATTAGCTTGATAAGTTTTGCTTGCAAACCAGGAAATAAAAACATATAAAGTAATAGTCAGTAGGTACAAACAAGAATGACTATTTCAGGAGCTATTATATATGATTTAATATATATAATATATTAAATATTTTTGTTTTGATTAAATTTACTTTGTTAGAGCAAAAGTAAGTTAGATGGACATGAGCTGTTTATCAGCTTATGATCTAGTGAATATTTTCAAGGATATATCTTTGAACATCTCAGGTTTATAAACTATGTCCTTAGGGCAATGCAAAAATTCTACTAAACACTGGTAATTCTTTACTGCAAAAATGCTATATTGAAAGCACCCTCTTGCAGCAGGTACTTTGGAAACAAGCTTAAGAACATCATCTGTAAATTGTCATTTTAAATATTATATGCTGTATTACTTAGCACAAATTCAACAGATAACATTGGTCTGAGCAGAACTCAGAATAGAGAAACATGAACACCTCCATTAATCTAAAGGATTTATCTGTGTGACAAACGGGAAATCCTATCATTCCATTTTTATAGACAAGGAAATCAAAGCCAGCCCGGTTAAACCAGTGCGTTTCCTAAACTCCCCTCGTATCATAGAGCACCTTCCCAGGCTCAAACTTGTAACCGATCCCCACCAGCTCTTTTGGCTCATGGTGTGTATTTTCCCCACAGAAATTATATTTTTTCTGTAAGAAAAATGTCTCCTCCTGAGATACTTTCCTTTTCCTTTTAAGAAGCACATGAAGCCCCTTTCAGAAAAGTAAACGATGTCCCTGTACTCAGTTCCAGATTTCTGCTGAAGTGTAGGTGCAGAAAGTTTTGCCCTGGGAAAAAGAAGGCATTCAGCACTGCCTGGAAAATCTTCTGAACTAATGTGTTGAAGGTCATGAAACTCAGGGTATCCCATCTAAGGTTTAGGCAAATAGATATGACAGTTTTATGGAATTTCAACAGGAAAAGGTTTGCTCATGGAGTCTCTTCAGCATCGCTGTGGTTTGTGCTCTAGTCTAAGGTGGGCTGCACCATGGTTTTGCAGGAGCTTGCCCATGGTACCGTGAGGTAGCCCATCAGACTGTCTGGCTGCCTGACCATCATGATTTTAAACGACTAGCCCAGAGGTGACATTATACCCTAAAGGCGATCTGTCAAGATTCCGCCTGCTGCTGATAAACTGATTACAAAGCTGCTTAGGACTCTGCTTGTAAACAAAAGCATTTATCAACTAATAATTTGCAATAAACTGATGTAACTCCCAGCTGAGCCCCTAACTGTAATTGTCTTTACCATCTGCCTATTAAAACACCATTCTTCATCAGCAATCAGGAGCAGAAGGGAGGAAATCTCCACCAAAATACACAACTTGCAAGTTTATGAATAATCTGAGCGCGTTCTGCACTTTCATTACGACTCCTGTGTTGGGCATGCTTAATTTTCATTCTTGCCTAGCCTGGGAATGCTCAGAAATTAGGTGGAGGGGAAAAAAAAAGAGCGGAGGGGAAAGAAAATGAAACATTGTGCCTACTGCTTTGCAGAGGAATAAATTATATAAGTTCATCACAGAAGGCTGTTATTAATTTCTTTCTTTCCTTCTTCCAGGGCTCTGTGCAATATCCATCGCAGTTTCCTGATGAAAGCCCCCCAAGCACCAGGCTGGGAATGAACCTCTCTATTCCTTTTTCAGCTTGTCCGTTTCCGTTACACTTTGTGTTGCTTTTTTTTTTTTTTTTAATTCCAGGAGGCTCATTAAACTTTCTCAAAGTTTATTAACTTTTAAGTATGTTTACTCTAATTTTCTCATACATATATATATATAATACAATCTTTATTGGAGTATAATTGCTTTACAATGTTGTGCTAGTTTCTGCAGTACAACAAAGTGAATCAGCTATATGTATACACATATCCACGTATCCCCTCCTTCTTGAGCCTCTCTCCCACTCTCCCCTCCCACCCCTCTAGGTCATCACAAAGCGCTGAGCTGATCTCCCTGTGTTATGCAGCAGCTTCCCACGAGCTATTTTACATTTGGTAGTGTATATATGTCAGTGCTACTCTCTGACCATGTCCCAGCCTCCCCTTCCCCACATCTGTCCTCAAGTCCGTTCTCTACATCTGCGTCTTTATTCCTGCCCTGCTGTTTCTTAAACACACACACAAACTGCCCTCATGTTGATGTTTTAAAATTACACACACACACATACACTGCACTTTTTCATATTCTTTTGCTGCCTAGAGGATGTTCTTTTTTTAAAAATTATTCCTTTATAGAGAACATGTTATTCCTCCATAAGAGCTCAATAAATCTACTGATAGGTGATGTAGCGTGATGTACAATGGCCAATTCCTGTTATGAAGGTTCAAATTCTGGGGATAACAATTTGTGTCAGGTTTTCTTATTATAACATAATTTAAAATAATGTTTACATTTTTATTTCATTTTTCTAAGAGCCTTCCTGTAGGTAATTATTTTTCTTTACAATCTACTGTTAAATGTAACGGAACTAATCATTGCTTCCATAGGAACGGTGGAAATGGAAGCTCATTCACCTGGGTCTCATTGTGCCTGGTCTGGAGTCAAGGTTAGTGGGGAACAGTGGGTCTAACTCGCTGCGTGGGTTATGGAGGACCTGAAATGCAAGCAAAAGTGCATGTTACTCTCTTCCTTGAATTTCAGTGACATCAAGTATTAGAACAAAGATTTGACATAGGTTTAAACACAAAAATCGTTAAAAACACTGCGTCAAGTAGAATTCTTTCTAGAAGTACTACATTTCCTTCTTATCGTACCTCTGAGACTTTTATCAAGATACTGAGATTTTTTGGTCACAGATTTTTTAAAAATTAATAAATAAGATATGGAGTAAGAGTGAACACGTTTAAGTATGTTGATTGATAATGTCTTACAAAATTAACAAAAACACTATTAACATAATTTAACTTATCCTTTAATGTTAAAGATGACTAAGATTAAGCTTTTATGTTCATTAACTCCTTCCAAATATACAGAAAGAAATGGTGCTATGATGTTTTACTTGTTTGTTCTTAAAGATTTTAATTTATTTCACACCAGATGGGTATGTTCATGGCATGATTTAAGTGAAACCAGAAAACCTTAATGGTTATTACTTCTAGGTCTAAAACTTTCATGACGGTCTACTCAGCTTATTTCTTATTTGAAGTGTTGCTGGATCTCTATCCTAAAGCAAATTTTAGAATTATTATATAACGGATTATAATAGAATGCTTTCATGTGAAATGGGGGTTATTTATAGTGCATGGATACCCTTTGATTTTCTCCACGTATCTCTCTATTTTGATGTATGTGTACCTGGTCTTCATTTGCACGGAGGAGCTCTGGTAAGAAAATAGTCTTGAAAAACTAATTACCAGCAGATGGCGCTCGGTGCATTCTAAGAGCCCTGCCAGAAGAAAAGATAGGCTTTATTTATTTAATTCTATTTTACCCTAATTGTGAAGTTGCTATACCAAGTTTTATAATCCCCAAAGATTTCTGTTAATTGACTCAACAACTTTGTGGTAATTTATAGACTGATGCTTATTTAAATGGCACTGAATTCAGCTCGTATGCTTGTGTCAAGGTAACAAAGCATAAAGTTGTGACCTTCCCGCACGGAACAGGAAACAAATCTGTGTTCCTGAAGTATAACGGAAACTCACCAAATGAATATCTTACTTAAAAGAAGACAACTGTCATTGCTGTGCTTTTTGTTAGCACCTAACTTTTTAAAATGAAGTACGTGAAGGACTTATTTTTGAATGGGCTTATAATCTGTGTCATGGATGTTTTAAAGTCCTATAATAAAACTCTTTGAACAGATATTTGCTGATTGCTGAGACACATGCATTGCCTCTGAATGTTATGGGGAATTATGTGTTTGTGCTAAGAAAGAAAAAAAAAAACCAGCTTTGAATGGTAATGGTGATCATATGTGTAAAACTAAATAACCCTGTAGAATGTCTGTCTGAAATGATGTCCTTCTGTTTTTCTTCTCCTTTCCTCTTGCCTGCCTTCTCTTCCTCCAATTAGGAGAAAACTTTGCTCTGAACTTTAAAACTTTTAAGTCTTAGTTATTTTCCAGTCACCATTACTAGCAGTAATAATTAGCAGTATTTCATTCCCTCTAGTGACAAAGAGTGTAAGGAATTTTACCAAAGAGTCCTCTAAAATCCTTCTACACTCACCTTCTCCTACATCTTACTATCATTCTGTCACTGAGTGCTTTTCTTCACTTGATTTTAACTTGGCCTTGCAGATGGGAAAGGTACCCATGGACATTCTCAATCCTTGTCATTCTTAAGTCCTGGATTAGAGTCCCAGTTGTAGAGCTGCTTAACACTGAGGCTTAAACTCTAAAGATTTCAACTGTTGAATTTCTAGGCAAAGTCCCATTAAACTGAGTGGAGCCAGGGTTTGGAATCTTTAGTGGGGCTATGCGTAATAAACATCTTGTTGCCTCCCACCATCATTTGTAAGACCTATTAATACTTAAAACGTATTTTTAGAATATGTACAATCTAGCTACCATATAATCTTAGTACCACTGAAGAACATTTAGCATTTCTTACAAATTATATTAGCATTAATAAAACGAAGAAATTAAAAACAAGAGCTTTGTCAACATAACAGCACATCATATAATTTCAAAGGAAGAAAAGGGGCTACACATCATTGTAACTCTATAAACAGAAAAGGAGTTGTGGCTCTGCCCAGTGCTCTGCAGATCCATCTTTCAAGGTCGGCCCTTGACAGTCGAGTTAGGAAGGGCAGTGTGGAAGGCAGGGTGGCCTCCTGCCAAGGCTGTTGCAGATGAGTGGGTGATCTTAGGGGAATGAACTGCAAAATCTCAAATTTTTGCTCGTCTGATGATAAAACCAGAGCCAAATGATTTTTCTAAGACTGTATGGCCTTCTGTTCCATTTTTATTGTGCAGCTTGGAATGATAAATTTTACTGTGCATTAATTTGCACAGAAGGATCAATGCTATGATCAAGAGCATATCATTTGTTTTCAGTAAGATTAATAATAAAATGCATTGTCTTTATCCCCAAATGAGTGCAGATATCCTCAGGCTAGTGTCATTTGGCTATAGGAAAATGTACTGTTTATCAGTGCCTTTAAGAATAAAGAGGAGAAAAGTTTTGATTCTTAGTGTTTCACGGATCCTCCTTAGCTGGACTCTGTTGTGTCTCAAGTAAAGGAAAAAGAGAGCAAGGAGGAGACAGTGGGGGGATCCCCTTCACGGAGGCTGTCCTCAAGTATGACACCACGTGTCAGGCACTGAAATCAGGGTGCGGTTTAGTGCAGGGAGAAGTGCAGAATATTACAGTTCATCAGAAAAATGGACTTGGATGACATCACAACTGGTGCATCAAAATATTTCGCTTCGTTTACCAATGCCCAGGTGAAAGTTACATTTCACTCTTGATCATTCTCATTCCAGGGAGGCTGGGAGTAAGCAAAGGAGAGGGTCCACGAGTGATCTGGAAATAGGTTCTGAGACGAAGGGCATGGAGATGGGTGTTGCTTTATGACTTCCTGAGCTGAGTGGTATTTGCTTAAATTCATCACAGCTACCTATGTTCCTGAGTCACACCTTCCTTATCATCTGAGTGGGTTTTTTTTTTTTAATGTTCTTTTGATTGCTTTTGCTTTACTATTGCATTTGGTCTTGAATTTCTAAATGGGGCTTTTTGGTTTAATGGTTTAGAGTAGCCAAGATGTCATTCAGATATTATGCAGGAGAATGGAAAAGTTAACTTAGGTTAACTTTAAGTAATAAGTATCCTCTATGGTCTAGTTATGAGTTGAAAAGCCCAGCTGAAACTACAGCTTATTGTTTAACATTTCTTAAACACTTGCTATGTGATCTCATTTTCACTCACAAGAACAGAGAGATCCTTGGACATGTCATTTTAATAGGGGTTGGACATAAATTTTTGAGCAGAAAGTCCCATGGCTCTAGTTTGTGTTCAACTACCTTCCTTGAGATCAATACCCAACATCTTCTGCTTCCTCTTGTTTTTTTGTAAACATTTGTAAGTTTGAAGACCTACTCTGTGGTTTGTGCAACAGTGCATTGTCTGCACGGCTCACCTCTCTGGACGTCCTACAGAGAACTGTCCTGCAAAGTCAATTTCATATCACAAGGAAACTGCTATAGGGCACTTGGAAGGGAAGCATTATCATGGGTACCTAGAAGATGATGAAAGGAAACCTGTTAGAATTCTGTAAATCCCTGATGTAATTCTTTCCAGTATTTTCATGAACCATTCTTTCAGCTCTAAATTTACTAGATCAAGGATAGTTAAAAGACCAACCTTCTATCTCTTCTACCTACAGCCTGATAAAAATTAAAATATAAAGAAAACAGGGAACTGGACTTGCTAGGTGGCGCAGTGGTTAAGAATCCGCCTGCCAATGCAGGGGACATGGGTTCGATCCCTGTTCCAGGAAAATGCCACATGCTGTGGAGCAACTAAGCCCATGTGTCACGACTATTGAGCCTGTGCTCTGGAGCCTGTGAGCCACAACTATTGAGCCATGTGCCGCAACTACTGAAGCTCGTGTGCCTAGAGCCTGTGCATCGCAACAAGAGAAGCCACTGCAATGAGGAGCCCGAACACCACAATGAAGACTAGCCCCCACTCACTGCAATTAGAGAAAGCCTGTGTGCAGCAATGAAGACCCAATACAGCCAAAAAATAAATAAAAGAATGAATAAATGAATAAATAAATAAAATATATTTTAAAAAAGTTAAAAAAAGAAAAAAGGGAATAGAAAATGAAGGTGGAATTTTGGGAGAAAAAAGGGAATCAACCTTTTTTTCGATAAATTTTTCTTAATACAAGTAAGGAAGGTACAGCAGATAAGTTATCTTTCTTCATATCTCTATTAAAATGAAGGTAAAAGAAGGAGATAAATTGTTGAAGTTTATGACAATTTTTTTTCCTGTACACAAAGCGTCCATCAGAATGATCTAGTTGAAGTATTTAGTATAGCCAAAATTTTAGGGAGTGGAAGATTGCTAAAGAAGGAACTGAAAACGTCAAGACAGGATATAATTAAGGCTTTAAAAGGATTTCAACAGAGGTAGGGTCAGGCTAGGGACACACTGTGGTAATGTTTTATAAGTAGTGATAAGAGGGAAAGACAGGCAAAGGAGATACAGTGTAAAAATAAAAGCTCAACATCAAGACTCATTTTTGGATTTTAGTCTTTGAGAACCAACAAAGTTCTGACATAAAGAAAATGATAATAGAGTCAGAAACATGGATTCCCCCTCCTCTGACCTACCAAAGAAAGAGGGGAGGAGAGGGAAGGCAAAGGGAGAAGAAAAAGACAGAATTCTTACTCTAGAGAAGAACATTTATCTGACTCTCTGAAGTATTCTATAATGGGAAGTTACACTCGGGCCAGGAAGTTGTCACTGAAGCCAAAAAGGGACCAGGGCCGGGTGGGGGGGATCAGAGAGTGAATCGGAGGAAAAAGTGCCTGAAATAAACTCATGATAGATCCTGATTTTTATCTTGAGTTGCATGATTAGCTAAACCTAGCTCAGCACAAAGTAATATGTGCTTCATAAATGACCGTATCCTTTGTAGCTGGATCTATTTTTCAGAGCCTGTAAAGTAAAACAATATAAAAATCCACAAAAAACATGAAAAGCCCAATAGAGGACAAACTATCCTTGGAGAAGGAA
Organism: Hippopotamus amphibius kiboko; assembly: GCF_030028045.1. Lineage (NCBI taxonomy): Eukaryota > Metazoa > Chordata > Mammalia > Artiodactyla > Hippopotamidae > Hippopotamus > Hippopotamus amphibius. The sequence goes on along the minus strand of NC_080190.1, from coordinate 142,629,191 downwards.
ACCTGGGTTTTCCCCCCTCATCTTCCCAAATAAAAGATATTAAATAAGACATCTCTAGTATATATTGACCTTACTCCATTAGATGTCACTCATAAGACTGTAAATATTTATGACTGGTAGAAACTATGGAGGGCTCTAGACCTCCTGTTAGAGATGAAAGGAATAGAGCTCCAAGGAGTTAGTTGGTGTGTCAAAGGTCACACAGCCAGTATGTGTGTGTGTGTGTGTATTTTGTTTTACACATGAGAGTAACTTGTCTTCCAGTATAGAACTGCTGTAGGATTAACATGTAGCTCATGACTTTATGCATTAGTAGCTGTTAAACCCTTACTATGACATCTTATTTTTTTTCTCCAAATAACTTACTGAGGTTAGTAGTTTCATTATATTCATTGAGATAAAGGTTTAAAGAGTTGAATAATTCACATTTCTAGAGATTCTAAATTATAGGACTAGAACCCAAGCTGGCTCACTCCAAAGCTCTTTGTTATGCAGTCCCTCAACTAGTTAAAGAGAACACAATCAAGTCATCAGTTTGACAAACACAGAAAAACTCTCATAATTGTCAACTTCAACAAAGGAACCTATTCCTTGATGATGGGGGTATAATTCAAATGTGCAGTGTGGATATAACATCACTCTCTCAAATTCTACATCTTGGAAGTGACTAATGATATTTTAAAGAAGGGGAAGAGGTAGTGAATTACGTTAGTGAATTAATAAAGAGATGCTTCAGTGATTCTAGAAATATTTGTATGTTTCTGGGTTTAAAACAGTGGAGAAGTAACAGGAGTCTCGTCTATCCATTAATAAAGTATAAAGGGATTAGTAGGTACTCATAGCATCTTGTTGTTACAATAGATTTAAAAATTAGTTAATTGTATGAAATTTGGGGGAGTAATTCATGTTATTAAAATATGTTCTCTCACTTTAGTAACTAAACTCCCGCATGTAATTGCAAAAATAGCTAAGAAAAACATTATGTCACCTTCTTTTGAGAAGTATCTCTTCATAAATGGTTAAAAATCCATCCTGCTTTGAATAGATGTTCCTACTTTCCCAGGACCTGGTGATATTGATGTTGTTAGACCTAGGAGATCATTTTAGTTTTCTGGATAATACACATGGATTTAACTGTGCAGTGTCTGCAAATAATAATGGAAGATGAATGTACAAATCCTTGAATACAATGCAAATGAATGTCACCCTTAAGCAGAAGACACGGATGTGTGTATGTGTTCCATCATTAAGGTAAGTTTTTTCTCAATAAATGACATATGCAATTGCATATCAACTGGCGATGCTTATTCTAAGGTAAATAAGAATGTTCATCCTTCCCTCAAAATAACATCTGGTAAGAAATATTAAAGTAATCAATAATAGCTCTCCTCTCTCCCCAGGCCTGTGTACATTTTTACAGGAAAAAAACTATATAAATATAAATGTGTGTATATATATGTATAGATATAGATATAGATATATAGAGAGAGAGAAAGAGGGGAAAGAACCTCTGTTTACAGAACACAATTTGATTTTATATTCCATCCTATACAATGACTTTAAAACTGCTAAATAAGAACTGTAGCCAGTAATGCATGCAAAATACTTTCATTGTGGTAAACCACAAAAATACTGCTTTTATAAAAGCAAAGAGAAAGGGATTTTGTGAAAATTTTGGAAAGAAACTGGAACCTTTGAATGATTTGAGAAATTACATCTTTTAATAAAATAGCAACAGAAGCTGAACTGTTGGAAGTTTAAGATATCAAAAAGCATTTGAACAGCTAGCCTCTCTTAGTCTCTCATCTGTCAACCAAAAAATTTTTCTTGATATTCCCCGATTGTCTATTTTTCCCCAGTGGAAGTTATTACATTCCTTTACCCATTTTTTAATCAAAATCATTTCCAACTTATTTCAGTCTGTCACAATAATATTTTCATACGAGGAGTGTTGTAACATAATTCCTTCATTTGAATAATACATTCGTTTTTAATTACTGCAACTTGATCTCAGATTATTCAAATAACTGCTTCATTTTTTCTGCTTACCCTGACCCCAGTGTATTTATAGGCTTTTATCCTTACCTGATACCAGTGTAATGTAATTATAGATTGTATTTTAATCATCTACTATATTCTAGTGAGTTTGTTTAAATTGCTCCAATCCAGAGCCTTTTATTTCTATGCCTTTTAAAATTCTACAATGGCATTCTCTTTGCATAAAAGCAATATTTTTGTAGTTTACAACAATGAAGGAATATTTTGCATGCATTGCTGGCTACGGTTCTTATTTAATAATTTTAAAGTCACTATACAGGACGGTATGTAAAATCAAATCATGCTTTGTAAACAGAAGGAGAAGTACATTGTGCATCGGTTGAAATCTTTACACCTGTTTGTTTTTCAAATTGCCCCCCTCCCATCCCTGCAGCTTTAAAACCACAGACATGCATTATGCTTGTGATCACTGTACCTGTGTCTGGTTATTCAGATTCCTGTAAATAGCTGCTCTGTTGTAACAACAGAGGCCAAGTTTCATTTGTGGTGGAATAGGCTTCTCTAATATGAATTACTTTCAGTAGTATTTTTACTATTGATCATTTCATAATTGCTTGATTATTTGCTCAACTATCACCCATCAAGAAAATCCACATTTCTAAGCTCCTTAAGGCCAGTATCTGAGCTCCTGGCACAATGGCTGGTTTCAGCCACACATTTAACAATGAACCAGGAATTTGGTCTGCGAAGATGGCTGAAAATATTGCCAATCTATAAAGGCCTAGTGTTCATCTTCTGATCAGATTTACAGGCCTGAGAAATGGATTTTCCTGAGTGAGTCTGATTATCTCCTCAACATCCTGGAATCATTTGATTTCTCATTGTCCTCACTCTTCATAGCCCATCAATCATTACATCCTGCCAATTCTCCACCCAAGGTATCTTTCAAATCTCTCTCCCCTTTTCCTCCTCCAGCGATGCTCACCCAGTTCAAACCCCATCAAGTCTATCTTACAATGGTTAATCCCCCTACCCCCAACCTTTCCAATCTGTCCTCCACACTTTTGCAAGAATGCATAGCTAATGCACAAACTTGATCCTGTTCGCACCCTCAATTAAAATCTTTGAATGGCTCTCCATTGCCTACAGGAGGGAACTCAAGCTATGTATCATGACATCATCCTAGCAGTAAAGCATCATCCTAGCTATCACTTTTGATTGTGAGGAATCAAGCTGATCTCAACAGATAACATTTAATTGTACGTACAAGTAAAATTTGGGGGGGGGGACACAGATGAGTGAGACGTTATAAAGCTTTGAGTTCTGACATTAATGGTTAACAAAAAACAGGACTGTTCATAACTCAATGCCGGTTTTGACTACAGATCAAATCTTCCTAGTTTCTACCTATGGATGAGACTTCCTCTGCACTTCATCTTTAATCCCTTCTTTTACTCAAATTAGATAAAACTGTGCCAATAAATGCCTTAAAGATAAATACAACACACAGAGTAGAGTATAATTTTAAACCACTGACTTCTTTCACATTCAGTTCAACTACTGAGCTTTTGGCAAAGTTTTAACTCATTGTTAAATAAGTTGCATGAGGCTCCTTGAAAATTAATTTCCAGAAATGCCAGTGACAAATTTTTAAAGTGTAAATACGAGGACCAAAATGTGTGCCAAAAACATCAGAAGCAAGAGGCCACTCTGCATGCTTTTTGCTCCTATTGTAAATTCTGCCTGCTGAATAAAGGCCACATGAACTTATTTAACTGGTTAGTTGTTAGAAATAACTCAAAGAACCTTGAAAATACATTTACCGTTACAAAATATCTCAAAATGCAAAATAAAATAATGGCATGAAGTAGGGATCTGGGGACAAACCGCCTGCAAACTCTCAAAAATGAACTATGCTGCTTTTTCCATCCTCCGTGGAGAAAAGTATGCTCCCCTTCGGGATTGCTTCTGCCATTTGGTGCAACATTCACTTGGTTATAATAACACAAGCATCATTAGAGAAATAAAATGCAATTGTCTCCATGAGATCGAAGGACAATCTATTAAGTAAAGCAACTGGAACTCTAGAATGAAATAATATGAAAAGTTAGAATTTTACAGTGAATCAAAATATGCATCGTATTGGCATACTGTGGCTAAATGCAGGACTGAAGATTAGCTTTATTAAGGGAAAACTGACAGTGGCTTGAATGAGCTGAAAAAAATATGAAAAAATATGCGAATTCTAAACAACTTATTTTATGTATTAGAGTAAAGAGTATTGGTGCTATTTTAGTAAATTTGAAAGCACTGCTGATTAACTAGAAAGGTACTAAGAAATACAGACCCCAAAATAACAGGTATTGTGATTTTTATAGCAAAGTCCATATTCAGTGAATCAGGGACCTAGAAAGGATGGTTTATGTTAAAATAAAACAAAGCAAAGCCTGTAACCATCACGTCAGCTGTGTTCAGAAGGGACATAAGTGACACGTTGTATACTGACCACCTGAAATCGGTAAAAATGTTGCTCTTAAATGAAACACAGAACTTTGTACCAACTGTTCAGAGTCAAAGGTCTTTATGAATTCTGAAAGCCAGAGTCCATGTTTGCCTGAAGGAAAGGGAGAGAGATGGAGACAGGTAAATCAAACTTCTCTGCACACTAGGGGTTCTGAAGTTGACTTCTTTTCAAATGCTTATTGAATATTTGGTGTGTTTTCTTCTATATGGAAATGACAGATTCTAAAACACCTTACAGTTTATTTCAGTGCATTACATCACTTAAGTCATTTACAAAATTGTATAAAATTACCCTGAAATTGCATCAAGTATAGCAATGTACCATCAAACTAAAAGAAAAAAAATCATAAAAAAACACCTTTCATTTTGCAAGGGAAATAAAATAGAGTCAAGGGTGTAAGAATGAAACAGCTACCCCCTTTCATGTTCTTGAGCACAATCTGACTTATGACAACATTCTTTGAATCTGTGGAAGACTATGAGATTTTTTTTTTTCGAAAAGAAAACATTGAGTTTAAAAAAAAATTGGTTTAGTGAATTATTGAAAAAGTAATAATTAAGGATAATAGAAAAGGAATATCTATTAACTTCCTAATTATAATATTAGAAAATTGTGAAATTAGAAACTTAGATTTAGCAAAACATTGCTTTTGAAAATTTATTCTTCTTATAATTTAATTTTGATTATTTTCTAGTGAATATATATATATTCTAGCTATATTTATATTTCTAGTGAAAAAATATATATAGTATTTCTTAAGTCTTCAGATATTTTCACAAAATCCATACTTTCCTCAAGAAAATAATTTTAAATGTGGTCTAGCTTTATCACCAAAACCCTTCAATTTTAAAGTTTGGCTCCTGCAGCAGAAAACAATGAATTGTACTCCTATTCCTGCAACTCATACTTACAGTTCTAGATCAGAGGGAATCCTGGATACTCACCAATTAATCTTAAAAGGACGGAAAAGAAGACAATAGGATGAAAATTTGGCCAATAAAATATCCTACTCTATTCAGTTCCTGTTTAGTACGATTTCTGCATTAAATAGAAGCTTCTCTTCAATGCTAACCAGCTGTTGGGCAGGCTGGCTGCACTTGCTCTTAGGACCATGATGTTTGTGACCTTCTTCTTTTAGATAAGAACAACCCCAAACTCATAATAATTCAAGTTTGCATATTGGTTTGGCTCCATATGTTAGGTCATCAAAGGTCATCATCATGATATTAGTGCAAAGAATCGACACTTTTAAAATCAGAAAAATCTGGGTGAGGAAGTCAGTTCTTAATATTTAGCATCTATGTGGCCTTGGACAATTAACTTAATCCTCTAACACACAATTTTCCCATCTGGAAAATGGGGATTATCCTGCCTACTCTCAGATAATTGTTATATAAGATCACTTTATATGAAAGACACAGCACAGGGATGAGCAAGGAATAGGTGCTTCAAAAATGTTTGCTCTCTTCTCATAATTATTTTACCTGCAATGGTAAAGACTATTCCCTGGAAGCTTCAACTAGGGCAGATTGTAAATGATCACCTGCTTGAGGTATTGTCCTAGAAGGCACTGGCCCTAGAAAGCACATTTTGTTTGCTACTCTGTTGTTGGCCCTGGTTGCCTTTTGGAGAGTGATTTATATCATTGATTTCAGACTGTTATTCCCAAAGAAGATTAGCCCTGTTTAGCTTTCAGACCTCTATTGTCTGCTGCATTTTTTGAATAAATTTGCACTTGCTAATATTCTGTATGCTAGGAATCCAGAAAATAGGTATTGGCTGCAAACACCAAAACTCTTGGGATTTACATATATTTGTAATTCCACAGAATCCTAAATTGTTGGGATTTTGTTTTTGTTTTGCTTTGCTTTTTAGATCACAGATTGAGTTTTTTAAGCTGGATAGAGCAAGTGAAGCTATGAAAAAGGAGAAATAAAGTCATTGTGACTACTGTGATATTTTAACTTTTTGCTCTAGTATATTTTTCTTTACATATGTATATTTCATATACATTTACTTAGAGAAATTTGAATACAAATTTTAAAAAAATTCGGTTCAATAAATAAATGAACATGACATACTATTCATAAATATTTTCTAAATTTTATCAGTGTAGCTAGATTGGAAACACTGACCTCAGGTTAAATATTCTATCATGTGTAATCAGCACTATACTATTGAGTCTGCATTTGTTTATATTCAAAATCTGGTTAAGCATTTAATTTTTAAAATTCTAAAGCAATTGTGAGAGGTTGTATAGTGTATATGTGTGTGTAACACAGTTTGGGGCATTAATTTTAAAAATAAAAACCATAAATGGGCAAAAATATTTATATGAACAACACTCCTGGATAGAAACTCCATTTCTAATAGCCAAACTTGATGCACATCCTGGTCCCTTGGCATGCCCAGCTCAGAGCCATCTGTTATGTTGGCACTGTGCCCACTCACAAGGAGTTATGCCAGTTTAACATGATATAGGTGACACCAAAATGAAGGTTTGAGAGGATAGATAGTGGAGTGAGCTATAACCCCTCCTATAATCAGGACCCTTGGTGGCTGTCTTTATTGAAGAGGAGGATTTATGTTAACTCTGTGGACCCAAATCTTTGTGTTACCAAAATCTCCGTTATAAAAAAAAAAAAAAATTCAGTGTGCTCTCACTCATCAGGGTATTAAAAATTTTACCAAAGTGTGGAAAGTTAAATATTGCAGTCTGAGACCTTGCACCATCTTGGACTTAATATTATCAGAACACATTTTCTTAGTAGGTCAAGAACATGCATGGCAGTATAATTGATTTTCAAAGGAACTTTCAAAGGGCTATGTATTAACATATATAATACATTTGTTTTATGGAAGGAAGTAACACTAAAAGAATCCACTACTTACATTTTTGTTCAAAGGGTTTCTTAAATGCTTTTCCTATACTCTGTCAATTTCACTGCATTTATTTTCTTCAGTCCTTATACTAACGTATTGAATTTCCACTCTATTGCTGGAGAACATATAAAAAATTCATATTTTTGATATTACTGTTATTCTATCAAACTCCCTGTAACTTTTTACAAAATGTTCATACTGTTAAAATTTGCAGTTTCCTGTCTTCTACTGCCTTGCACCTTTCTGAGTTAAATATGTTATTTAGAGAGGAAGTCACACTCCAAGGCTTGTGAGGGAATTCAGAGAAATAGATATTTTTATACAACCAACGGGTCAAGCCATCTTGAGTCCAAATAGGCATCAGCAGTGCAGGAGTGAAAATGCCCACCCTGTGTTCTTGAAGCATCATGGAATTTTCCTTACCTTCTCTATAGTTTATAAAAAGAGCAGTAATTTAGAAATATGAACAAAAACCTTTCAGAGCACAGCCTAACTGGTTTCCTCTATCCTTGAATTTGTAATTCATAGGCCAGCATTACCTGGTCACATTTGGTAGTACAAAACATAAGCTGGCAAGGAAGAGATAATTTTTGCCATTAATTTATTCAGCCACTTACAGAACCTCCATAAGTGGAACACACATTATGGTCAAGGCAATGTGGAGCCCAGAGTGTAAAAGATTACATGGGCTGTTCCCTCAAAGTGCTCCGCCTGTCTTCATAAAAGCGAGGCGGCAGCTTTCTCCTCTCCTGTCCCATTACGAGGGACCCTTAGGCCCCAGCTCTCACTAGATCTATATACTGAGATGCCAGTGAATACTTATGTAAGAAATATTCATGACACCCTCAAAGACACATCATCTTTCAAAGACTTCTGACACAGAGGCAGGTGAAATAGAGATAATATGAAACAGTTTAGGACGATTTAAAAGGCTGTCAAGATGACAAACACGTTGTGTGTTCTGTTATAATTTGGTCATTTTTAAACTATGTTTGGGCAATTGTTTTTTCTCCCTGAGCCTCAGTTCATATTTCTGTAAAATGGGGTCATAGCTCCTACTTCATAGAGTTGTTCTGAGAGTAGTATTCACACGTAAAGTGCCTAACCCAGAGAAGAGGCTCAAGCTTGTGTGATTTAGGCAAGAATATGTCCCATTCCTTCTTTTGTTTTTGTTTGGAGTCTCTTGCATATTTTGGAAATTTAATCTGAAATGTGCTAAGACCTTTCAAAAGTGGATTTGTTGCTTTTTCAAATACATCTTCTTACAACCTTCACCGCTAAAGAAGTCCCAGTTGGTTGCTTTAAGAAAAATAAATGTCAAACTATGCACCATGAAATAAAAAACATATATCCTTGCCTTGATATATATACTGTCCTTTTCCTCACTCAATCAGTGTCTCAGGCTTCAGAGCTGCAGAAAATAAGCCCTGTTTCGTTCACTATCATATTCTTAAAGCCTATCAGAATGTCCAGCACATGTAGGCAAACAATACATACGTGTGAAATGAAGGGATGTCATTATCCCTGCCATTGGTCATGAATACTAAGGAGGCATCCTCCTTGCTTCCCCCAAACAAGCAAGGTAAGAAAGCAGAGAGGGTCATGATGAATGAAAAGAATTCATGGTTGATTTCATTCATGCACAAATGCATCCATCATTTTACCATGCGTACGTTGATTATAGTTCAAGATATTAATAAATAAGGTTGTGTGCCTTGACTCTAAGAACTTATTATTTAGTTGAGTAGTGAATACAGCAGTCCCTCCTTATCCATGGTTTCGCTTCCACGGTTTCAGTTACCTGTGGTCAACCGTGGTCCAAAAATACTAAATGGAAAATTCCAGAAATAAACAATTCATAGGTTTAAATTGTGCACCTTTCTGAGTAGTGTGATGAAATCTCATGCCATCGTGCTCCCTCCTGCCCTGGATGTGAATCATCCCTTTGTCCAGTGTATCCCTGCTGTATACAGTACCAGCCTGTTAGTCACTTAGCAGCTGTCTTGGTTATCAGATTGACTGTCGTGGTATCACAGTACTTGTGTTCAAGTAATCCTTATTTTACTTAATAATGGCCTAAAGTGCAAAAGTAGTGATGCTGGCAATTCGGATATTCTCTTACTGTGCCTAATTTATAAATTAAACTTTATCATAGATATGTATGTATAGGAAAAAACATAGTATAAATAGGGTTCAGTCCTACCCATGGTTTCAGGCATCCACTGTGGATCTTAGAAAGCATCCCTCTCAAATAAGGGGGGACTACTGTACACACACACACACACACAGAAAGAGAGAGAGAGAGAAAGAGAGAGGCAATCATTAAGAGAATTCATATAAGTTGAATCATACAAACATCACTTGTTACAGGAGTTTGGGGGAGTAGCAAATCATTATGCCTACAATAGTTGGGGAAGCCTTAGGAAAAGAGGTGGGATTTGAGTTCTCATGAAGAATGTATGAGACCGATATTGTGGAGAGAAGTCGTGCCCTAGCAAAGGAACCTAGGTTGGCAAGTGGTCTGTTTACCTTTGGCCGTGATAGCAAAGTCAAGAGAATTGGATTCTAATACAGCTAATGTGAATGTGGGAAATCGACCCACTTGTTCTGAGTCTCACTTTCTTCATCTTTAAAATTAAAAGACTAGTACTTTGGTTCCCTTCTACTAACTCAAAGACCAAAACTGACAAGTGGAGTAACATGATGATGCCATGCCGATGAAAACTGACAGCATGAGACAACTAAGGTGAGTTTGGAAAGTTTGAAAACTAATAAAATGGTTTTCCGGGAGCCTAAGCTTATTCATTGTTATGTGTGAAATGGAGCTACAAAAAGGTAAGAATCCAGTTAAACACCTTATAACCTTGCTAACCTCCTACTAGCCCCTATCAAATGGCATATTAAAAATATCTTTGGAAGGGAATGTCATGGTCCAAGTAAAGAGATGCCTGTTAATACGGACCAGGAACATCTTCACTGTCAACCACGAGTTTTCCATGATGACTCTGGGCCCAGGTGTGGATGTTTTTTGAGATGAATGATCCATTCATATGGTAATAGAACAACTACCTGAGGCATAATTTCTGTATGAGCCTTCAGTAAGTGCTTTCTATAACAGCTCTCATAATCGGTAGATTAGAATAACTAAGGAATGCCCACTGAAACTAGTCTCTTTTGCTAAAGATTTAGTTAAGGTTTTTGATCAATGTTATGGAAATTTCACAATGAGGTTCCTAAAAAATAAAACAGTAATTTGTTTTTGTTAAAATTGAATGAACAACTGAAATATCAAACCCAAAAACATGTCTGTTGAAATATCTAGAACATTACTGCTGTATTAATTTTAGTAATTATAAATGTTTATTTTAGAGCCACGGGTTCATCTATATTTAAGTTAAAATTAGCTTGAATTATGATACAACTATGGATAACAAGTATAATTTAGCCTTGCTGTTATATAAAAATAACCACCACTGTATGTGGAGTAAATAAATATATATATATAGAGAGAGTGTGTGTGTGTGTGAGCGTGTGTGTATGTGATTTTTCAGCTGCCAAACATTATCTTGGATGGGCAAGACTCTGCAAATTTTCAGAAACGCAGTGGGTGTCATGATTTTGTTCCCTTCACTGATGCCATGGTTTGTAAATGTTCCCACCTGAGCCAGTGAAAGACACTGGTGCTTATTGCTACTGGAGGATATGTCTTGGGTCTTCTTCAGTATTCACAAAGCAGGCACTTAGGAAAGTCTGTTAAAAATATGTATTACCTCTTATTAATATTATTAATATGCCTTTGTAAGTGTCACAGGCGGTCATGGGCTTTGCTGTCTGTTATTGTACCTGTGTAGGTGTTAGGAAATTCCTATACTCTCCAATATGTCTTCCATCAGACAGTCCCTGACTGTGGGCATTCCAACTTTAGAGTTTCATTTGGATATGGTTTCAAAAGCCCTGGGAAAGGGTATTAAGATTCTGTTTGCTCAGTGAATGCTTGAATAATGGGGGAAGTGGGTGGGGAGAGAGGTTCCAGGCTGATAAGCAGTTCTTTCAAGTTATCTTTTGCAGACATGGCATTGCTTCGGAACCCCAGAAGCCCAGGAGGAGGAGAAACAAAGGAGGTAAGAGTAGAATGAAAAGAAAAGAGCCCACCACGTAGCTTTGCTTAGGAATAGCTCTGCTCATCCACTATATACCATTCCCATGCTGGTAGCAGGTCACTACAGAGTAGTGCATGTGTGTGTTCAAGAATACGGGGTATTTGGCAAAGTCACAATAGGACATCAATAGATTCACTAACCATCATGGTAAAAGTCATTTCAGGGTATTTATCAATGTATTTTGAATTATAGTCATAAAATATATTCCTAATATATTAACTATGGCTTTTGGCCTGGATGTGGAGGAAAATTTTTAATGTGTGCCTAGATTCTGATTTTTAATTACACAGGTGACTGCTTAAACATTCCCATTAATACAGAAAATTAAAATGTTTATTTAATACGTTGAAACTGATAATTGTTTTTATAATTTTATAAACAAACTGAAAGAGTCTTTCAGAATATATCTTTTAAAGCAAAACATATACATTTTGGTCACTACACAGTTACCTGTCTTCAACTTATGGGTCTAATATGCAACGAGAGTAAGTGACGGGCCGCTATAAATTTGGAGATAAAACGCCTTTAGACGTCACTCTAACAAGACTTGCGTGCTATTAGTATTCTCTCAGGGATCAATTTTAAAAGTTGTAACACAATAAAAAATGGTTGGACTATATTTCTCCACAGCTTTCATTTTATTATGTTGCATGAAATATGCCTTTATTGGCTATAGCATTACTGGAAGTAAAATATACTGGGTACTGAAAAATTCTGTCACTTTGTATTAGCTGTAAATTATCGACTAGTATAAACCCTAATTTCATTTGTCACATTCTGTTGCATTGCTGCTCTTCCTTGTTCCCATTCTGTCATTCTGGCAGGCCCGCGCTGCCCCAGGTATCACGGCATCGCCATCTGCACCCGACATCTGTCTCTCTATTGATCACACGGGTTTAGCACTTGATCAAACAGAGCACAACAGAATACATCTCTTTTTGCAATACTGCCAATGCCAACTGCTGCATGAAATCTACTACAAAAGCCTCCTTTACCTAGCTGAAAAACTGCATTTGTGTGGCCCTTCTTTGCTATAAACCTCAGCATTTTCGCCCCTCTTACGTGAAGCAAGAGTTCTATGAAAATAAATCTAGTTTTCATATATTTGAGAATTAATCAGGTTAAATGTGGCCAGTGCTGATGATGACAATGGAGAGTTACGGAAGATGATGTATGCTTTTTTAGGCCTACCTACATGAAAATCATGGTTCTTACTCTATTAGTCTGTGTGGGGGCATTTGTCAGGATGCATGAAATCTTAGACTGGTCAACAGGCTTTTTCACTTTTTATCCAGCTGCTTTGGTGGTGTGTAACAGGACCTTTCAAGCCATCTAAGCCAGGAAACAAGTGTTTCACATTGGCATATAGCATTCAAGTGTTTCTGAGCCCCCTACGTTTCACCTAGTGTAGGCAGCCCCTGTGAAGTCTATGAAGCAATTGCAGATTTTTGGTTAGCTACAGGCAAAAGCAGCATATTTTCCAAAATGTGACTCTCACTCACCTTAAGGTAGGGACACATGCACAACCATGGAAACCAATGCCAAGATGTTGCAATAAACAGCCAGCACAATGGGAAGATAAGGCTACAGCGAGATATTCAAGGAGAAGTAAAAGCCAGAACAGCAGCATTTTTAGTTCCCAGAAACACAATACTAGGATTAAGGTATGTAGTTATTTTTGTTCTCATATTTTCACACTTTCCACAGTGAGACAAACTGTTTCCAGGGAGAATATCTTATATGCATCATGTAAACAAATAAAAATGCCCTTAAAATTTTAAGACAGATAGCCATATCATGCTTAAAACCTATTCAATATCTTACTAGCCAGAGATTGCATATTTTATTTGTAGCCTTACAAATTACTTTGGGGGAGGGGGTGTAGAAAAAGCCTTCAATATTAAAAATGATCAAGTTTTAAACAATTATTTTTTATTTTAACTGATTCATGGCAGTTATAAAATTAGCAGTATTAGTTACATCACAATACAAGTGGATTCTAGCAATGTATTATTCATAAGATGTTTTGTAGCCAAGTAACATTAGAGTATATAGTTATACCAACAAATTAATATTTTAGAGCTAATTGAAATTGTTCTTCCTATAAAGATTAAGCCTCTTCTACCCAACACACTTCAGTCATTAAAATAACACTTTTAATGCCTTGTCTAAATGATGTCTGACATTAATGCAAAGCTATATTAAAGCACTCAAATGACCAGTTCTTTTGTAATGTATTCTATATGATCAGATATTGGGTCAGAGTTGGGCAGTGTGTATGAAGTAGTATCAAGTGGAAGCTAATTAAACTATATTCTCTATAGAACTTTACAGAAAAAAGAGACCAATAATCATCAGAAGGTATTCTGAAAATGGTATTTCTAAAAGGCTTGCAGCATGCTTTAATCTCCTTGCATAAGGGTAATTTTTGACATAAAAGTTTTACTGTAGGCTCAAAACTTCAGTTGGAAAATAATTTTTTACTATGTCAATAAAGTCATTATGAAGTCTCTCAAATGCTTTTCTTATATGATTTTTATTTCCTAAAAAATATCGTTTCATTTTCAAGACAATAATGGTTTCAGTATTTTGCTACATTTTCATTTAACTAAATATCTTCCTGAAAACAAAGTTAGCCTTCCTTGTCTCTGCTGAGACTGCTGTTACAGTTTCTACACCACACACAAACACACACACACACACACACACACACACACACACACACAAAATTCCCCCTGACCATCACAAAATGCAGGAAAGCAGAGACACTGAAGGTTTGTATCTATGGCAGACTTGTTCGCTCACTACAAAAATCCCTCTAACAATAGCTACTTAAATCTTCCACAGCCAGGCCAATTTTGCAACAGTCATGTTTGGGCTTACAAATCATGTCCTGGTTTTGTTTTCTGTTATCTCTCAGACACATCTGTGTTAAAAAGGAAAAAAAAATCACATGCTTTACCTCCATCGATAGAAAAAAATTAGTCACTACCTCTTTTCTCTTACAATTCAGATTTCTTACATTCTTTTTGAAACATTAGATTCAACTGAGAACAGCAGGTCATAGAACAAGAATTTCAGGTATAATATTCATCTCTAGAGATCAGGGGTCCTAGACAAAGACTTTGCTCCTGATGTCTTTTATTCATAGAATTTTCACTGATGTCACTTCATCTCAAACTTTTCATCCCTGCATGATATGAGAGAGCTTCCAAGCCTGAACGTACTACTTCCTGCTGTCTAGAATAAAGCATACATTTATGAAGGAATAATTCTGCTTCTGATGCTACATATTTTCAAGAGAGTGGACCTAAGAAATTCTTTATTAAGCCAGTTGAACATAGATTTATAGTGGAATATTTGCTTTTAAATGAAATAATTCAACTTGTCTTTTAATGTAAGCACTCTCATCAATAGAAATGAAGCAACCACTTCTCTCACTGTTCATAGCTGTACTTGGCCCTGATTCTCATTCTAGTTTTTGGATTCAAAGGAAATTTTGTTGCTCGAAACTAACAATCCGCCCCCCCCCCGCGCCCCCCCCCCCCCCCCCCCGTCCACCCCAGTGGGGGAAAAAAGTGAATTTCATTTGTACTTTATTCCTGCAGTACCGATGGGAAACTCAACTTGATCATGACTATATTAATTATTGTAATTAGTAACAGAGAAAAATACCAGACAGTGAATATTTGCCTGTAATATTTAGCAAGCATGAATTGAAAATCTAAACATAAATATTGTTAATATATGTGATAGTATACTAGAAATGCTAATACTGTTACAAGACCCACTCTGAGTATAAACATTTGCTGAAACCAGTACAAAATCCAATATGCACTTAAAGAATGGCACATTTAACTATTAGCAATTATTTGATATAAATAGGAATTAAAGTATTATTTTTATTTCCACATTTAATGATATTTTTGTCTCCACTCTGTGGTAGAAAAGATGGATTGTTACCTTGTTATATCATGTAGCAATGAACATATGGTTAACAAACAAAAATACCGATTTGTTTTTACCAAAGTGTTTTCAAACTTTAAGGCAGATTAATCAGATTGTCTAACAGCATACTTTGGTTAAATGTGCTTTAAAGTTACTGATTATTTAATGGATTTAGCTCCAATCATTGGCAATTTAGAAATTCAAGTGTCTTTTTCTTTCACATAAATTTGATTTTCTCCGGTGGCAGTTCTTGCAAACAGAATTCAGACTTCCAGTAGTAATCCCAATTCCAAAAGGAATTAAGAGAGAGTTATAGTAAAAATGAAGACTATTTCCAAGAACAGTTTCTATTATAACATTTCTGGTTGAGAGATGAGGCTTGTGTGAACTGTCTGAAGGTTCAGAGGAGCTGTCCATGGGTGGGCTCTGCGTATAAAGCTTCCGGTGTGGTTTCTATGGTTCCCCAACCTCCGAGTGTTAAAAGTCAGACGTCAGTGCCACAAAACCCATCATTAGAATTTAAACCACTGATCTCTAGAACCTAGGATTTAAATTCCCAGCATATCATTATGTAACACAAAAAGTCACTTGTCATGGTGGAAATTGCAGCTAATTCCAGGCATCCTACAGCCCTTCGTTTGGTTTGCTAATGAGGAGAGCCGAGAGAAGAGCACGCCCCCTTTGGGTGACCCTCGCCTCTTAGGTTGGTCCTGCTCAGGTGTGTCGGAGATAGTTCCAACATACTCTGAAACCAGATGCCTACAGAGAGCCCGATGTCTTGTTTTATGCGCTCAGAGAAGGATTCTGAGCTCTGCTCCCCGCCCTGCCTCAATCTTCCAATTACATCATGAGAGAATTCGACTCCAGTGGCTTGAAAAACCTGTACGAAATGTTAGGTGTCCTAATGAAATTCTAGAAATACAATTTGTGTTTTAGATGTCCCAATGTATTTAGCGGAAAAAAAAGATTTTCTACTTTCAAATGTCTATAAAGAGAGGCAGAAAAATATTTGGACAATTATATAGAGAGTTTATGACTGCAACCATCTGAGTTAAGAGGTAAGGGCTGGAAGCACATATGATGTTGCGTGTTCTTGAAATCACTCCTTAAGTTCTTTTACAAACAAGGTGGTTAATTATTAAAACAGCAAGTGTTGTTTGCTTATTCTATACAGTTATGTTAAATCATAAACTGAGCACTATGTAAAATGTTCTACGTTGACAAGGAAGGAGAAAATATGTACACAGGCTTTAAAATATGCGTGTAGTCACCACAAACAACTGTTTCCTGTTTATGACAAAGGAGTAAATAATCCATTGATCTGGCAGCAGGGCACCTGCTTTGCAACCAGCTCCATATCAGTAGTCCCTGAACCCTCATTATTTTTCCTCAATTAAAGTTCATAGTCTCGGAAAGTCTGTGCTGAGCAGATGTACAACTGTTCTTGACGACGGAACACAGAAGAATCACAAATTTAGAAAACTACTGCCATTTCATAAACCCCAGAATCACACCATTTGTTGTGGGTAAGAAACATTACAAACAATATGTCTCTTTTATAGGCTGCTAAGCCGGCACGTTACAGAAAAGAATATTAAAGTTCAAAAACTGTCACATGAGCAGTACATTATGAATATAGTAATGCATTTTTTTATGATTCAAATAATGGTTACTGAAATGAAAAAAAAAATCTTCAGTGGGTTGTAATGTAGAAATTGTGACTGAGAATTAGACAAAATTGGAAATAGGAGAAAAACCAAGCACAAAGTAATGATCTGCAGAGAACTACAAAATGTAATAACGAATGAATTGCAGAAATATGAATTCGACTAATGCTAGTTTTATTTTCATCTTTTGCATAATTCTGAAATCTATGAGCACTGATCATTAAGGCAAATCATTTGACTAAAAAATGCAGCAAGAATTCAGTTTCAAATATAACTAAGAGACACTCGGCTGAAGCCCTTTTTTTTTTTTAAACAATCTACCTAAGGTCAAATAGCACAGCATCATCCATTTAAAAAGCTATATAAATATAGCTTCCATCGCTCATAAACCTCCTTTTGTGCTTAAGAAAATGAAGAGAAGTAAGCAGTCAGGGAGATGTTCATTTCCATTTTATTTTTAAAATGTTATCTCCATAAGATTCTGAAATACATATTTTGCAGTAAAGAAGATGAAGTTCCTATACGACATTTTCTAGTCCTCCTTTCCCTCAGCATAATTCTGACTCCACAGTATGTGCTCTATAGACTGTAGCAGATTGTGAGTCTTGAGGTCAGAGTATATGCTTGAAGCATCAATGGCTACACCTGTCATTTTAGTTTTCCCAGGAAGAATGTGTTATTGTTTAATGCTGTAATATGCATTCGTTCCAATCCGACTTCCAATTTCGCCACTGCCACGGAGGTGACTCTTACTACCCATTAACAGAAATATTTCAATAGTATTTTGACTTCTGGTCTCTGTTATAATTACTTTTCTTTAATTATTTGAGACACAATTTTTCCTACCCATGCAGCCTCCTGAAATCTATTTTGGTTTTCCCAGGAAACCATACCATAGTTTGAAAAAGTGAAAATAAATGAGGTTTTACTTTGGAGCATTAATAAAATGTATAATTCTGTATGATATGATTATTGGTAGGGAAACATTTTTCCTTTTCACTTTTCCCTACTATTTACGCCTGATTAACATAGAGAATACTTTGAAGAAATTACCATATCTGTTTGGAAAAATCTACCTTGTATTCACTTAAAAGCCTGCATGCTGACTTCAGTTTTTACAGGGCTTGATGAGAACACAGTCTCCCTCAGACAAAGGGTGGAGTTAAAATACCCTGGGTAGTTGAAGCTCTCTTTAGTAGCTTTGTTCCAGGGTAAGCCCGTTTTTATGACAATCCTTTTTGTATATCTCCCCCCAAAATGGATTTCTTACATTTACACGTAAAATGTCAGAGTTGTTTTTAAAATGCTTTTCACCAATTTCCTTCGATGCAAAATTGGTTGTGGTCTGCCAATGTTGCTCTTCTGAATCAAGCAAACTATGAACATTACTCTTGCTCATTTCAGCCTTAAGAGGACAGCTCAATGTACAGTGACCAAAGATACATTGTCAAAATAGACACACCTGGTATATGGAGTAAAATCCCTAATCTCTCAAGCACCCAAATAAAATCATGACAGAAATAACCTCCTAACACATAACCTACAAAATGTAGAAGTATGCAGTTTCTATAATTCTCTGATTTTATTGTACTCACCTAATTTCATTTTCCTCGAATAAGATTGATTTAAAAACCACAATTTAACATACTATTTATAAAACTGTTCTTTTTTCCAAATAAGTTAATAAGGGAATTTCATTTCCGATGAAATACACACACAGTGAACTAAAACCACAGCCCTGGAGGCAGCAGGGTTGGTTGCAGAGACAAGTACAGATTGCTGTGGGGACAGATCTCTGCTTGCAAACGCCTCTGGAATCTATTCATTCTTTGATGGGAGGTAAGTTACTCACATTCCTTGAGACTCAGTATCTACATCTGTAAGATGCGGATAATTCAGTCTACAGTGATTTTTTTTTTTAAAAGATATAAATAAAATAACAAAGTCTCATCACATAGTAGGTATTCAATAAATATTATTTCCATTCTTTTCTCTGTTTTGCCCTTGACAAAGCATTAACAAGTACACTTCTCGTTCTCGTTTTTGGCCACTGACACTCATTAATGTGGCCCAGGAGAGATCTTACAGACCCTTCTCTCCATATTTTTCTCTCTAAACTTTTCATTAAGTTCAAACTCTCATTTCTTTTGAAACGGGCATCATTTCCAGACGGACAAAGTACTAGACATAATAGAATAGCATCTTCCTGGTTAGGTAAATTCTCCCTCCCTCCCTCTGTCTTTCCTTCCTTTTTCCTTCCCCTAGCCCTTCTTCCCCTTTACCATCCTTTCTCTCCCCTCTCTCCCGTTCTCCCATGTCCCCCTCTCTCCCTCCTTCCTTCTCATTCTTTTTCATCTTAAAAGATAATATTTCCTTGTGATGACTTAACAGTCATTTGGCTCAGTGTACAGGACTGTCCTGGAAGAGGTAGCAGTCCTAGAGAGGAGAAAACAGCATCCACAGCCAGGATATAACATAAGAGGGATCTGCAAGGCAGGTGGGGTTTAGAGTTTCTCAAATAAAAGAATCTAAGATACACTGGAGCTTGCAGGGGAAGTAATGCAAGTTTCATAGAAATGTTTTACTTCTTTTGCCTTTAAATATCTGTTTGATAAAAGGGGAGAATTTATTAGACTTAATGTTTAAAAACATTTTCTCTGCTTTCATGGCATGCCAGGGAGATGCGTTGTTTGTTTGTTTGTTTATCTCCCATCATTTTTTGGAGTGCCTTAGAGACTAGTAATTTTAATTCCTGCACATTACACAGATATATTCAGACTACTTGACCAGTTTTCTTTTTATATTTTCATACTTAAATTTTTTTTAGCAGACAAAAGCATTTTTAATGTATTCTTTCAAAATCCCCAAATACATTCCTCCATTTCACATTTCAGTTTTACTTTCCATAGTTTTATTTTGTTCCTTCTTAATATCACCCGCGAAACTAACTTATGAAAAGGGGACCAAAGGAAAATGCTTTGATAGAGAATACTACTGATGCCTCAGCAACATCTCTGGTAGTCTGGATAAAGCCACTCTGTCCAGCTAGTCTCCACATGGTACAGTTCACGTCCATACGGTGACTCTCTTTTTCCCAAGTGATTTAATGGCAAGAAAATATACGTTCACTCCATTAAACATTGTTTCGCTAGATGGTGAAGTTTTTGATATCTTTGAAAATTGAGTTAATGCTTTTGATTTATTCCTAAAGGTAAAATTGGCAGCTGTGTCAATGCATTGTATTATATCAATTTAAGTGCACAGTGACCATGTGACAATTAATGCAGAGAAAGTGGTGCTATCAGTTTAGTACTTCAAACCATCAAGAACTTCAAGATTACATTAAAGAAGCAAAAAACTAAATTCTTTTTTTTTTCTTTTTTCTTTTTGGCTGCGCTGCATGGCTTGCGGGATCTTAGTTCCCTGACCAGGGATTGAACCTGGGCCCTGGCAGTGAAAGCGTGGAGTCCGAACCACTGGACTGCCAGGGAACTCTCAAAAACCTAAATCATTTTTTCAGAGAGGCTTTAATTGAAAAACCCTATTCATTCGTGTGAGCCAAAGAACCCATAGCCAAACAAAAAAAGTAACCAATTATTTACCTTTCAAAAGACAGATGACCCAAAGCATCTTATGTCTGCTTAAAAAAAAAAGTATGTTACACTTCTTAGGGCTCTTAGTTTTAGATACACAAAATGCAAATACAGAAATGATTCAGTTATGCTTTGCTAGTGCTTAATAAATCAAGATTGCACAATGAAGAATGCACTGACATTCTAAACCTTAGCCTAATATTTAATGAACAGATCCAATATGTACTCTCTTTCGGATTTAAAAAATATTGTATTTGGTCTATAGACTTCCTCTAAAATGACCTAGATTCTTAAAAACTGCTCACTGCCTTTTTCTAGAATGATTAGAAATAACTGTTAGAAAAAATCTGATAAACTGATTAAGCATGAATAATATATATGAATTGTCTTAATAACTAGTGCCTTCTATCCCTTCTGAGATTTTGTGGCCTCTACCTTAACCATTCAATAGATTCTGATTAAATAACAGGAGATAACTTAGGGAGGTTTTATATAATAGTAACGAGAGCAACGTTCACACACAAACATAGTGGGTTACAGCATTAAGGCCACCAATGGATAAAACGCCATTCTCCTGCAAAAACATAAATGTGTACGTACCAAACTCTACATGCATTGAAGTAAACTAAGCAAGTTGATTGGCACTCAAACTTGCCAACTGCTAAAGGAGCTCAACTTCAAAATATTAAGCCTATCATATATGTGTGAAAACACGAATTGGTTCCACTTTGAAAATTCCATTTGCTGCTATGCAGTACTAATGCTTCTTGTGAGAGGTTTAAGGATTTTTTTTTCAGACTCACCTCCTTTTCACCACTGTTAGCACACTAGTATATTTAACAGAGACATTTACATGCTTTGCATTTTAAGTGTCTCGGAAATCCAAGCATAGAGCCTGCACATTTCCGCTGCACCATCAGATGTAATGAGTTATGGTACTATCGGCATGTTGATAAGCTATAGCCCAAAGAAGAACAAGAAGGAAGTATAAAAAATATGGCCAGAGGATGGGATAAAATTATCAGCTAGTGTGTTTTCCTGTTTGGTTTTAATCTACATTTAATTAAATTCTTATCTTCTGTGTACTTATGGTCGCATTTGAATGGCGAGACTGCATTCATTATGAATGGTAAAACTTAACTCAGAGAACATTACATGTGGCTTCTTTAAAAAAGAGAAGAAGAAAAACGCTGTCTTTATTCTTTACACTCAGGTCTTATAAAAAGGGACCAAACTCTCTCTTAGGTCAAGTGCAGTAGCACTTAACCTTTAGGTTAACTGATTTGGAAAGCTGGACTTAAATCAATATTTAATGCTATTTTTTATTTTTACAATTTGGAAATGTTATCAAATTCTGAGCCTGAGCAGAGCTGGCAAGGGAAGCAGTGAAGTGCATTAAGGAAATGCCTTCTTCATTCTTAAAAACAGAGATGATAACAGGAAGTTTTTATTAGTGCTGCAAAATGTGTGCATTAGTCTGCATCCTTAATTATTAAAACCATTACATTTCCTTGTCTTTATATGCTGAAATAAGAAAAAAATGCCTTAATTGCTATTTTAAGTTTTTTTTTCCCTGTGTCACAGACCCTTTGAGTTCATTCAAGCATCCGTATAGTTCAGAGAAAAATAACAAAATGCTTTGAACATAGCATTTGTTTACAGACCTACTAGTTTCCTAACATTTTTAGTTCTATTCCAGGAATGTCAGGGCAAATTGAGAACATCCTTAAGGCAATATTTGGTATCTGCAATAGGAAGCATGATTTTCTGGGTCACTCAAAGACTGGGTCAACCTGAATACAGGGAAACGGAGGCAACTGTTCCTGATTTAGGTTTCAATGTTTATTGCTGAAGAAGTGAGGTTTGAGATGAGATTTGCTATCCCTACTGATCAAAATTCACCAAAAACAAGAACAAGAAACTCTCCATAGTTACTGTATATCCTACGTGCATGCATGCGTGCACACACACACACACACACACGTATATATGTGCTGAGAGATTACAGAGTATGGTCACATATTTTTATGGCCTTTCTTAAAAGCAATAATTTATAACTAGTACCTGTATACCAGTAAAAGAAGCACATTTGTTATTATTCAATACTTTGTTATTTTATGCAATAGGGAATGCTAACCAGGAAAGGTCTAACATTCCAACTGAATGCTCAAATTTAAACAGTTATAATTAAATAATGGTGGTTACCAATGACATATTTTCCCCACCTATCCCTAGCATAAATACATTGGGAATGACTGCTTTGTTTTGATAGGAGCTGTAAATGTCCTGACAATTGGGCCAAAAAGGTTTTGTCTGACACACTGGAGACTCCATAATTTTGATGTGTAATGGGATGAAGAGACCTTCTATTAAGGCTTTGACCAGTCATTTACCCAGAGACTCCAAAGGGGAGGAAAGATATTTTCAGTATACATCCCTCACACTTCAAAGGTTTCTCTCTAAAATAAGCATTTTTATTTGGTTGGGCATTTATACAATTCAGCAGATGGAAATGTCATTCTCTTGTACATAAGTGAACATTATAATCACAAGTGGGATGAATTAAAAAACTGATAATTATACAAAGTTAAGCCTATTGTCAAAAGTTATTCTTAATGCTCAGAAGCTAAGCAAGCTAAAATATTTCTAACAAATGAGAAATCCTGGGTCATAAAACATATCCTCCACTGAAAGTACAGCTCTCTGAAGTCGTAGCTTGATAACCATGTTTTACTAGAAAATATAATACATGTAAGTTAAAACATTGGTTACTTGTTTTGCTTATGTTAATTACATATTTTTTTCCCCAAAATACCTTTACGTGTATTCTTTAAGTTCAGTTACAATATCTGTTTTTGTTGTTTTTTATTTCAGTAAAAACCTGTGTGAGATGGTGTCTGTCCAGGCACACATACTAACAAGATATTCTCTGTGATGCCTTTATCTGAAGAATCTGAAATGTTTAAGATAATTTAATTCAATAAATATTTATTGAGCAATAGTAC
This sequence comes from Hippopotamus amphibius kiboko, assembly GCF_030028045.1. Taxonomy (NCBI): domain Eukaryota; kingdom Metazoa; phylum Chordata; class Mammalia; order Artiodactyla; family Hippopotamidae; genus Hippopotamus; species Hippopotamus amphibius. The sequence goes on along the minus strand of NC_080190.1, from coordinate 142,605,413 downwards.
ATTGACCTAATTTACAGTTGTCTACCCAGAAGCCACTCCATGAGGTACTAGGTAGATAACACAGTCTCTGTATAGCAGTATAATGTTGTAGGCCAATACCATAATACAATTTGTTAAGGGTTATATAAGGACACATTAAAAACTAAGGGAGCTGAGATGGAGAAGATGTGATGCTCAACTTGGTAATGAAGCTGGGAGAGGGAAGAAGTCAGTGTTCCTCCATGTGCCCCCATCCCAGCTCTGTAGGCAAGACAGAAAGGAAAGTGAGGTAGGTATCAGGACATCATTTTCACAGTTGGTCTATTAGCATTGCTACCACAAAATTTATGATGCTTTTAAGGTTTGGGGTTCACTTAATTTGACTTAAAAATGATCTTCTATGTTGAAGGATAAAAAAAAGTCCATCTACCCTTCCAGTAATAATTCAGATATTTCTTATTGTTATTTCTCATAGCTGCCCTTGAGGAAAAAAACATACTTTGAACTAAATAGCGAATGATTTTTTAAAAAGCTATGACCATATGAAGCTTGGGCTGATGGAAGAAAATGCGATCTTGTGGACTGTGTGCATTAAACATGCATGCTTGAAAGAAGGCAGTATAATATGTTCATTCTCATTTTATGGTGGATGCAAAAGTAGCTTAAAGGAGGAGCATTTGTTGTGAGCCTCTGCTCCAGTACATGAGTTACTATGTAAAGCACCAAAACTGAAGACTTATAAGCACACAGGGTCTGTTTCATTAAGAAGTTCACTGTCTCGGCAAAGGGAGCAAGAGGGCCCTAGAGATCTGAGTGCTTCAGGTCAGACTACCCTCCCTGCTCCCACCCCACATAATTTCACATCGGAGGTCCCATTCTCAAACCATGGCTTCCATCTTTCTAATTTACTCTTTCTATAACTTTCATCCCAACATTAACTTCACTAGAACCTAAAATCCAACACTCACCTCTTTCTCACAGTCCTTCATCTCCTCATGTCCTTACTCCTCTGCTTACTCAGATTACAGACACTGTGTCCTTCATCATAAGCCCTTCCTTGCAAATATCCTCTGCTCCCATACTCCCTCTTGCTTCATTAACTTAGTCTGGCAAAATCCCAACCTTGTTCAACCCAACTTTCCATCTACTCTGCCTTTATACCTAGCAATAGACTAGCTGAAGAAATACACACAACAATCCTAATGGTCTCATTTTAAATTCACGATCAATAACATTACATGGGTTGGTAGTGTTTCCCAGCAATCATACTATCAATACATTTCCCTAGTCCATTCATTCTCCAACTTCCATTCCCCATCCATTCTCTCTCAACTGTGCTTCCTTATTAAGAAAGTTGTAGTCATCAGAAGAGAACGTTGCTTCCACCTCCATATACACTCAACTATACGCACCAGTGTCCACATACTCTGCTCTCATGACAACTATTATGGATGTGCTGACCATGTCCTTACTTAAGGCCACCCTGCACTTCAGTATTAAGTGCCCCCCTTTTTCCTGCAAGCATCAATTTTCAGTCTCAACTAGATCATTCCCATCAGAATGGGCATACCACAATTTCCTGTAAACAATAACAATAACAAAATAAAAACCCTTCAGGTCTTATTTATCTGTTCCCATTTAAAGCAAAGCTCCCTGAAATAGTTACCTCCTCTTGCTATCTCTCAATCGGACTTTCCAATAGGTGCTCACTTCCACGTCTATAAGGAGACTGAGCTTGTCAGTATCATCAAAGACACTGCTAAATCCCATTTCTTGGATCTTGTCTTACTTGAATATCAGAAAAACGGAAATCAGTTTCTCCCTGAAACCTTTTCTTCCCTTGGCTTCCACTCAGCACATTCTCCTGGTACTCCTCCTATCTCGCTGGCTGCTCCTTCTCAGTTTCCTTTGCTACATTCTCCCCTTCCTTCATCTTGTCCAGGCACTCTGGGCTGCCCTGCTATTCATGAAACATGCCAACGTTGTCCTGCCCCTCCCCTGGATATTCCTGCCTAAGACAGCTTCATGGTTAGCCCCTTCATCCCTTTTAGACTTTCTCAAATGCCCCCTTCTCAGTAAGGTCTTCCCTCACTATCTTATTTTAAATTTCAAACCTCCCTCTGTGTTTTATTTTTCTCTCTGACTTATTTTTCTCCATAACGCTCTTAACCATTTAACAAAGTTCACATTTCGTGCATTTATTTATCATCTTCTTCCTTTATGGGAATATAAGATCCTAAGGGAAGAAGTTCACTGCTGAATTTGGTGCCTAGGACTATACGCGTCACACACACAAGAGGCATGCGGTAGCTATTTATTGAGTAAAGAAAATAGACCACTATTTTAACTTTTTACTATATTTTTATGTCCTGTAAGAAAATTGTTTTCTGTCTATTTTCCATGACTCTGAACTAATTATATTTATACATTAGTATGCTGGACTTCTCTGGTATTTTAATAATATAGAATTGCACACCCATAATTAAGGCTAATTTTATTATTTTTACAATGTTATTTGGCTTCAGGGTATATTTCTATGTTATGAAAGTTATTTACCATTATCTTTTTATTGCTTTATTCTTCACATTGCATTAGAATAAACACTACTATGTTGGCATCAACTAATAGCTCTTGTATTTATATTGACCAATTCTTTTGGTACCCCTCTTCTCCTTTCCTCTATATTTTAATCTTCACAGGAGATGGGAGAGGATGATAAAAGTGTGTTTGTGAGATATTCTATTTCTGATAGAACAGACTTATGTGAGGCAAATGGATTTAAATGCTGTGTAATAGTTGCCATTTCTGAACCCAGCTTTGACTGTCTGTGAAGCATGTAATGACATTAAGACGAGCATAAAGATAGGATTTGGGTGGATTTCCTTGTCTTCAGGATCAATTATTTCGACCTAAGTCCATTAGCCAGACTCTCCCAGTGTTGCTAATTTTAAGCCAAATACAATAATTTCTGGGGTTAGGTGAGGCTACGGGGAAAAGAAAAGGGGGTTATAAGGAAGCAAATTTGTAGAAAGAAACACAAAATTCAACCCTTTCCGAAACAGACCTGAAAGCATGACATCTATTATTTGTATTGGCTGTGCTTTCCTTACAACTGTTGATTTTTTTTGCACCAACCTCTAACCTACCATTTCTGAAACATTCCTAAGAAGACTTGAAAGAAGATGTTAAAAGCATATCTGCACAGAAGCCCTGGAAAAACTACAGCTGCAAAGTGTTTATATAAGAGCAATCAAAGGTATCAACAAGCAAGGCAGCTGAAACTGTTCTCTCAGGAAAAGAAAGCAAAATTTACCCAGACTGAGTATTCCTATGAAACAGGTTACAGGGAATTCAGCAGCCAATATGCATGCCCCACACGCTTGTATATTCCTCCCTATAAACATGAATATTCATAAACATAATCCCAGTAGATGGGAACCACCTAAGTAAATTACTGAACATTAGGAATAGCAGAAAAACCTTTAAGGCAATTCAAGTACTCACACAGACTTGGACGGTTTGCACCAAATAATTGGGCAAAAGGATTACAACCACATTGTCTGCACTTGTCATAATCTGTGATTGAGTTGTTTGATCTGTATTGGTTACCACGTTAAAGGTCAAAAATTGTTACTTGACCATTCTTTAATGCTACTCTTGCTAAAATCTAGAGTATTTCCCCTTAAACTGAGGTCACAGAACAGAGAATCATTTGAAGCATGCATTGTTTTAGAGAAGTATTCTCAGAGGTTATTTATTGAGGCAGTCACTCTACTCCTTAAGGGCCTGACACTTAAATATTTTATTTCTTTAGTGGGATTTTGTTTTTGCTGTTTATTTCTTAATTTTGTCAGTGTTCCTGCTGCCAACAAACACTTCATTTTCTAATTCAATGTAAGCTGGGAAACCAACTAACCAGTCTGTATTGGTTATATCTAAATGGAGCTCAGTGGAGATCTGACAGACTCTTATAACGATAAAGCGTTAGACTAAAATATAATACATTTGTGGTATCTAATTAAAGTTTTGTTTAAAGTAAAATCTATATTTGCATCTATTGAAATGTATACCTACATTTAAATTTAGGTGATTTTATTTGTTTTCTCATCCTTCTAGGTTGTTGGCTATATTCTGGAACATAGCAAAAATATACAGGAGATATATGTCTATATTAAATATTACTATAATATTTGCTCACAAGACAGCACCCTCTACAACAAAAGGTTAACATTTAAAAATTATGTGGGGGGAGTTTTTTGATCAGAGGAGGCCAAGGTTCAGGCTTCTTCTGTGGTCCCCATCTGGTTTATCCTACATCAGCTGCCTCTGCCAGGCCATCCAAGTTTGACCCTAACAAGATCGAAGTCATATACCTGAGGTGTTTCAGCTGGGGAACAGTGTCACATGTACCCTGGCCCCCACACTCATTCCCCTGGATCCGTCTCCAGAAGAGATTGGTGATGACATGGCCAAGACAACTAATGACTCAAAAAGTCAGCTTTACAGTGAAACTGACCATTCAGAACAGGCAGGCCCAGGTTGAGGTAGTACTTTTAGCCTCTCTCTGAACATAAGAACCCTCAAGAACCACTCAGAAATGGAAAGAAGCAGAGAAACTATAAGTACAATGGAAATAGCACTTTTGATGAGATTGCCAATATTGCCTGACAGATGCAGCACCAACCTTTGGCCAGAGAACTCTCTGGAATCATTAAAGAGATCCTGGAGGATGCCTTGCTTGTGGCTACAATGCTGATGGCTGCCACCTATATGACATCATCGAGGACGTTGGCTGTGGGACAGTAGAACACCCAGATAATTAAGAACTACAGAGGAAAATATTTTGGGAAGGGATTATTTGACAACCAAAAAAAAAAAAAATAGTTGTATGGAAGTCACATCATCTCTTCATGAAATATAAAGATAAAATTTGATAGGGAATCTTCTCAGATTTATGCTCCACATGGTCATGCATGCAAATCACCTGTCTATCAAGTCTGAGGTTCTAAACGAAAGTGGTGAAGAAGACCACAGACAAACTTCAACAGGCCCGTGAGCATCTTAAAATTATATGCAATGTCACATGTGTATATGCACACATTTTATCTGAATGAATTAAAAATTTTGTAAGAAAAAACTTTGAAATACTTAATGACCAAATGCAGACTATTAATAAATTGATGAAATAATAGTGGTTATATTAGTTTATTATTCAATGTGAAGAGTGACTGATATTTTATCTGGTGTTAAAAAGAGATATTGCTTATAGAGCAAACGTCTGTAAGGATTTGCATTGTATTAGTAGAAATAGTTCTTGTGTACATAAGCAGAATTCAAATATTTAGGTAGTGAAGAAGTTACCTAATAAATTACAATATTGTTGTGGAATATGATGTTTCCATGTGTAGCCAATCATTGGCAAACCCAATAAATAACCCAAGCATCAATAAATCCTCAAGTGTTTATTAATTTCTTACTCTGCTTCTAGGGGGTCTGTGCAGTGGTGATAATATGACTCATGGGTTTGTCTGAACAATTATCAATATGCCTGGTGTTTTATTCCACAGTGTGGAAGAAATGAAAGAAATTAATAAACGTCAACTGTTTGTCCTGTGTACTAACTTGAAAAAAATCTTATTTTTATCTGCTTACTTTTCAAAGGATGCCAAACTGGTTCCTTATGAATGTGATATCCACTAGGGCTAGTCTTAATACAAAATTAAACTATCTTGAAGTGCACCAGAGGCTCAAGGTCAAAGCCAGTTCATACTGAGATGAATATTAACTTGGCAAGTACTTCCAAATGTCTAAACTGTGGAGGTATGCTAGACGTTTACAGATGTATCTTTTATTTGAGTTAATGTTCCTTCTATGTTTTCTACACTTAGAGGATCCAATTTTAGTTTATAAGTACACTGGCATCTGCAATGTGATTTGATTTCTACTTTAGTTCATTAAAATTTTAACTATCATGACATATTAAAATCTCACTAGATTAGAGAAAAAATATTAATGCTTTAAAATAGGTAGATGTTTGGGACTTCCCTGGTGATGCAGTGGTTAAGAATCCCCCTACCAATGCAGGGGTCACAGGTTCGATCCCTGGTCCAAGAAGATCTCATATGCCACAGAGCAACTAAGCCCTGTGTGCCACAACTACTGAGCCTGTGCGCTAGAGCCCATGAGCCACAACTACTGAGCCTGCATGCTGCAACTACTGAAGCCTGGGTGCCTAGAGCTCATGTTCCGCAGCAAGAGAAGCCACTGCAACAAGAGAAGCCACCGCACTGAGAAGCCCACACACCACAAAGAAGAGTAGCCCCTGCTTGCCACAACTAGAGAAAGCCCATGCAGAGCAATGAAGACCCAATGAAGCCAAAAAAAAAAAAAAAAAAAAAAGAATAAAAATAAAGAAATCAATCTTAAAAAAATACGTAGATATTTAAACATTAATACTTAAAGTATCTCTTAATAAAAAGTAAACTAGGGGCTTCCCTGGTGGCTCAGTGGTTGGGAATCCGCCTGCCAATGCAGGGGACAGGGGTTGGATCCCTGGGTTGGCAGGATCCCACATGCCGCGGAGCAACTAAGCCCATGTGCCACAGCTACTGAGCCCACGTGCCATGGCTGCTGAGGCCTGCACGCCTAGAGCCCGTGCTCTGCAACAAGAGAAGCCGCTGCAGGGAGAAGCCCGCACACCACAACGACGAGTGGCCCATGTTCGCCACAACTAGAGAAAGCCCGCAAGCAGCAACGAAGACAATGCAGCCAATAAAATAAAAACAAAAAAACAAAAAAAATAAAGTGATATACCATCTTTAACTTGTTATCAATAATAACATTACTTTTGTCCAAAAGTTGGGATAATCATCTTTCCAGGTGTTTACAGAGATATTACATTTTTGAAAAGGAGATAAAGGAGGTATTAGCTTACTTTCCTTGAAGGTCCTCATGAGAAGGGTTAACACAGCTTGCTCCATGTTACTGGTCTACCAAATGGATAGACACATCCAAGGAAATACAATTTGGAGTCATGTAATATATAAAACAGCAAAAGTGTTTGCTTCCTTCCTGCCGACACAGCTTAAAACTCACATTTCCACCCATAATGAAGTTGGAACGACTTAAAAATGACTTAAATTGTATGTTCATGGTGAAATGATCACTGAATTTTTGGTGGTTTTCTTTACATTTTATTTTTAAGATTTTATACCACTTTATTGAGGTATGATTGAGACACAAAAATTACACATGGAGTCTCATGATCTTTCCTAAACAGAGGCTTTAAAATTGCTTTATATCGGGAAGGAAGCTGCTATTAAAATAAAATGATAAAAAAGGAGTTGTTTTTGTAAATAGAGTAAATCAGGTTAATTTTTTTTTTTTTTTTTACAAGTGAAAGCCTTGAGGAAGGCTTTTTGAGGAAGACATTTTTCTTTTCTTTTTTTTTTTTTTTTTGGCACACAGGCTTAGTTGCTCCGCGGCATGTGGGATCTTCCTGGAGCAGGGATTGAACTCATGTCCTCTACATTGGCAGGCGGATTCCCAACCACTGCACCACCTAGGAAGCCCAGGTTAATTTTTTTTTAATTAAAAAATAAAAAAGACAAAGAAAAGAACCTCACCAATTTTAAAATTTGTAACAATGTATCCAGGATTTTTTTCCTGTGTAGTGGATTAGTTGTCTACAAGCAACAGTATCATTTCTTTCTTAAAGGGCACACATTCATATTTTCATCAAAAACTGCTAGCAAATCACAAATTCTCTATTCACGTCTTTCAGCCAGCAACAAATTACAAATCCTGAAAGGATATTTTCCAAATATATAAATTTATAAGCCTCATGCTAAAGGGACATGCTAAGTTATATTTGTTGAATACGTAACAAAACATTCACAGAAATCCTAAAAGAGGCTCCTTGCAGACCAGACCTCATCAGGAGTGAGGAGAGCAGAATGATTTCTAAAACTGAAACAGGAGGGGGTTAACATGTGTTGCCTGGCTGAGTAGCTTGGCTGAATGGAACTCTTAAGCCACCGGTATTTTGCAAGTTCAAACACACTGCTGGAACTGTTAAGCAACAACTTCTTGTAACTGTTAAAGTCTCTAATTGATTGAATATTGAGAATCACAGGATAGGAGGCAATTGAGCCATCCTGGATACGTCTGCCCTAAGTCAGTGCAGCGTGTAAAGTCTACGCAGTTAGGAACCATAGTTTTAGTGAAGCCTGCAAAATGGAGGACTTGCCCACCTCCTGTGTACTCACTGTCATCTGAATATTTCTCTGCAGGCAGCATTGCAGTATGCTTTTTCTACAACTCAACTTGCTCTAAGAGAAACATAGCACACTTGGCATTTCTTTGAATATTCTGGAATTTCCTGGTAGAGTAAACATTTAGAAAAATGTTCATAGATAGTATTCTTTGCTTATAAATAGATATACTACTTGTAAATATGGCTTCATTTTACAGTGACATAAAATGGCTCAGAGGCAAGGCTATTTCTGGAGTAGGTAGGGATGTGAGTTGTTGCTAGTGAGGTTCTAGATGAAATGCATTGCAAGTATTTTTTTTTTTTTGCATTTACTCAGGTGAAATAATTTTAAACGGACATTAAGCATAACTCCATGGAAGCAAAAATGTCCTACGACACGGAGCCGTGTAGCCTAAAGAGGGTACATGAGAGAGAGAAGCGTTGCTGGACAATGGCCGAGCATTGAGGACTCCTGGGGTAGACGGCCTTC